>NC_058133.1:227246281-227273521 GCF_016433145.1 Gracilinanus agilis | reverse complement strand
GTTCAACATTAGGAAAACCATCCACATAATTGACCATATCAACAGTCGAACAAACAAAAATCACATGATTATCTCAATAGATGCTGAAAAAGCCTTTGACAAAATACAGCATCCATTCCTATTGAAAACACTGAAAAGTATAGGAATAGAAGGAACTTTCCTAAAAATAATAAACAGTATATACCTAAAACCATCAACAAGCATTATATGCAATGGGGATAAATTAGAAGCCTTTCCAATAAGATCAGGAGTGAAACAAGGATGCCCACTATCACCTCTATTATTTAACATAGTACTAGAAACACTAGCAGTAGCAATTAGAAGAAAAAGAAATTGAAGGTATCAGAATAGGCAATGAGGAGACTAAGCTATCACTCTTTGCAGATGATATGATGGTATAGTTAAAAAATCCTAGAGAATCAACTAAGAAGCTGGTAGAAATAATAAACAACTTTAGCAAAGTTGCAGGATACAAAATAAATGCACATAAATATTCAGCATTTCTATATATTTCCAACACATCAGAGCAGCAAGAGGTAGAAAGAGAAACACCATTTAAAATCACCCTAGACAATATAAAATACTTAGGAATCTATCTACCAAAACAAACACAGCAATTATACAAAAACAACTACAAAACACTTTCCAAACAAATAAAACTGGATCTCAACAACTGGAAAGCCATTAATTGTTCAAGGGTAGGACGAGCTAACATAATAAAAATGAACATTCTACCCAAATTAATTTACCTATTTAGTGTCATACCTATCAAATTACCAAAAAACTTCATTACTGAATTAGGAAAAGTATAACAAATTTCATTTGGAATAATAAAAGATCAAGAATATCAAGGGAAATAATGAAAAAAAAATGTGAAGGAAGGGGGCGTAGCAGTACCAGATATTAAACTATACTATAAAGCAGCAGTCATCAAAACATTATGGTACTGGCTAAGAGAGAGAAGGGAGGATCAATGGAATAGAGTTGGGGTTAATGACATCAGCAAGACAGTGTATGATAAACCCAAAGAGCCCAACTTTTGGGACATGAATCCACTATTTGACAAAAACTGCTGGGAAATTTGGAAAACAATATGGGAGAGATTAAGTTTAGATCAACATCTCACACCCTACACCAAGATAAATTCAGAATGTGTAAAGGACTTGAATATAAAGAGAGAAACTATAAATAAGTTAAGGGAACACAAAATAGTATACCCGTCAGATCTCTGGGAAAGGAAAGATTTTAAAACCAAGCAAGAGTTAGAGAAAATTACAAAATGTAAATTAAATGGGTTTTTTTCAAATTATTAAACATTTATTAATATTCATTTTTAACTTGTTTACATACTTTATGCCCCTACTTTCCCCTTACTCCCCCCTCCCCCCACCCACGGCCAACGCACATTTTAAATTAAATGGTTTTGATTATATTAAGCTAAAAAGCTTTTGTACAAACAAAAACAATGTAGTCAAAATCAGAAGGGAAACAACAAATTGGAAAAAAATCTTTATAACAAAAAACTCTGACAGGAGTCTAATTACTCAAATATACAAGGAGTTAAATCAATTGTATAAAAAAATCAAGCCATTCCCCAATTGATAAATGGGCAAGAGACATGAATAGGCAATTTTCAGGTAAAGAAATCAAAAGTATCAATAAGCACATGAGAAAGTGTTCTAAATCTCTAATAATTAGAGAAATGCAAATCAAAACAATTCTGAGGTATCACCTCACACATAGCAGATTGGCTAAAATAAAGGGAGAGTAATGAATGCTGGAGGGGATGTGGCAAAATTGGGACATTAATATATTGCTGGTGGAGCTGTGAACTGATCCAACCATTCTGGCTGGCAATTTGGAACTATGCTCAAAGGGCCTTGTATGTGTAGCAATCCAGGTATACATTAATTGTGATATTATTTTAAGAAGTATTCAAAAACTTAACTCTTATACTGCTAATGATTGATCCCTGCAATCTTGAGTCAAATTGAATGCTGACCTTGCCAAATCTCTAGCCCTTCCCTAAGGCTACACCCCAGAAGAGAGTCAGTTATCTCAGTCTCCTTACTTTTCCTTCAATGATCAATTAACATAGGTATTAAACATCAGTAGATGCCTTATATCCACCCTGGATCCTGATCTTAGCTCTACTTATTGTTTCAGATTTTGGCAGTTTGCATTTTATGATGATTACCTCATAATGTTAATGTATCAGGCCACCAGCCTCTCCCCTTCCCGCTATACTGTTGTAACCCCAATAAAAGTGACAAGACATCAGTTGGCAAGAGAGCTCTTGACCATCAGAGCTCCTAACCATGAAGCTCTTGACCATCAGAGCTTACTCGCTGTCTGTCTACCTTGTACCAAAACTTTCTGTGTCTGCGTATCTTTATTCTCGCCTTATGTTCTCTTTCCATTAATCCTTAACCCGTAACCCATTTTCACTCAGTCCTTGGTTCCCCTTTCTAAGTGTCCAACCCACTAGGAATCTTTGTGAAGCTGCTGGACGGCTTCAGTATGAAAATATTTATAGCTGCACTTTTTGTGGTGGCAAAGAACTGGAAAAGGAGGTTATGTCCTTCAATTGGGGAATGGCTGAACAAACTGTGGTATATACTGGGGATGGAATACTATTGTGCTAAAAGGAATAATAAACTAGAGGAGTTCCAGGTGAACTGGAAAGACCTCCAGGAACTGATGCAGAGTGAAAGGAGCAGAGCCAGAAGAACATTGTACACAGAGACTGATATACTATGGTAAAATCGAATGTAATGGACTTCTGTACCAGCAACAATGCAATGACACAGGACCGCTCTGAGGGATTTGTGGTAAAGAACGCTACCCACATTCAGAGGAAGGACTGCAGGAGAGGAAACATATAAGAAAAACAAATGCTTGAACGCATGAGTTGAGGTGGACATGATTGGGGATGTAGACTCGAAACTACCACACCAATGCAACTATCAACAATTTGGAAATAGGTTTTGATCAATGACACAAGTTACAACCAGTGGAAATGTGCGTCGGCCATGGGTGGGGGGGATGCAGGGGGTGAAGGGGAAAATAGGAGCATGAATCATGTAACCATGTTAAAAATCATTATTAATAAATGTTTAAAAAAAATTTTTTTAAATTGCCAAGGTAGTTTTAGATGTTGAAGAATGAAATGACTCCTCAAAAAGAAATGGTTAGCAGAAAACATACACTTCTAGGTGAAATGTCAGGGAAGGAAGTATTTATTTTCAGGCAGTCAATATAATACCCATCCTATTCACATTCATTTCTTCTCTGAAGGCCCCCTGAAAAGGGAACAACAAAATCCACTAGAGGTAGTTGCAGCTCCGGGAGAGATGACAGGTGGAAAGCATCTCCACTCTGGGATACACCTCAGTCTTTTTCTCTCATTCGGAACTGGATCTCCATCTTGATAAAGGTCTTGATATTCTCATTTTGGATATGTTCATCCACAGCAGCCAATGCTTTGGCCCCACCATCCTTGTAATGCTGTATGAGCTCCTCAGCATACTCAATCCATACACAATTGTGGCAGCCACTCATGCAGCAGTTTGTAGGGGGTGGCAATATAGGAGGCGGAGGATATGGGGATTCTGAAGAACCTCCATCAGAGTGAGAGGAACTTTTTTGGTTGGGTAGTGTATCAGTCTTCATGTTGCTTTTTGGAGTGCCTGCTTCAGAACCTTGGCCTGTCTCATTCTTCCCAAAAGTCCTGCTGCTCCTACTAAGGGCTCTGGTACAGTACCTGTTGGGAATTCCAGGGAACCTCAAGTGCCTTCTAGCACAATTGCAGATTTGGAATGGCTCCTGAGGGTTATAGAAATACATATACATTATAAAACTACATACGCAGGAAAAATATAAAGCCATTTCTTTTATAGATGAGGAAACTAAGACTGAGAAACTAAGATGAGAAACTAAGACTTTTATAGATGAGGAAACTAAGAGAAATGAAATGACTTGATCATGCTCATACAACTGCTTAGAAAGATTAAAGCCCGGGTCTCCTGTCTCCAAGTGCAAAGTTCTTTTCTGTTGCCTCCCTGGACAAATATTTAGCACAGAGGAGATGTTAGAGGTCTAGTATATGAGGAGCTAGAAATCCAGTATTGCTAGAGTAACTACACATGGCCCTGTCATCAGAGTACCTAAAGCCCAGGTGAGTTCCTGGATCCTTGTGGTCTCTAAAGTAAATTCACTATTCTGTGGCCAAACAATTAGTAGAGTGGTATGCTGGCACCAGCTCTTACTGCCCATTGATAAAATTTTCAGGGTGAACATTTACAACTAGGGAATTGGCAAATGCTACAAATTACGGCTTTTATTGTTTTCTTATTTATTGTTGATTGTCTAGACTTGAGAAAGTGAGGAGAAAATGTTAGTAATGCTGATTAAACTTATCTACTTCTCAGCACACCCTTGTAATAATCCTTCCAAACAGAACATAGGTGGCTCAGTGAAATAGACCACTAGAGAGTTCAAATTCTCAGATACTTACTAGCTATGTGACTCTAGACAATTCACAAAATCTGTTTGCCTCAGCTTCCCCATCTGTAAAATGGGGATAATAGCAGTACCTATCTCCCAGAGTCATTCTGAGAATCAAATGAGATAATCATAAAGTATTTAGCACAGTGTCTGGCACTAGTAGGAGCTATAGAAATATTAGCTATTATTCTCATTATTGTTATTATTGCTAGATATGTGACCCTGGATCTTGGCTCAGTTTCCTCATCTGTAAAATGAGGATAATAACAGTATCTACCCTTCCAGGGTTGTGAGACTCAAAAGGAGATAAGTGTAAAGCGCTTAGCACAAAGTTAGCGCTACGGAAATATTGGCTATTACTGATAACTTAGTATCATTATTTACATAATGGCTGTTATCACTATTATTATCAGCCTGTGACCCCGGGTCCATGCTCTCCGACTGCCTCTTCCTCTTCCTCTGCCACTATACCCACGAAGTGTCCCTACCCACTCACCCCCCACCCCACCCCCGCAGGTCCATGACGCCCCAAGTGGTCCCGTCAGCTTTGCCTCGAGCCCCAGGGAATGCGCGAAACACCACCTCTCCGAGATCTTTGCACTTTGGCTCCCTAGGCTTTAGCTTTAGCCCCTCGGCCCTCAATCCAACCTTCCCTCCCCAGTTCTCCGGTACTTGCCGGGCCGAAGACGGAGGCCAGGGCAGCAGCCCCTAGTCTTAGGCCTCCAGCACCCCGCAGCTGGAGAAGCAACATAACCGAGGCAGGGAGCACGTACCTCGAGCGGGAACCTCCCCCTTGAGCTGTAGCCACGCAGACCAATCATGACCCCAGGCTTGGGCTCCACTGGCCAATGGCCGCGGGGAGGAGGCGGGACAAAGAAGGCAGGGAGAGGAGCTAGTACGTGCCGGGGCGGAAGGCGGAAGTGTAACCTCGTGGGGGGGGGTCTTAACCTGAGCTGGAGAATGGCGAAAACCCAACTTGGGACCCCCAGAGTCCCGAAGACTGAGGGGACAGCTGCCCGGGACCCTCGGAGGCAGGAGGGGCAGCAGAAACGAGGGAAGCAACCTCTGACGCCGCAGCTTATACAGGCGAGGTACAACAAATCCCATAGGATCACATCCACGTCTCTCTCCAGCCAATCCGAGACCTCTTCCACCCAGTTTTCCTGACTTGTATTAATATATGTATTTAATAATATAAGTAATGTAGTTAACTAATGGTATTAACAATACTCATGATTATAGATTAGTATTATTACCACCGATTCACGAAATGAACTAAAATATTAATGGTAACCGTGGACAAGTCACTTAATTTCTAAGCCTCAGTTTCCTGATCTGTAAAATGGGAATAGGACTACTGGGTAGCACGGTAGATAGAATGCTGGGCCTCGGGTTAGGAAAACTTTTCTTCCTGAGTTCAGCTGTGGCCTCAGACATTTCTAGCTGTGTGAGCCAGGGAAAGTCACTTAAACCCATTTTTCTCAGTGTCCTTGTCTATAAAATAAGCTGAAAAAGGAAATGCAAACTACTTCAGTGTTTTTGCCAAGAAAATCCTAAATGGGTTCAGGAATAGTCAGATATGACAATGACTAAACAAAATGGGAATGATGTCTGCCCCAATAGGTCTCATGAAATATATGTTAAACATTTTTAAAACCTTAAGATCATTATTTTTTATTGTGTGGTAATTTATGGCCCACAAAATGTTTTTGTACATTGCACTTTGCAATTTTGCACTTTGGTCTCCTTGGTCTTCAAGCACACCTGAGTGCTTGAAAATACAAGAGTATTTTGCACCAGAGGCTTTGTGAAAATTGGTTACAACTGGTCTAGTCCAAGGAAAGGGAGAGAGTTAAAGATACTGAGATTCCTTGAAATACTGAGATTTGATAGTATTTCAGTGCTTATCATCCTTATTTAGCCAACCTGTAATAGTAAATGGTTTACAAGTCTCAAATTAGAGACTGTGATATAGTTGGGCTAGGAGACCTGTGTTTGAAGCTTGGCTTGCCCCAGACTAGCGATGTGACTTTGACTGGGTCACCTTTTTCAACCTGTTTTCTGTTAAATGAAGTCTTTGTACTAGACTGTCTCTGTCATAAAATCTAGAGTCGGAAGGGACCTCAGAGCCCATTAATCCACCTCTCCACCCCTACCTTTTTTTAATAGATGAAGCTGAGGCCTAAGGAGGCTAAATTACTTGTACAAAATAGGAAGTGGCAGAGAGTTAGGATGCCATACTGATATACCTTATAACATATGCACACTCACTCTTTGGGGTACTGGGGCATCATTTTTCTCATAACATATTTTGGATCTAGGGCATCAAAATTTCTTCTAGCTAAAAAATTCTATGAATTTAATGTAATTTTGGATCTTTACCCCTTAAGGAACAGGTGAGGTATTGATTATTCTGATTGCCATTAGGTCCATGAGAATTCAGTTTAGATTACAGCAATTGTGGGTAAATGATTAGCCCCAAACCAAGGTGCAGATAGTAGAGTCATCCCGTATAACCACCAGCTTAGAGTGGAAGGTGTTCAAGTTGCCAACACATTTCTTGCATTTTTATTCTTTCTAGAAAAGAGAAGAAGAAAGTAGACTCTAAGCCCAAGAACTTAAATGATCAAGAGATTCCTTTCCGACTTCAGGAAATTATGAAGAGTCGCCAAGAGATGAAAAAACATATCAGCAAAAAGAAAAGAAAAGAAGGTAAGACCCATTGGGTTGCTTCCCAATGGATGGGATTGACTAGAACTTCTTTTGGGTCTTTGGACTTATGATTTCATTGCTTCAGGAGTTTCTTTGTGTAGAATTCCCTCCTCTTGTGTACATTAGCACTTTCTTGATTATAAAACATCTTCCTAGGGGGCCTAAGAAGTTAAATGACTTTGTCTGTGGCAAATATGTCAGAGATAGTACTTGAACCCAGAACTTCTGGATTCTTGGCTCTACTCTGTCACTCTCAATATATCTTTTAATTCAGCTCTAGTCAATTCAACATTGACTGAGTATTTACTCTGTATAGAGGATACTGAGAGGAATGAAAGCACAGCCTCTGCCTTTAAAGAGTTTATGGTCTACTAGGAGAGAGAAAACAATTACACAAATGAAGACATTGTGGCCCTGGGACACCACCCCATTTCCCCCCCCAACTCAGACTTATAGGTTGGACCCAGAGGATTAAGACCTTTAGTTTAAAATACCTGAGGCGGGAAGAAGAGGCAGTTGGGTAGCTCAGTGGATTGAGAGCCAGGCCTAGAGATAGGAGGTCCTAGATTCAAATCTGGCTTCAGACACTTCCTGGCTGTGACCTTGGGCAAGTCATTTAACCCCCTCACCTAGCCCTTACTACTCTTCTGCCTTGGAACCAATACATAGTATTGATTCTAAGATGGGAAGGTAAGGGTTTTAAAAATTAAAATAAAATACCCAGTGACTATGCTCCTGAGCTATACCTCATGAGCCACTGTGGATGTATTTTCTTTTTGATAAACAGCTAGAGGACACCGCCTCAAAACAAAGGCATTTTTTGAAATGGCATGATAAATATCAACAAAACCCCTCCCCCAGACCATAATACCCAATGTCAATGTGGTACTTTGCAAATATTATGTCATTGCATTTGTTAACTAGGAAAAAACACAGGACTATTAAGTAGTCAGAAAAACCACTCTTTAATTAAGGAAAGGGGTACAAGTGCTGAGTTAGGCCTCCACACAGAGCTTCGTGCCACATACCTATGCAGAGTCTGAGGATTGAACTCTGGTTGTTCAGGTCCCTGACTCCTGGGAGAGCCAACCTCTATAGATTGACAACTCCAAGGAGACATTCAAATTGGAAAGCTTAAATACCTTTCTAGAGGAACTTGGGAACTGAGGATGAGAGGGATAGTTGATTGACTTTATGATGGTAACAAAGGAAAATGAAGAGTCCCAAATAGGAATAATAGTAAGGGACTGATGCTTCCACTTTGGTAAAGGACTTTGGCCTAAGGGGAGAATCCATTGGGACAAAAGAGATACTCAACACCTGTTGGGATTAGCCATCCCCGCTTAAACTACCTTAAGGTCTATTGTCAGTCTGAGGCTGAGAAGTTAGACTTTCCCTTTGGGAGGAACTCTCTTTTGACAAGGTCAAATCTGGGGCTTTTACCTTTAAGTAAACTGGGGGTCATTAAATCTTTCTAGGCTATAAATTTTGGGGCTTCTAGATTCTAATTGACATGTTCTCACAGCAACCCTATTATTCTCATTTTTACAAGTGAAGAAACTAAGGCTGAGAGAGATTAAGTGATTTTCCCCAGAGTTGGGGTCACACAGTTAGTAAATATCTGAGACTGTATTTAATTTTGGGTCATCCTGACTCCCAAGTTCAGTGTTTCTTCTCCATTTCAAATACCTAGCTACATTCATAAATCTCTCAAGTTATGAGGCACAGATATTAGAGATATATGTTCAAGGCAGGTTACACCTCTAGGGATGCATCTGCCCATCTCTTCTCCATCCCACAATATCTTCTCAAACTGTTTCTTGTGGGTCGAAGCATTTTTCCTTAGGGAGTTGTTCTGGTTGCCCCCTAGGCAGGGCCTGTGGCTCTGACAGTTGGCATTGGTCTATACTACCTTTAGCTTCAGGTTTAGCTAAAATCTTGGCTTAGGGTTTTGTTTGCTATGTACTCTGGGGAAAAAAAGTAGAACCAGTAGAAATCTTGCCTCTCTGGCCAACAGAGTCTCAACCTCAGAGCTGAGATTCCTGGTGCCACCTCAGCTGAACTCACTGCCACAACACCATTGCCAATTGGGAAATGGGAACGAAGGGGAGAGAAATCCCTTCCCCCACCCTTTCCTGCATTTTGTAATGATCCTAGGGGAACTCTGTAGATGATTATTGTACAGTTCCAGGAGTCTTACAGAAGGAGGTGGGAAATGATGAGAGGTTTGATGAAACCTCCTATCTGGATATCAAGATAGGTTTACTTAGCAGCAGCTTCAGTGATCTTTGCTGCTGCCTTAAACTGTATAGAATCTGCTAATATGAATTGCCAGTCAAATGATTTCACTGGTTCCCACCTAGCTAATGAGGAAGTGATTATTTCCTCAACTAGTAATTTAATTTGTTAATAACTTCAAGGGTGATGATCCTTGATTTCAATCTCTGACTGCAATTTAAGATGGATTCACCCAGAAGATCAATAATTGTGAAGGTATCTTCACCAGTGTCAGATGGATCTCTAATTGACACCTTGAATAGAACTCTTAGAACCAGGTCAGTGATGGTTTTCTTATAATGACTATTTAATGATAATTGATAGGGTAAAGGAAAGGATTTGGGAAGTTGTGAAGGAAAGAGGGATTAAATGAAAATCCTAAACCTTTATCTAACTATTTTGTTGATTATAGATCAGTTGGTATCTTGAAGCCTGCTTGGCCAGTTGTCTAGCTAGGCCAAAGGTCTAGCCTCAAAGCTTGAAGGTTTCTTCAGTCCACTAAGAGTTTTATAGTTGATTTTCTGTTTGGCTTTATGTTGGTATTTGGTGTTGGTTTTATAGATGTTGGCAATAATGATGTTGGATGCTGGTATACACAGAATTCCTTAACAGCAGTTTAGGCATTTAATCCTAGTTATAAGACAATCCTGAGATGACCCCTTCCTCCCACCAATCTCCCTAGATTGAGAGAGTGATGCACTGATCTTTTCTGCTTTTATAGTCCAATCTCAATGACTTTTTGGTCTCATGCCAGCTCAAAATGCCCTCATTGCATTCTGTGTTCCAACCAAGTAACTGGCACTCATACTTAGCCAACATGGCTTCCTGCAAAAGTCTTTACAATTTTCCAGTAGAAATAAGGAAAAGATGAAATGTGAATGCATAATTCCAAAATCTTCTCCACTCTGTCCAGGATAGTTTAAAAATGGGTAAAGAAAAGAAACCAAAGCAATCTGTGCCCAGGGTCTCTTCTAATACTCTTCTGCATTTTCTAATTTTTCATATGCAGAAGGGCTATTCTGGGTCCGGCAAAAATTTACCTTTTACATCTTAGAGTCTGTTATGTGCCCTTTTCATCCTTCAATGCCATCTAACTTTCCTGGGGGGCTCAGTTGATCTGGAGTTCCCCAGTAACCACTCTTACCTCCACTATAGCACAAGGCCAAATGCAATTAACTATCAGTGTTTCAGGGGTTCTGAAAAACAAGCAACATTTGGTTGGGGGCAGGAAGATACTGTGGATTATAAGGAATGTGAGCTAAGTCATGATCAATGGGTACTTTAGTTGGCAGAAAATCAGGAAAGAGAAACAACATTAGCAAAAGTATAGATATGGGGCAAGTCAGGCAATAATCAGTAGTTCAGACATTCAGACTAGCTAGACCCTAGGATACTTGTGATATGGAGGAGGTAGGAGAAGGGGAGTTAAGATTGGGAAGATAAATGGGGCCATTTGTAAATGATCTCTAATAAGAGGTTGAAGAATTTGAACTTTATTTGGTAACTAGTAGGGAGGCTTTAAAGTGTTTTAAGGTTGGGGGTGGGGTAGTTGGACTAGATTATCATGAATAAAATGTGCTTCAGATAAATCACTCTGTCAGATTATCTGGAAGAGGCTACAATCAAGGAGGCCAGAAGGTCTGGGCCTTCACCAGGGGCTATAGTGGTGGCTGTGCATATGGAAAGGAAGAACATAGAAGAAAGGGGAAGAACTGATGTGATGTGGGGGCTGGTTAAATCTGTATCCCAGCCACTGGGACTAATTGTCAAATAAATTCACACATTTATAAATGCTAGCCAGAAGGATGCATCTGATGGAACAGTAAGCGTTAAGTTGCCTAAAGAGCTACATTATAGAACATGTGGGACAAAGCATATGTTTGTTTTTTTCCAATTCTGATAGGGATTCTATGAGATCCAGGAGAGGAGGGGGGCACATGTGAGGCTAGTCTAAAGGCTCTTTAGGGGAATAGGAAATGGAGAGCTGTGTGTGAGGAACAGGGAGAAGGCCAGTTTGAGAAGGACACCATCAAGAAACATGATGTGAATAATGAGCCTGCAGAGTCAGAGATGTAGGAGGTGAACCAGAAGAGAAAACCCATAAAAACCCAGAAAGAGAGTAGTAGTGGTAATCAAAGTGGTCAGCAGTGAGGACTGAGGGAAAAGCCATCAGACTTTACAATTAAGATCCAAGACATTTCTGAGGGACCTATGAGAAAGAACACTATCCACATCCAGAGAAAGAACTGTGGGAGCAGAAACACAGAAGAAAAGCAACTGCTTGATCACATGGGTCGATGGGGATATTATTGGGGATGTAGACTCTAAATGATCACCTTAATGTAAATATTAATAATATGGAAATAGGTCTTGATCAATGACACATGTAAAACCCAGTGGAATTGTGTGTTGGCTATGGGAGGGGGGTGGGAGGAAGGAAGAGAGGGAAAGAACATGAATCATGTAACCATGGGAAAATTTTCTTAATAAAAAATGAATATGTATACAATAAATGTATATGTATAATGAAAGTTTAGAAAAAAGAGAGAGAGATCATTAAAGAGGGCAGCTAAGTGGTTCAGTGGATAAAGATCTAGTCCCAGAGATGAGAGGTCCTGGGAACAATGTGGCCTCAGACACTCAACCCCCATTGCCTAGCTTTTACCACTCTTCTGCCTTGGAAACCAATACACAGTATTAATTTTAAGGCAGAAGGTAAGGGTTGTTTTTTTTTTTTAAAGTCATTAAGACCTGGAGAGAAAAGTCAAAATCTAGATGGCATAGAGTTGAGGAATGAGTGAGAGGAGAGGAAATAGCAACAAAGAATTCCTACAACTGTTTCTAAGAGGCTGAATGAGAAAGGAGGGAAAGAGATATATAGGATAGTAATGGTGGAATCCTGGGAAGGATTTTTTAAGGATGGGGGGAGAAATGGGAATATTTGAAGGCATTAGGGAAGGAGCCTATAGAGAAGGGAGATTTTGAAGAGTAGAGGAAAAGTAGGGGAGAGGTGACTAAGGGGTTGACTTTAAGGGCTACTTCATTGTCAGACTAGAGTCTAGAGTAAAAGAAGATATAAAGGGATTTTGAAATGTTGATAATTGGAGAAGGGGAAGTTTATACCTAATGTTCTTTATTTTCTCAGTGAATTAAGAGCTGAGATCTTTTCCTGAGAGAGGAGGAAAGAGAAATGTTGGGAAGCTTGAGAAGAGAAGATTTGGAATAGCTTGAGTTATAGATTGAGGTAGGAAATCAGTTAGGGAGGAATAAAAGGAAATAAGTGATTTTCTTCTCGTTACACAATGATTCAAAAGGCTGACACATTTCCCTTTGGCCCCCTCAGGATATCCCACAGAATTCTGTAGCCAGTAACTGCTAGTCACTTGAGGGTTATCAGGGTCCCCCCAACTGTGTTGTCACAGGAGAACAAGTCCCTATTTCTTCCATTTAAGGGATAGAATTAATGTGTTCCAGGAGGTGTTTTCTGCACCTTTCCGGGTTTTATTGAGCTTCTGCCTTCTGTATTTATGATCCTCTTAGTGCCCTGATTCCAGGAAGGGAGGAGCAAGCCTAGGTGACCTACTTGCATGAGGTACAGTGTGTGTGTTGAATTAAATTGCAGGAAAAGGGATAAAATGACCCATAACACATAGTGCTGAATGTAGTCAGAAGACCTATGTTCAAATCCTGATTTTCCTTTTTATCAGAATGATCTTTACATGTCTCTGGATATGTAAAATGAAAGTTTGGATTTAATGATCTGTAGGTCCCTTCCAGGTATATGCAATACTGAAACAAGACTTAAGATTCTGTTTTGAATTGGACCTGTTTTCAAATGGGACATCTCTTTTATTCCCCCTGTCTCTGGCTGGGCTTTTGTTTTTTGGTGGGGGGTGGGGGGTGGGGGCAGAGCCAGGATCAGGAGGTATAACTCTATTTCAATTGGTTTCTTTTGTAATCCCCATGTATTTGATTTTATACATTTAGAAACATCATTCCGAAATGGGTCCATAGGATTTTTCAGGCTGCTGAAGGAGTCTTTGACACACACAAAAGATTAAGAACCCTTACTTTGGAGGTCTGATAGAAAGATTACATTGATTAAGCCTGGAAAGTCCTTTTCTGTCTATAAGCCTATAGGTTAGAAGGTCCTTTTTTACTCTCTTAAATAAATCCTAAAGAGTAGGAGAGTCAGAAGGCTTGGGTTCTCATCCCATTTCTGCCACTCATAAGCTCTGGGATCTTTACCACTCTGGGTCACTGTACTCCTCTATAAAGTGAATGAATGGTTCAAACCATTTGATTTCTCAGGTCACTTTATGTTTTAAAACTATGTTCTGGGGGCAGCTGGGTGGCCCAGTGGATTAAGAGCCAGGCCTAGAGATGGGAGGTTCTGGACTAATCTGGTCTCAGACATTCCTAGCTGTGTGATCCTGGGCAAATCACTCAACCCCATTTCCTAGCTCTTACCACTCTTCTGCCTTGGAACTAATGCTTAGTATTGATTCTAAGACAAAAGGTAAGGATTTTAAATAAATAAATAAAGCTTTATGTTCTGGCTGTTTCCCTAGCCCAGGTGGCATTTAGGCAGAAGTTTGAGAAGGAAGCAATGGGATCCCTGTCAGATGTTCCAGTTCCCAAATTCAAGCAGGGAAAAAAGGAGTCAGATAAAGCATATGTCCACCGTATGGAACAAGAGACCCAGCATGTGATCTTCCTCAGTGAGAACCAGGTGGAACGGAAACCAGAAAAGGAAGAAGCATCTCAGCAAAAGAAAGAGAAATCTCAGCGGAAGAAAAGGTGAGTTGGTTTTGGTTGGAATGTGAAAAGGAAAATGCATTTGCTTAGACCTACCGCTTGGGGATGTTAGAGACTTCTGGACATCACAGGCTTCATTAGCTGACAGCAATGAGGAAGATCCACCAGCAGATGGCAACAGAAACCTCCAGATAACTCCAAAGCCAAACCAAGAGAAGCAAGATTCCAGTTTCAGTCAAGCATAAACAAAGATTTTATTAAACTAGGCTAGGTACTATATACAAAAAGATCATAATTAAATTTCCTACTCTTATAGAGTTTGCAAACTAATTGGAGAAACAAAAATGTGTTAACAGAGCAAGCAGTACAGAATGCTATGTGAGAGGACAAGTCCAGTACAGCAAGCATTTATTTTAAGCACCTGCTGTATCCAGACTATGTGCATGGCACTGTGGAGATCCAAAGACAAAATAAATAGCTCCTGCTTTCAAAAAGCTTACATTCCAATGAGGGGATAGCACATGTAAATAGGTAAGTATGCATGTAATTAATTAGGGAGGGAGAAAACACTAAACAGGAAAGGCTTTTAGAGTAGGAAGTGAACCAAGGCTTGGAGGAAGCCTAAGATTCTAATTATCATCATTGTAATAATAGCAGCTAATACTTATATAACATTTCAAGATCATAAATATTTCATTTTATCCTCACAAAAATACTGGGAGGTAGGTGCCATTTTTATTTCCATTTTTACAGATGAACAAATTATGATCCTACAGATTAAGTGACTTGTCGAGGGTTACATATCCAGTAAGTGTCTAAGGCTTCATTTGAACTCATATCTTGCCCAATTCACTATTCATTGCATTGCCTAATGGGATAGATAACCTATGCAAAAACATGGAGTTAGAAGGATGGAATATTGAGTTTGGGGAACCCCATGGAGACCATTCATTCCCACAGTCCTTTGGAGAGGATAGCCAGAATAAAAAGTTCCATTGCAGGATATTCATAAACTCCCCTGTTCTTATACCCTACTCTAATTATAGTTGTTTCTTTTATCATTATTGTGCCAGAATCTCAGATTTAAATTTAAAGGACAATGAAGTTGGATTTCTAAAACTATTCACAATGTAATTCACCTTTACCAAACACTTATTAGGTGTTTGGACTCTTTCTAAAATTTGCAGTTGACCAAAAAATGGAGAAAGATAGGATGATAGAATCAGAATCCAGAAAGATGAGATCAGTGGGCTAAAACAAGATGAAATTTAATAAGAATAAACATAAGGTTTATTTGTTCAAAAACTCAAGTATGAGGTAGGGGAAAATTTGTAAATTTTTCGTGTGAAAAAAAAACCTGTGATTTAATTAGACTGTAAGATCAATTTGAATCAGCAATGTATTATGTATGTATATATGTACACACACACACACACACATATATATGTTTATATATATATATTATCCCTATTCCTACCACAACTGGGTTATTGTGTCCAATATGGATCCTACATTTTCCACAGAAGATACCTAGGATATTGAGGGGACTCAGAATAGTATCACAGAAGAATCATTTGTAGTTCACAGAGATATTTATCCTAGAAAAGAAAAGAACTAATTTGAGGTGATTGGAAGTAGGGAGGGCATGCTCACTAATTTAAGATATATGACAGGATTGTTATATATGAGAGTTGTTGCCTATGATTGATTATTTTGGGGATCTGAACCAAGATCCAAGGGTAGCAATTACAAAAAGGCTAATTTCAGCCCAATGTTAGGACAGACTTTCTTATTATTAATGCTCTCCAGAAATGGAATGGGCTTCCTCAGGGAATAGAGCTCCCCATCACTAGAGAAATCTGGGCAGCTCTCCATGGAGCTGCTATAGAAGGGATTGATACTTTTCATGGATATTATTGAATAATTACATCTGACATCCCTTTTCACCAGAGCCCCATGATTTTTTTTTTCCTTGACTTAATTCTAGAACCTGTTGGAAATTTCCAGAGAGGGTAGACCTCCTGCTCCCTTTGACCCATTTTCTTCAGACTTCTGCTTCTATTTCATGTTTTGCTTTGTAGTTATTAACTTCTGGATAGTGAGTCCTCTCTATCCATCCTCCCCACCCCAGCCTCCAACTCCTATCCCCACATGTGAGTCATATTTGACTTTTTAGGTTCCAGCGACGCCGTTTGGATAAAGTTAGACAGCAGAAAGAGGAAAAGGCAATAGCAAGCCTGGAAAAAGAACTATTCCAAGGTAATCCTGCTTGGAATTTGATCTCCCAATCACCAGCTTCTGGAAGCCTGGGCCAGAAGGAACAGCTGCATTTGAGGGGTTTCTGAAGACTTGTAGATAAGAGAGGAGGTTAACTAGCTTCCAGTGGCTTCAGTCATGCTACTAGTGATAATAAATCATAGTCGACATGTATATCATGCCATCATGTTTAAAAAAACATACATTATCTCACTTGATCTACCCAATGCCTGCACTTCTTTTTATGAATCAGGACTTGGAGAGAGAGAGAGAGAGAGGTAAGTAGTGAGGATCAGGGGTAAAATTCAAGCTCAGAGTCCACCTGACCATGTGGTTCTCTACCTGTAACCCCAACCATATGTTGAACCAGTTTGAACGAGAAATCACATTCTTTCTCTGGGGTTGTTTTTGTGGGGGAAGGTAGAACAAGATTGTGGGTGGTCCTTCATTCAAGAGCAGGGGGGGCGGGGGGGCAGCTGGGTTGCTCAGTGGATTGAGAGCCAGGTCTAGAAACGGGAGGTCCTAGGTTCAAATCTGGCCTCAAGACACTTCTCAGCTGTGGGACCCTGGGCAAGTCACTTGACCCCCATTGCCTACCTTTACCACTCTTCTGCCTTGGAGCCAATACACAGTATTGACACCAAGACGGAAGGTAAGGGTTTAAAAAAAAAAAAGGTGGGAGAAGGTATGTGAGTAGTTTGGTTATGTACATATCCAGCATCCTATGAATATTCTCAAACCTCTTCTTCCCCTTATAGATTCTGTGAAATTTGGCGAGGTTGTCCTTCAGCCCCCAGAACTGACAGCAAAACCTAGGAAGAGCATCAGCAGTGACAATGTGAGACTTGGGTGAGGGAATCTGGTTAGATACCTGATGTGCTCCCTAAGGGCAGAGTGTGTCATATTAATGGGTCATAAGAGTTTGAAATAACCTTCTCCATCACCTTTCCAGTGAAGGTTGATTGGTTAGGCTTCAGGGTAACACTTAGAATGTGTTTCTGGGAGCAGAGGATTCTTCCACAAAGGGAGCCCCAAAGGGTAATTTTGCCTTATACCTTGTCCTGGTCTGTGTGGTAGGTAGGTCTCACAAACCCTGGATTCTTAGTGCCAAGAAAAGGTCCAGGATGGAGTCCTGTCTCATCTGTCTTCTGGTTTCTGACCTTCTGACTTTATTGCCCTCTTCTCCTCAGCTTGGCAAGAAATCACTGTTGCTGACGAGCCTCCTGGCCACCAGCAGTGCCCCCCAGCCCTCAGCTGTCTCATTGGCTCGACAACGGATTGTGGCAGAAGAGAGAGAGCGTGTTGTGCAGGCCTACAGGGAGCTAAAGAAACTCAAGCAACAACAGCAGATCTTTAGCCAAACTGAGAGGAAGCCAAAGAAACCAGCCTGAAAAAGAGGTCCAGGAATCTGTGGGGCGTGACATTGGTGTCCAGGAATAAAGGGGATGGCTCTTCTGGTAGGGGCAGAACTTACGCCTGCTTGGCCTCCCTTTTCCCCACTAGAAAAACTACGTCTTAGGAGATAGGAAATTATAGGTATCCCTTCTACATTGACACTTTCCCCATTTCAAATTAAAAAAAAAAAAAAAAAAACTTTCTCCATCACAGTTTTGACATACCAAAGGTCGACAAAAGGAATTTGGGGGGAGTTTTGCAAGTCACAGATGACACAGTGAAGGCCAGCAAACAACACAGAAAAAATTCAGAAATGTGTAACATACATGTATAATATTATATAATATCAACATATTGACCAAATATTTAACCCAGATTTTATAATAAGGTACCACAAACACCCTATAAAAGAAAAAGAAAAACTTTAGACTTCTTCTCTGATACAAAGGGAGAGCCAAAAAACTTTATGTGAATTTTCCGGATCACAGGGCACCATATACCTAACCCCCTCAATGTGGAAGGGATAAGTACTTCTTCATGGAGTAAAGTGATCTTAACAACACAGATGCAAAACATAGTATCAGGGTGCAAACCTGCACCTTTTCTGGGGATGGAAAGCTCATAAGTGGTCCCTGGCTTCATTTCCACAGTTTATGCTATGGCTTTGCCTACCTGGTACCAAGAGAACTGATAGACTTCTGGTGCCATAGCCCAAAGACAGAGCTTCACCTGCCGAGATGTTTCCTGATTATTGCAGGTACTTCTCGAGTCTCACCTTAAAACACTGATTAAGATAGGGCTGATTTGATCCTGTATTTTTGTATCCTGTTGATATATCGTGCCTGTGAAAGGTAAAATACTGAGTGGCAGCCAAGTTTGGATATGGCCATTTGTATACCTACAACCTTGAACAGTAAAACTTGGCAACATCATGTTCTGACTTGGCTTTTTTTTCCCCTGGTACTGGAAACAGATGGTATGTATGTGGAAGACAAAGGCTAAGGCAGGAGGGCAACTATCATGCTATTTTGTGGCAGCTACCTGCAGCAGCTAAAATCCAGTCAAACCCAGAATTCTGGACTAAGGCTAGTCATTTATTCTTCCTGAATTCCTGCAGCATGCTTAATATTAAGCTATAAGTTGGAGGGTCATAGGATTTTAATGCTTGAAGGGACCTTAGTAGTCAGCTACTAGAAGATCAGCTCCCTTGTTTTACTGATGAGGAAATTGGGGCTCAGAGATGTTCAAGGACTTAAGGTCACACAAGTAGCAGAATCAAGATTCAACATAAGGAACTGCTGCCCCCTGTACTTTGTCCCTGTCTTTTTGTTTGATTGTTTTTAACCCTAACATTCTGTCTTAGGATTGATTCTAAGTATTGCCTCCAAAGCAGAAAGAGTGTTAAAAGCTAGACCGTTGTGGGTTGGTGACTTGCCCAAGGTCACACAGCTAGTAAGTGTTGATATAGGTAGTATGGTGATATCAGATAGGGCCTGATGGAGAGATGGCCCAAGGTCCTCTGATGGTCTAAGAATCTGAGCTGAGTGAAGGTGGGAAGCCTAGGAGAACACCAGGTCCCACAAAGTATTTGAATCTCAGCTGAACATTCAACTCCCACCTAACAGTGTCCAGGAATAAGTGATCAAATGAGGAGCTGTGAATTGGATCACACAGCTTCTCTGGTTGCTTATCCTGGGTTTGGATTAATGGATAAAGTTATGGACTAATGGATAACTCCAATGACTGCAATTTGACTTTGCTTAATCAGTCCCTTCCCTCAGACCCAAAGATAAGATTATTGATCCTCAGGACAGTAATGATCTTCACCTAAGTAGACTTTTAAGATTTAATTATAACAACTCAGGGAAAGGAACAGGGTTGAAGGAAAGAGGTGTTGGGAAAACTTCACTAAGCTACTATTGATCAGGTTTATCAAAGGGCAATCAAGTTGAGACCCTCTGCTGGAGAGATTTCCCTCTCTGTGGCACTGTGGCCAGGTCAGGCACCTTTGGCCTTAACCAAACTGACTGAATCTTGATGTTGTTCTTCTTTGGTGTTCAAAGATTAATATATAGCACAGGTTTGTCCAGAAGTTGAGGAGGTGATAAGTATTGGAACAGGAAGCAGATGACCTAAGTAGGTTTGGTTTGGCCTACCCACCCAACCACCCAGGTCCCTTCTCAGGAATGAGAGTTTCTTATTCTAGTTTCTCTCTTTTATAGTCCTGGCAGTAACTGCTTTTTGCCCTCTGGCTCATGGCATCTGGGTTGGTTCTAAATTCTAAAACTGTTGGGTGTCACTCATCCTGGTCTCCATTTTGCATAGCAAAATGATATTAAGGTGTCTGAGGCCAGATTTGAATCCAGGACCTTCTATCTTTAGCGCTGGCTCTCTCTCCACTAACCCATCTAGCTGCCCCATCCCTTGGGGCCATGACCAAAAAGAGGCATGATCTTCCACAGATGATTCATAGTATTCCCTCTGCCCTTAGTGTCCTTTAATTCTGATCACATTGACCAACTACAATTCCAGAAGATTCTTGATGAAATAGACTGCCCCATCTCCTTTTAAGAAAAATGATGGACTCTAAGTGCAGATTAAGAGATACTTTTTTGGACATGGCTAATATTGGAATTTGTTTTGTTGGACTATACATGTTAACAGTTTTTTCTTGCTTTCTCAATGTGAAATGGGGAGGGGTAGCAGTGGAGAGAAGGGGAAAAGGTAGGTGTTTGAGTATAAAATAAGATTTAAAGTTAAAAAATACATAAAAATAATTAATGGCTATTAATGGTCCTGATTGCCAAAATGGAAAGCTATTCCTCAGATATTCCTCAGAAAACATCTCTTCATCTCTTTCCCTATGTTCTTCAATGATATTTTAACTTTTATTGAGTTAATGCAATTAGCTCTCCACAATCTATCATGGAGTTCCTTAAGAAAAAGTTAAAACACTTCCCCTACCATGGGAGCACAACATAGTTCAAATTCTTCATAAAGCCTGATGGCTTACTGATAAATACCCGACACCTGACACCCAATGAGTTTGCCTGACTATAGGAGGAAGTTCTTCCCAATAAGCCTGTGTCCCTTCCAGCTGCCAACACCAACTGTTTTCCCCAATATATAGTTTGCTCTTAAAGCTTTAGTAACAATTCTCTGCAGTCTAATTCCAAAGGACTGGTAGAGCTTGCTACCTTCTTGACAGAGAAGTAATAGACCCCAAGATATAGAATAAGACATATGTTTGTGGGTACAGCCAATGTGGAAATTAGTTTGTTTTTGGGGGTTTTTTTAACCCTTAACTTCTGTGTATTGGCTCCTTGGTGGAAGGGTGGTAAGGGTGGGCAATGGGGGTCAAGTGACTTGCCCAGGGTCACACAGCTGGGAAGTGTCTGAGGCCGGATTTGAACCTAGGATCTTCCATCTCTAGGCTTGACTCTCAATCCACTGAGCTACCCAGCTGCCCCCAGGAATTAGTTTTGCTTGACTATGCATATTTGTTACAAGGGCTTTATTTTATTTCATTTTTTCCCTACTGATGGGTTGGAAGAACAAGGGGGGGATAGGGGATGGAATAGGGGTGGGGAATAAAGAAGAGAGAGAGAAAGGAGGGAAGGAGAATGTCTGGACTGGAAATTTTGGGAGAGTCTTGATATAGAAGATTCAACCCCCTTTAATCACTCAATCAGAGAAGCCAGAATAAGATGCAGACAGATGCAGCTTTACTGTATATTGTGCAAAGGATGGGGGGCTTAAGTCAGAGATGCGAAGATACAAATGAATTCCCCAATTTATACAAAACAATATAATACCTTCTGAGACTTGTGCAAAAGAGGACTAATAAAAGGTTTATGTGAAAGACTGGGAAGGCAAAGGGCAAAGGGAAAGCTGTATCTAATTAAGCTAATGATTTAAACTTAACCTCTACTTGGAGTTTTTGCTGCTGGCCAGAAATACAAGAAAATACACTAATTTTCATTCCATACAAGAGTCATGAAGCATGTTTTTAATATAAAGAAAACAGAAGCAAGTCCAGAAAAGCAGAAACAAGCTTTTGTACTTAAGAAAAGCAAGCTATATATAATAAAGATCTTTTTTTTTTAACCCTTAACTTCTGTGTATTAGCTCCTAGGTGGAAGAGTGGTAAGGGTGGGCAATGGGGGTCAAGTGACTTGCCCAGGGTCACACAGCTGGGAAGTGTCTGAGGCCGGATTTGGACCTAGGACCTCCCGTCTCTAGGCCTGACTCTCAATCCACTGAGCTATCCGGCTCCCCCACATAATAAAGATCTACAAATTCTTGTACAAGCTTTTTTTAATTTCTGTTATGAATATGAAACCATCTAATTAAGTTTAGAATAAAAAATAATTAAAAAAATATTTGTGGTCTCAGTGATATAGGCATTCAAAGCAAAGATTATAGGAGGAGATGCTGATCAACTGTGAATTGGGGGGGCAGCCGGGTAGCTCAGTGGATTGAGAGCCAGACCCAGAGATGAGAGGTCCTAGGTTCAAATCTGCCCTCAAACACTGACTAGCTGACCCTGCGAAAGTCACTTAACTCCCATTGTTTAGCCCTTACTACTCTTCTGCCTGTATTGATTCTAAGACAGAAGGTAAGGGTCTAAAAAAAAAAGTGTGAGTTAGGGAACCAATCCGATGAGAATTTCTATTCCCCAGAGAAGATCTGGAAGAAATTAGCAAGAATCCTAGTAGACTGAGCCAGTCTAGTTTTATCCCTTTCTCCAATTGCAGGGTTTGAGAATTAGCAGGGCTGAAGGACAGTGGTGTCATTGATATAAAGAGCAGAACTTTCTTGAAATGAGTATGTAGAGGACCAAAACTGCCTAGAAGAAAATGGAGCCAGACCACAGGGAATGGATCAGAACAGTGAGGAATTGTCTCTAAAATCGTATAAATTCATTTGCATAAATTCATTTGGTTTGGACACAACAGACATTATCCATTAAATACCTAAATACTGTTTAGGTATCGTTAATGGCGTCTAATACTCAATAAACTCCAGTGGCTCCCTATCATTGCTAGGATCAAATACAGAGTTTCCTGGTTGGCATTTGGATTCTTTCATCATCTCTCTTCCCCCAACAATCTTCTTAGGCCTGTATGCCCCCTCTCCACTATGATTCTTCCATCCAGTAACACTGGCTTTCTTGCTGTTCCCTAAACAAGACACTCTCTCTTGGCTCTGGACATTTATCTTTGGATTTAAACATCAGTTCTTTTAGATAAAAGGGAATGGAAGAAAGGAAAAAGGAGTAAGATTTTTCCATAGCCTCTTCTGTTCTTAAAAGGGGCAATCATAGTCTGAATCTTACCCCCACCACTCCTTGTATCTGGAATGCTCTCACTTCATCTCCACCTCTTTGCTTCCCTCAAGTCTCAGCTAAAATACCACCTTCCACAAAAAGCCTTCCCCAATCCCTCTTAACTCTTCTCTTTGTTATTTCCTATTTTTATACATATACATATATATATATATATAAATAGGTACAAATAAGTATATATTTGCATGTTAATTCTCCCATTATATTGTCATAAGTCCCTCAGAATTGTCCTGGATCATTGTTTTGCTGAGAGTAGCTATTGGCTTTTTAGTTTGAAGGCTGGTCATACATAACAAATAGGAAAGGGCTTTTTATTCTGCTGTGGGTCACCCTTTCCTCTTTTTGTGTGGGCTTTATCAAACTCTGGAAGATGAATTTTGGTTGATATTTATTCTGGGAAGCAAGTTAAAAGGCTCTCAATTGATGGGGAATCTATAGAGGGAGAAGGTAAGAAAAGCAAACTGTTTCTCCATCTTGAGTTTATCCACCTTTCACCCAGCTCTCTCCTGTGGCTTCAAGAAGCTGTGGCATGTACATTGGCCACACCCCAGTAAAACCATCTGGGCAGACAGGCTAAACAAACCCATCTGAGTCAAGGGATCATCCACCCCAAGCATGTGAAAATCCCCCCAGGCAGAATGGGTGAATGAGAACAATTTGTTCCAACTGCCATGAAAGCAGCTGAAGCAGGCCCTATGAAGCACATAGACCTTGACCGGACATGGAAGAAGCTGTAAAAAGGAATTGGAAAAAACCATCTAAAAATGTATATATTTCTATGGACAAGGGAAATGTATCAAAACTACATTTCCCTTGATCCAACATGGTCCAACTGGTTTCCGTTTCCGACGTCTTGACGCAGGGGAGCGCTTAAATCTCCTGGGTTAGGAGGGAGTGGGCTCTCTTCTTTGGCGAGTAGGGCTTGGCTAGGAGGCAGTATGGAGGCGGCAGTTTTGAATGCTTACAAGCGCGTGGTCTAATGATTTTATCTATCAACATGGCTTTAATTAAAATACTAATTTATATATTTATACAAGCCTTTATCATTTTTAATTCTTACAAAGCCAAGGTCATCTACCGCATCCTGGAGCATCACCAGTTGTCCTGACTTTTGTCTTGCCACTGGATTCTAGAAGAATGAGGCTGACTATGCAATTCTGTCTCATTTAAGTCCAATTTATGTACAAGTCAAGGCATCACCCTGTGCATGTCATTGGTCCTCTGAAAACAAAGGACAAACAACATTTATTTTTTGGACATGACATATCTCTCCCAACCATTCTGTTGTCCTGTATCCTTTTTCATACTGGTATCTTCAGTACTTAGCACCATGCCAAATGTTCTCTGATATGGAATCTTAGAAAATGGACAAGAATGCCTTCAAAGAATTATCAGAAGCCTCTCTATAAGTTTTCTAGTGTCATAACTAAATTTAACTCCAGTACTTAATTTCCATTAATATTTATTTTGTTAATATTTACTTGAATAAGAGAAGGCAGACAAGGAGGAAAAAAACCTATTCTAACTAGCCATGTGATTGCTCTCCACGTGGCTCATGGCTCCCTCAGCCACCTTCTGTTTGCCAGGAACCCAAGAGACCCCCTTTCCTGGATCTTCTCACTTTTATTTTCCCCCTTTACACCTAGGACAATTTCCCCATCATTTCTGGGTCAAGTGCCTAGGTCACTATCTGGTGACCCAAGCCCACTGATGTGATGTAGTGTTAGCAGTACCAGGTCAGAGGTAGGACCCCAGTACATGATCCTGGGAGGGGGTTCCGGTCACACACTAGGCAGTGGATAGAGCCTTCAAACTGGAGTTAAGACATGAATTCAAATCTAGCTTCAGACATTTACTATCTGTATGACCCTGGGCAAGTCAGTTAACTTCTATGGACCTCAATATCTTTATTGGTAATTTGGAGATAATAATAACACCTACCTCCCCAGGTAGCTGTAAAAATTAGATATTTGTGAAATGTGTTGCAAACCTTTAAGGGCTATATAAATGCTAACTGTTGTTATTGCTGTTTCCTATGTAATTTCCATCTTCCTGGTCTCCAATACAATCAGTTAAGTAGCACTTAGAAAAGATATAAAGAATATAAAGAAATATGGGAAGAGTCATATGAACAATTTTTTTTGTAATCTGACACATATTGTTGCTCGAAGGTTTACAAAACACTTTATGCATTATTTCATTTGAGCCTCTCTACATGGCTTAAAGTAGATGCTATTATCCTCATTTGATAGATGAGGAAACTGAAGCTGAGGTTAAGTGATTACTTGTCCTTGGTTACACAGTTAATAAAACGTCAGGAACAGGATTTAAACCCAGGTTTCCTCTGATTACACAGCAGAGTGGTGGTGGGAGATGGGGAACAGAATTAGAACAATAGTATACATTGTTATAGCAAAAAGCTTATAGAAATATTATAGTTTATAAGAATATTATGGCCAAAAAGCTAAACTTGGCAATTAAGCAGGGGGTTTTGGATAACGTCATGCCCAAGCAGGTCAGTTATCTCTCTGACTCAAAGTTCCAGGGACAAAACTCCTGGCTGACAGCCTAGGGACACAGCTCCTAAACAGAACAGCCTTGAAGATTAAGAATCATATCCTGTGACACCTGGAAGCATCCCTACTCCCTCTGTCAAGCTATTAGCTAACTCTAAGACAAAGGCACCTATATCCCAGAAACATATATATATATATATTCCTTATTCTGAATGCCCCCTCGGGACTCTCTTTGATGAGTTTCCCCAGTGGGTACTGGCAATAAAGCTTTCTCCTGCTTTGATTGCATTGTCTTGTGTGTTCCTCTGGAGGCCACCCATTTTGAACCCTAACAACATCCTGATTTATAATGTGACTAGAACAATATCCCATAAATGAGATTCACACAAAAACAGTTTTGTATTAAAAAGCAGATATAGAAAGAAGGATTAGACCTGTAGTCTCTTTTAGTATGGAGAAAGCTTTAGTATAGAAGAAGCTCCTTTTTTTTAAACCCTTACTTTCCATCTTAGAATCAATACTGTGTATTGGTTCCAAGATATAAGAGTGGTAAGGACTAGGCAATGGAGATTAAGTGACTTGCCCAGGGTCACACAGCTGGAAGTATCTGAGGCCACATTTGAACCCAGGACTCTAACCACTGAGCAACCTTGCTGCCCCCCTCTAGGTACAGTTTTAAGCTTTAATAGCTTGGTGGTAGGGGTAGGTTGATCTAATTTAAAACTAATTAACTCTCTCTCCAGCATTCCAGCTTTTCCTGGATAAAGGATTCACAATAGCCTATGAACAAGGAGCCCATTCTCCATTTTCTCCCTTGAATCCTACCTTCCCAAAGAAACCTAGACTATCTATCTCATTCAAGATGCCAGTCTGTGGCTTGAATTTCCCTTGGGTAAGAAACAAATATAGAATCCTTAGAGGTGCAACCTCCCCTCAACCAGTTCCAGTGAATCCCCTTTTCATACCCAGAGACATGTACAAGCATCCAGATTTATGGTATCATTTGACTTCTCTCCAAGAGAGAGAGGGAGGGAGGGAGGGAGGAAGGAAGGAAGGAAGGAAGGAAGGAAGGAAGGAAGGAAGGAAGGAAGGAAGGAAGGAAGGGTGGGTGGGTCCTGGTCTAAAGTCCCTGGTTTCACTTGAATCAAAAACCTAATCAGTTTTTCTTGAATAGAAGACAATCAATTTGTTAATTCCCCGAAACTAAGTTTAGAGAGAATTTGTCCTTTTAATGACGAGCAAGCTAAAGTCTTCTTATTTAATGCAATTAAGAGAACTATATATTTTTTAGCCTTCAATCAGATTAAAAAGGAATCCTTAGAGGGAGTGGTTAAAGAGAAAGAAATTGGTTTGGGGGAGATATTTCTCTAAGGGTACACTAGCATTGTCATTGTTAACTTAGAAAAAACGCAGAACTATTAAATAGTCATAAAACCACTCTTTAATCAAGGGAAAGGGAGATGAGGGCTACTT
>NC_058133.1:227091070-227231312 GCF_016433145.1 Gracilinanus agilis | reverse complement strand
TGTATATATATATATATATATATATATGACCGCACTTATCTTTTAAATTTACCACCAGAGCCCATCCTGTCCCTCTGGTATGCCAGCCAGCCACTCTGCAAAACCCAGAAAAAAGGCTTTCTCTAAGCCCTCTTCCGAATTTAAATTGTCCTATGCATGGGGACGGCTACATCCCCACGACCAAAGAACCGGAAACCGGAGACCCATTGGAATCACGGGAAATGTAGTCTGATAGTCCCCACGTGTCCATAGAAAATTTGTAACATACTTTTAAATGGCATCTCCCCAATTCCAAATATACATTTTGGAATTGGCAAATAGAGCAAATACAAAAAGTAGTTTATGAACTAAAACTGACAGGGCACATAAATTAACTTTGGCACAGAACTAAAGTCCAATCTGCAATTTTTACTTTTAAAAAAATAATCTACTTCCGGACAGCTAGTCAACAGGCCTGGAGTCAGGAGGACTTGGATTAAAAAATGGCCTCAGACTCTTTCTAGCTGTGTCACTTTGAGCAAGTCATTTAATTTCAGTTGCTTAGCCCTTGTTCTTCTGTCCTAGAGTTGTTACTAGGACAAAAAGTAATCTTAAAAAAAAAAAAAGTCAACTGTGGAAAGACAATTACTTTGGTCAATACAATGATCTAGGATAATTACAAAGAGCTCATGGTGAAAAATGTTACCCACCTCCAGAGGGACAACTGATAAACTCTCAGATTGAGGGATATTTTGTTCACTTTCTTTATTTCCTTACTTTTTTTCCAACGTGATTATCTTTTTCCTTTTTTTTTTTTTTTTTTAAACCCTTACCTTCCTTCTTGGAGTCAATACTGTGTATTGGCTCCAAGGCAGAAGAGTGGTAAGGGTAGGCAATGGGGGTCAAGTGACTTGCCCAGAGTGACACAGCTGGGAAGTGTCTGATGCCAGATTTGAACCTAGGACCTCCTGTCTCTAGGCCTGGTTCTCAATTCACTGAGCTACCCAGCTGCCCCTTCTTTTTCCTTTTTTTAATAAAAAAAAAAAAATCATACGTTCTATCTTAGAATCAATACTATGTATTGATTCCAAGGCAGAAGAGCAATAAGGGCTAGGAAGTGGGGATTAAGTGACTTGCTCAGGGTCACACAACTAGGAAGGGCCTAAGGTCATATTTGAACCCAGGACCTCTATGTCCCTAAACCTGGCTCTTAATCTACTGAGCCACCTAGTTGCCCCTAGAAATATATTTTGCATGACTTTGCCTGTATAATGGGTATCATATTGATTGCCTTCTTGGTGTAGAGGAGAGATCAGAGGAAGAAAGATAATTTAGAACTCAAAATTTTTAAAATGAATATTATAAATTAATGATTGAAAAAAATTTGTAATTAAAAAAAGGGCTCAATTGGAGTTCCTTGTGGCTTTTTTTACTGGGGCAACCAGGAAGCCATATTAATAGCCTGAGTTTTAGTTACCAGAGCCAATTAAATTACAAGAATAAGGGGCCCCTGGGTGGTTCAGTAGATTGAGAGCCAGGCCTAGAGATGGGAGCTCTTTGGTTCAAATCTGGCCTCAGATACTTCCTGGTGTGTGATCCTAGGCAAGTCACTTAACTCCCATTGCCTGGCCCTCCATATTTCTATTCTTATGCCTTAGGACCAATACACAGCATTAATTCTAAGATGGAAGATAAGGGTTTAAAAAAAAAATCTGTTTCATTATCTAATTAAGAATACTGTTCTTGCTGCATTTTTGATTGGGCATCCTGAGAGTAAGGCTATGAAGTAGTCAGTCCTTAGTAATACAGGAGCTAGTGGGTTTTTCAGGGTGTAGGTATAATTATTGCTCCAATATACACCTCTCCCTCACCCTCCAGTTTATTAGCCTGGAAATCAGAACAGGCCAATAATAAAGCTAGTGGAATTTCTTTTATTTTTAAATTTTTAAATATTTTTCCATGTTTCCATGATTCATTTTCTTTCCCTTCCCTCTTCCCAGAGCCCACAAGCAAATCCACTGGGTTGTACAAATGTTATCACTTGATACCTATTTCCATATTATTCATTTTTGCTATAGAGCAATCTTTTAAAGCCTAAACCCCAAATCGCATGCCCATATATATGTGATAAGTGATATAATGTTTTTCTTTTGCCTTTCTATTCCCCTAGTTCTTTCTCTCAATGTGGATAGTGTTAAAAGGGTTTTCTTAATCTCCCTTTTTCTCTTTAAGAGGCAAGGGAGCAAAAAGATATCTGAGTAAGAGCCCCACCTGCTGTGTAGGCTGTTAGTTGGTGACAGTTAGGAGGGTGTGGCTGAATTGGTAGGTGAGTTGCTGGAAGAGGGCTTTTGTCTCTGGTTTCTGTGATAATTAGATTAAGTCTACACTGCCCATCTTTAGATTTAATCACCAAAGGTGAGAACACCTCTAATTCTGGGAAGTCCATAACCCAGTGTGCTAGAGGGCCGAATCAGAATCAAGGGACCTGCCCCCTAGGCAGTCTATGAGAATTGTCTATTGTGACTGGACATGCAAATTAGGAGATAGGTACAGAAAGTGACACATAAGTGACTCCTTTAAAAGGAGAAGGTCCTCAGTCAGCTGAGGTCTTAGGTGGAAGAGAGCATCTGGTGAGGACCTCTTCTGGTTCATGGAGGAGTGCTGGAATGCTGAGACTCTGGTGGGACCTCTGACTGCTTCCCTTTGAATTATCACATGGGTAAGTTAGGCTGACTCTCTTCCCTTGGTGTTTCTGGAGGTTCTACCCTCAGGGAGGCCTCTCTTGCCTCTCTAATTGTAAAAGGCCTTGTGGCTAGAAGCCTTGTTTAATTAACCTCTGTGCCCCAACTGCTGGGGCCTCTAAATTCTTACCTGGTCTGGAACTCTGCCCGGGCCAGAGTTTCTCTCTCTCAATTTCCCTACCTTCAACCTTCCTAATTGTAAATAAATCACCATAAAAGTCAATTTTGACTTGAGATTATTATTATTTTTTTAACCCTTAACTTCGGTGTATTGTCTCATAGGTGGAAGAGTGGCAAGGGTGGGCAATGGGGGTCAAGTAACTTGCCCAAGGTCACACAGCTGGGAAGTGCCTGAGGCCGGGTTTGAACCTAGGACCTCCCATCTCTAGGCCTGACTCTCAATCCACTGAGCTACCCAGCTGCCCCTTGAGATTATTCTTAATTGAGGATTGATAATAGTTCAATCCTCTGGCGACCACCTTTTAATATATTGAACCCATAAAACCCCTTCTTCACCCTTATATTTCCCTGGGGAAAGAAGTGTGTGGCTCACTCTCTCTGGGACAGTGAGGAGACTAAGAAATAGATTTAAGGCCTTAACAGCCTTATTGATTATTGAACAGCTTAGATGAGTAGTTAGATAGTGGATAAATTCTTAGATAGAGTAAGAGAGTAGGCCTGGCTTGACCTGGCAGAAGACACTGCCCTCGAAGGCAGATATTTAGGGTTTTTTAGAAATTTTAGTTAGGATTGGGATCTTAGGTATAGGTATATGAATTCTTTCACTTTCCTCCTTTCTATTTCCTACCCGAACTTTCCTCAAAATAAACTAAGTGTTTTGTGTTTTACCAAACTGCTCTCCTGACTTTTGTTCAAACTCCTACCAAAAATTTAATCCTTCACAGCCTGGTTGAGGTGGATATAAAAGCATTCTTTTACATAAGTCCTTCAGGAATATCTTGGCTTGTTGTATTGCTACTAGTAGCAAAGTCCATTACATTGGATTGTCCCAAAATGTTTTACTTTCTGTGTACGATGTTCTGGTTCTGCTCACTGTAGTCTTCAGTAGTTGTCTTCAACTAGTGGCCTGCCTCTTGGAGGTAACTTGAGACTTGGACTGCCTCTTGGGTGAATGAGTAGCTGGCCTTCCTTTCCTGGTGTCTGCAGAAAGATTAGTTTTGGAGAGGCCTTTTCTTCTGTGTAAATGGAATTAGCTTGAGCTCATTCATAGTCAAAAATTTGCCCATCCTAGGCATAGAAATGATGTAATCCTCACCTTCCCTAGTGGTGAGTGGTAGTTACCCACATGTGACAATGAGTAACAAATCTAGAACAAGGCAGTCCAAATCAGTGTAGAAACTGCCATTTGTCCATTTGAATTAGAGGTGGACCCACAGGAAGTGACGAAGGACACTATCTCTTCCTGTGGAGGCAGTTCCAGTTTGAACTTGATGCTGAAGGATCTTCTGAGACCACAGAACGCTTACACTCTGTATTGTCACGTGGGTAAGTTAGGCTGACTTCCTTGGCCTAGCTGGGCCGCTTCCAAACTCTGCCTATCTGGTTGCTGGGCCTTGTGGCTTACAGCTTCATTTATTTAGCTTTTTAACCTTCTCTCTGTCTAGGCCTTTAGCCTGGACTAACCTCTCCCTTTTCTCTTTATTCTTATACTTTTACCTTCCTGATTGTAAATAAACTTGCCTCAACCCGATGATCACTTGGGTCTGATTTAATTACAGAATCAACCTGAATTGATTCCTGGCGGCCACACTTTAAAAATATATCTATAATACCTAATTTTCCCTCTTACACTTCTTGGAGGAGGCCATGTGGGTGGAACTCTGGGTCCTCCAGCTGTAAGAGGGAGATTTTTCCTCAAAATAAACTAAGATAGCATTTTTCATCCTAAGTCCTTCAGAATTGCCTTGTATTGAACAGAGTAACTAAGTCTTTCACATTTGATAATTTTTACAATATTGTCATTACTGAATAGTTCAGGTTCAGCTCACTTCGCTTTGCATCAATTCTTCCTAGATTTTTCTGAAACCATCTCCTTTATCATTTCTTACAGCTCAATAGTGTTACATTACACAAATCACATGCCACAACTTGTTCAGTCATTCCCCAATTGATGAGCATCTCCTCAATTTCTAATTCTTTGCTACCACAGGAAGAGGTGCTATATTTTTATACATTTAGGTCTTTTTCACTTTTCTTTGATCTCTAGTAGTATAGACCTAATTTGACCCAGTTGTATATAAAACTATGTATTAAAACCAAAAGGACAGTCATTGGACATAGTTCCAAATTGTTCTCCAGAATGAACCTTTTCAAAACTCCCAACAGTCCATTAGTGTCCCTATTTTTTCACTTCCCAGCCAGCATTTGACATTTTCCTTTTGTCATGTTAGCTGATCTGATAGCTGTGAAGTGACATCTCATAGTTCTCTGAATTTACATTTTTTTATATCAATAATACTACCTCTATTTCCAAGAATCCTTAAATCTCTTAATCCAAATAAAATTTAATAGTTTTTCACCTCTTCCTCTGCCTTCCCTTTTCTCACTCTACTTTTTATCTGTACCATGACCTTTCAATTCTTCCCCAGGCCAACTTCCCTGCACTAGCCATTCCTTTTTCTCTCCCCGCCTCCCACCTCCTTTATGAACCAATTCTACTACACTGTTCTCTTGAATCATTAGTTTCCTTATCTTAGAACTAATTATGTCCAGCCAAGCCTGTCTTGTACTAGATATAGTGATTCTTAGTCAAGAAGTGTTAAATAAATATACCTGATTAATTTTAAAATCTAGGATTTATTCCCATGAGAACATTTATACCACCTACTTGACAATTAGAGACAAATGCCTCTAATAGTTGGATAGGTAATCCAGATAGTTATCAATAAGCCAAACTGTTGCTTTCAGGTATTGAGCTTTATTAGTTATTTGTATTGATGTTACTAATAGTTGTTACTAAATTGGACAGGTTCTTGAGTTTGACCGTTGATAAAAAATGGCTGCTCAAGCAGTTGAAGAAAAACTCCTTCTCAGATCAGTTATTTAAAACCCTAAATAACTATTAAAATTGGTATAAAAGAGAAAGTAAAAGGAAGAATTGATATTGATAAGAAAATATTTCCTATACTAATAAATCCCAAACCCAAGCTTTCTCATGAGGGAATGCTTCATGATCACCAAGGGTGTTCCTATCTTATTCTACTCTAAATTCCTCAAGTAACAATCTTTCTTTCCTAAATCTAAAAATATAAACTTTGTTTATAAGAGAGGAATAAGTCAGATTTTCTTTCCTGCTACTCAGATGAAAAAGTGGCTTGTCAGAATTCTCACAGATTTCTCCACTCAAAACAGCTCACTCTTTTCTGCCTTCTACTGGGCGAAGCACAGGTACTGCTAGGATGATTTTAAGAGATAAATTCACTAGAAATTCTCCCAATTTACAGAGCAGGCTCTTCAGACAACCTTCGTTGAATCAGTAGTGAGTTGTTGGTTCAACTGTCTTTCCCAAAGCTCCTTGAGAAAATTATCTTCCCATCACTCCTCTTTGAGATTCTATTCTGACTAAAAAGAAATCCAACTCACTTAACTCTCTCTTAGCAATCTATCAATAAATTTTGTTAATTGACCCTACTTCCTACTTAGCTCTTAGTTAACTAATGAATATTCTACTACAAAAACCCAGTTGGTTGGGCTTCTCAGGGAAAATCTATTAGGGCCAGAAGAGAGCTGCCCAAAACATGCTCTCAGGACTATGGTCAGCCTCTTCAGTTTGCAGCTAAACTACCAAGGATTTCCAGGCCCTGTAAATAGCCTCCATTTGTCTGCTAACTCAGTCAGTTGAGTTTAGGTCATCCTAATCACTTTCAGGTGATTCAGCCTGGGCTTTCTGCATATCAGGACCATGCCTTCTTCTTTCCTTCTGTCTGACAAAGAGTGTCATCTGTATTCTTCACCCTTCAATCAGCTGATGGCTTTGTGCGTGTCCTGGAGCCAACGCAGGACACCTGCCAGACCAGTGCCATCCCGGGCACTGATTTCTGCTATAGTGATGCATTGCTTGGCACAAGCAATGATATCTGGGAGTCTGATTAGGGACTTCATCTCCTCCAAGGTCATGTAACAGGGCATATCACTGTATTCAAAAAAAACAAAAACAAAACTCACTTGATAGTCATACTGGTTGCTGATGACAACCCCACCCCACACTTTCTCAAATAACAGCCTGCAACCTTCTCTCTTTACTCAAATATCCTTACATCTTATTGAAGAGGATCAGGACAGATGCACTGGCTAATTGTTCTGCAGAAAGGAGGCCAAGGAGCTGAACACAGGATAAGGAAAGCTGGGTGGGGTCAGAGGCATCAATCATGAACTAGGGAAGAAAGAGAACCTGTTAAGTCTCAAGAATACCCAAATACTAGGGACCATGGGACCTCTACCAATCCTGGAAAACCAGAGGTGCACTCAGAACAATTCATGGCAGAAAGCTACAGTGGAAAGAAAAGGTCAAGGGTCCCAAGAGCTTCTTTGCTTTATAGACATCTGGGTTTACATCACAGATGGTACTTCTTCAAGCTGGTTTCACTCTAGGATGTGAACATCAAACATAAATATGCATAAATGGCTGAACAAAGCAGTAATAAAGGGTCTTTTTTTCCAATCACAATAGAGTGATTTTTTAAAGCCTAAACTCCAAATCACATACTCATATATGCATAAATGATGTCATATATTTTGCTTTTGCATTTCTACTCCCATAGTTCTTTCTCTCAATGTAGTTAGCATTCTTAGTGATAAAGGTTTGATGATGCTCTCAATCAGTTTTTTTTTTTTTTAACTCTTACCTCCCATCTTAGAATGAATACTGTAAATTGGGTCTAAAGCAGAAGAATGGTAAGGGCTAGGCAATGGAGGCTAAGTGACTTGTCTATGGTCACAGGGCTAAATAGTGTCTGAAGTCATATTTGAACTCAGGACCTCCCATCTCCAGGGCTTGTTCTCTTGCACTGAGCCATCTAGCTGCCACCATGATAAAATATTTTTTAAAAAATCAACAAGTTTACAGACTCCATGTCAACAGTCAATATTCTATTCTGATAACAGTAAATAAGCCTTTTTCTTTTTAAAAGGAAAACATTAGGACCTATGATTTCATTTGCGTGAGGTCAATCTTAGGTACATAAACTCATTTTACTATAAAGATGAGCAACTCACCTATAACTTATAGTCTTACAGTTGCTTAGGGTATTGAGAATTATTGTCTGGGGATTCCTGGGGAACATTTCAAGGAGTCCTTAAGATTAAAAAATACTAAGACAGGGGCAGCTGGGTAGCTCAGTGGAGTGAGAGTCAGGCCTAGAGACAGGAGGTCCTAGGTACAAACCCGGCCTCAGCCACTTCCCAGCTGTGTGACCCTGGGCAAGTCACTTGACCCCCATTGCCCACCCTTACCAATCTTCCACCTATGAGACAATACACCGAAGTACAAGGGTTTAAAAAAAAAAAACACTAAGACATTCTAATTTCTAATATGGTAAATATAACTTGAATAAACAAAGTTCGTGTGTGTGTGTGTGTGTGTGTGTGTGTGTGTGTGTGTGTGTACATGTGCTCAATGATTTTTTTAAAAACATTTATCTTCTGCCTTAGAACCAATACTATATATTGGTTCTAAGGCAGAAGAGTGGTAAGGGCTAGGCAGTTGGGATTAAGTGACTGGCTCAGGGTCACATAGCTAGGAAGTGTCTGAGACCAGATTTGAACAAGGATTTCTTGTCTCTAGGCCTGTCTCTCAATCCACTGAGCTACCCAGCTGCCCCTCCTCAATAATTTTTAAGAGTATAAAAGGATCCTAAGTCCAAAAACTTTGAGAAGTGCTGTGTTAGAGATATGTCTTGTATCTAAACCTTTCTGTGTCCAAGAACTATCCTTTCTCTATGATATGCAGCCTCTCACTTCCTTGACATATTTATATACAGATTTATATACAGATTTGTGTATATACATGTGTAAGTGTATATATTGTAGGGGATAAAATTAATATGGTTTGACTAAATATAAGAGAATGTGGTCACCGATATTATAGCTCAAGTCAAAATGACTTTTTTAGCAGCTTTTATTTACAAAATAGAGGGAAAGAATAAAGTAGAGAAATGTGAAAGAGGGCAGAGTAAAAAGCAGTCTAGCTTATCACCCTAAGTATTTCTCTGGTGCCTGGCTCAACTTAGGCTGGGCTAATTAGCCCTCCACCGGAGGACCCTCAGCCAGAGGGCCGTTAAGCCGGAAGATCATATATGGCTTCCTCTGGAAACTAATCTCTCCAGAAGCTAGGAAAGTAGTCAGCTTTTTACTCACCCATGTTGTAATCCAAAGGGGAAAATCCAAAATTCTTACCAAAATGCTAGAGTTCCAGGTCCATGCTGAAGAAGGTCCTCCACAAGCTTCCAGAGCTTTGAAAAAGCTCAAAGACCTTGTAATGGGAAGTTTCAGCCACTTATTTTTTTTTAATTTAAACTCTTAACTTCTGTGTATTGGCTCCTTGGTGGAAGAGTGGTAAGAGTGGGCAATGGGGGTCAAGTGACTTGCCCAGAGTCACACAGCTGGGAAGTGTCTGAGGCCGGATTTGAACCTAGGACCTCCCGTCTCTAGGCCTGACTCTCAATCCACTGATCTACCCAGCTGCCCTCTCGGCCACTTTTAAAGACCCTTCTTTACAGCACTTCCTGTTCCTTCTTCCACTTTAGGGAACCAACTGTAGTCTTTAAATTTGCTTAGGAGTGTCCAGGAGGCAGTCAGTTGCTTTTGGAGGTGCAAACCCCTTTAGTAAGTAGTTTGTGGACTTCCCCAAATTTTGGGTTAAGTATGGGTATATTCCTTTTGTTGATTAAATTTAAAGATAGTGGAGGGGAGAGTTAATCCCTTCTTCACAATACACAAATAGACTAAGCCCTAAATCCTTTTGGGACACTAAAAATCATTTTTTCCAGAAATAGGAAAATTTAACATAGATAACATAGACTATATCCTAAACCAGAGTCACCAAAGAATCCAAATTCAATTCCACAGTTTCAGGACTGAGAAAGAAACCAGAATGAGGAATATATCTCTAAAGGAAGTCTAACAGACTGTGACCCACCAGGACAGAATGGCAATCTCCATAATAACTGGACCAGATGGGGCCCATGCATCCCCCTAGTTCCCGGATAGTCATCTTTTTCTGGGCCACGATGTCAGTGAGATCAGTGCCTACCTGTGAAAGAAAAAAAAATGCAATGCAAATGCAGGGAGGGAAGAAAATGTTTTTCTTTCTTTCCAACCCTAACTTTCTTAGAATTGATACTAAGTATTAATTCCAAGTCAGAAGAGCAGTAAGAGCTAGGCAATTGGGGTTAAGTGACTTGCCCAGGGTCACAAAGCTAGGAAGTATCTGAGGCCACATTTCAACCCAGGGCCTCTCAACTCCAGGTCTGGTGTTTTACCCATTCTACTACCTGTTACCCCAGCAAATGATTTTCAGTTGTTTGACTTCATGTGACACTAAAATACAAACTAAACAGATATGGTTCCCATCCTCTGAGGGCTTACCTAGCCTTTGCTGGCTCATCATCCTTATCAATGCTCCCTAATTGTAGGTGTCCTTATGTCTCTGTTCTACTTTTCTTTTTATACCTTCTCATAGTGATCTCATTAGTTTCCACAGGATTAACCGTCATCTTCCTGAAGATAGAGGCAGCTAGGTAGTATAGTGGATAGAGTGCTGGACTTAGAACCAGAAAGACCCCAGTTCAAATCTGACCTTAGACTTCTTGACCAAATGGGACAATTTTTGTAAAGTGCCTGGCAAAATGGTACATGCAATATAAATTTTAGCTATAATCACATCTCCAAGGTCTAGTTCTATTCACTTCCCTAAGCTTTAGTCCCAGCTCACAAACTGCCTATTTGACATTTTAAACTTTATGTTGGAGAGACACCTCAAACTCAGCATGTCCAAATCAGAACTAATTCTTTCCCAGCAAACTCACCCTTCCTGCATACTTCTTTATTAGAAATATGGTGCCATTACACTTTCAGCCTTTCAGGTTTATAAACTTGTCCCTTAATTCTCCGATTGGTGATCTCCAATAACAACATCTATCAAAGTACTTTACACATGTTAACTCAATGATCCTCACAACTTTCGGAGGTGTCAATCATTCCCATTTTAGGGATGAGGAAAAAGAGGTGGGTGCAGTCTGAGTCTGAAGTCACTTTTGAACTCAAAGCCTCTCTTCCTGGCTCCAGGTCCAGGGTTCTTGGCCCATCTAATACGGCCCTATTCCTAGCAGGCTGACCACCTACCGTCGGCTGGGTGGGAGGCGGGTCACCAAGGTCACTTTTCCCCTCCCGGGAGCTCATCTGTTAGGGTCGGATTAAGAAAGAATAGGAGGGGGCAGTGCAGGGAAGGGGGGAAACGGCGACGCCCCCAACCCTCTGCTGCTCCCCCGAGCCCCGCTCCTGGGCCGGGGGTGGGGGGAACGCTTCTTTTTTCCCTCCCTCCCTCCGTCCCTGATGCTCAGAAAGGATATTCTGCAGCCGTTTTACCAGCAGAGTCTTCCCAACTCCCGTGGCGCCCAAAAGGAGACACATCGTGGTAATCGCCGCTTTAAGGTCGCAGTAGGGACCAAGTACCCAGCACCTACACTCCCGCCTCGCTCCGCCCCGCCACTCTAATTGGACTGGGGTCTATCTCTTCCGACTGCTGATTGATTCCCACTACCGATCATCGCCGTAGGACAACCAATCAGCAGGCTTCTCGTTTTGCTTCGGTGGAATGTCTCCTCTTTTCCCTTGATCCCCGGAAGCTCCTATTCCCGAGATTCCAGCGCCTTCTCCCAGGTCCAGTCCCAGTTGGTCTGTCTGTCGGTCGCTCTCTCCGTGACGTGCGCGCTCCGGTGGAAACAGCCCAAGGCGGAAGCGGAAGCCGGAGGGCGCGCCTGCTCAGAGTTAGGAGAGCGTCTGTGGCTGCGGGGTTGGGTCTGAGGTCACCATGGGGAGAGGTAGCGGCACCTTCGAGCGTCTCCTAGGTAACGTGCCCCCAGAAGGACAGCTTCCCCCACCCCACTCGCCTCCGGCGTGTCCCTGGGGCAGCCCGGGCCTGCCTCGTACGGTCTAGGGGGCCTTGCCGCCCTGGTTCGCCTTCCAGGCGGTTCCTCGATCCCGGGGCGCTGAGTCAATCGGGCCCCTGGGGGAAGGTGGGGAAACGAAAGGAAGGGGTCAGGCGCGGCGGGTGTGGGTGGGTGGGCGGGTCTCTTCGCCGACTACAAAGCCATTCTCCTTCGTCCCGCCCCCACCCCATCCCCCATCTACTGCCTGCCTCTACCCTCCGCATTTCTTCCCACTTTTTTATAGGCTGGTCTCTTAGATCTGGGAGGGGACGCTGCCGTCAGTGTCCCCTTGTCCTTTTGGGGATTGGCATGGAAGGCATCAATATCTCCCATTTTCTTTCCTCCCTCTTGCCGGGACTTTATATTCTTTAGTCTCTTCCCTAATTTACCTTCACTGCAATTGGGTACAGTTTGTTATATTCCCTTGAGGTTTAGTTTCACATAGGGAGCTTTAAAGCATCAATTATTCTTAGTAGTCTTGTGAAAATTAATTGCCAGGAATTTAGGGATATGTAAGCATGAGTGGGCACCCAAAGAAGGAAATACTAGTATTGATGCTCTAGAGACTTCATTCTGTTAGGCCGCTTAACACATGGGTCCCACAGGAAAAAAAAGTCCTTTTACTTAAGGAACTAGCAGCTGACAGGTTCGGTCAGGAGTCAGAAGACCTCTTTTACGAGGGTCGGTGACCAAGTCAGATTTGAAAAATATTGTTTTCACAGGAAAGTGTAGTTTGCTCCAGAGGTCTATGTTTTGAGGAAATTCTCTGTTCTGGTCCCCTCCTCAAGCGGTGGAACCAGTTTTCTTCCTGGGATCTGCCAGGGCTCTAGTGCAGCCATCTTCAGAAAACAAAATAACCTTTTTAGTCAGAGCCCTTCCTAACCTTTGTATAACAGATTGGGATTGCAGGTCTAGGAAACCTTCTGACCCTTCACCTAAATGGAAGAGAGGTATTTCCTCTCTTTTAATAATAGCAGTTCAACTAATCTCATTTGCTTTATAACTTAGGAGCACACAATTGTAAGTTTTCAGGAGGCAAGAATTATTGGGGGGGGTGTGTATCTTATTTGTATGTGTTTTCTTAGAGAATGGCACAAGTGTGATACTATAAGAAAACATTGGATTTGAAGAATTAGAGGACCTGGGTTAAAATCTCATTTCTGATACTACCTTGTGCGACCTTGGACAAGTTATTAACCTTTCTGAGCTTCAGTTTCCTCATTTGTAAAAAACGAAGGGGTTAAACTATGTAATCTCTGAGTTCAAAGAAACCTAGCTCAAAAATTTTGTTCCTATGATTATGTTCCTAGCAAACATTGGGGTTCCCTGCTTAGAGGGTTTTTTTGCTAGAGATAAGTGCTTCTAACCAACAGCCACATGATAGTTTCTTCTTTTGTATACTATTTTAGGGGGGGATTATAAATCTTTCTTAGTACTTAAGTAAATAAGCTAAATTGTATCAAGAAAACATTGGAGAAGCTAATAAATTATATCAGCCATTTAAAGTGATTCTGCTTTTAGCTAGATGATCAGCATTTTCCATCTTTCAAAACCTACCTTACATGTTAACTAACTATTCAGTAAATGAAAAAGGTTTATTATATCAGTTTATGTGTCCCCAGGGAAGGTGATACTATCAAAAGCAGCAAGGCATTATTGTTTCTCCTTGAACCAATATTTTAAATGAAATAGAAAGATTAGGTTATGAATCATAAAATGTGAGATTAATGTCTACCCCAATCACAAGGACTATTTTAGATTAGACAACTAGGAATTTGTAATATCAGTTCTTATGTCTTAAATCTGTGTATGTTTTAATTGAGTAAGTTAGACATCTGAATAAGTGGAAGTTCAAAGAGTTATTTTCCTTGATAAAATTATCCTCCTTGAACAAATTTTTTCCTTTCTCTTTGGACATTTTCTTCTCTGTGAAACAGAGGTAATACTTTCTCCGTTTTTTAGGATTTGGATCTATATTGAAGATGTTAAAATTTATTAAAAGTCAGAAGGCATTTTCTGATCTTGTGACTTGGCACTTGCTTGAATCCCAGTAAATTAAAGTGAATTCATTTAATGGGTACATTTCTTCCTTGCAGACAAAGCTACCAGTCAACTCCTACTAGAGACAGATTGGGAGTCTATCCTTCAGATCTGTGACATGATCCGTCAGGGAGATACTCAGTAAGTGATCAATGTTTATTTTTATTGTAGATGTTTCTTCTCTAAATTTCATCACTTTTGGGGTACTTCTCAGAATGGTGTCTACCAGCCTGGACTGGCACACAGGTTGCCTTTCCTAGTCCAAGACTCCGTAGTGTTCTGACTAAATTGGACCTGACTTGTAGTCTAGGACTGTGTGTCTAGATTTTTGCCTATGAAGCTTTGCCTAATATGAGATGTTTATTCTTCATCTGAAAAATCAGGGGCTTGGTCATAAAACAAAATTTTGTTTATATGAAATTAAAGAGCTTTGCGTATACTCAAAAAAAATTGCTGCTAGAATAAAATAAGAAACCAGTGAGAGTAATATATGTATTAAACATCACTGATAAACCTGATATCTAAGTACTAATCAGTTGACACAAATATATAAGACAAAAAGCTATTCCTCATTTGATATGTAGTCAAAGTATATAAAAATGAGCAAAACAACATTTTATTAAGTGCTTACTATGTGCCAAGAACTATGGTAAGGGTTGAGATACAAACATTTTTTAAAATAAAAGACAAAATCCCTGCCCACAAGGTACTAATAAAGGATGACAATTGTTGTTTTAAGGAAGTGGAAAGTTGAAAGGGGGCAGATGATGGGATAATCTGGGGGGTTAGCATGGACTGTGAAGCTAAAGCATGCTCTGGTGTAAAGGGCCAACCTATAGAGAAAATGCCCTAATTTTCAATGACAACTTTCCCTGGAACTGAACCATGTATTTTAAATGACCTAGTCCAGGTCTTAGGTCTGATATAGGGGTGCTAGTCCAGGTAGGGCAGTGAGATGGTTTAGGTAGCTGGCTGGACAGGATATGAAACTAAAACTCTAATAGTTTTCAAAAGAGTTGCAAACTCTTAACAGTAATGAAAATGTATTCTAAATTGTTATAGAAAAGTACAAATTTAAAACACCTCTGAGGTTTTATCTTATACCTGATAAACTGACAGAGATGGAAAGGGAAATAGCCCATGTTTGGAGGAAAACAATTTGGAATTTATCCAAGAATATCTTTGACCCGGGAATTCCATTTTTAGAAATATACCACAAAAGGTGTAACATGCACCAAAATACTCATAGCAGCACTTTTTTTTGTAGAAGCACAGAACCAGATACAAGGCGAGTGACCATCCATTGGACAATAGTGGAGTATATTATATTATGGTTTATGAATATAATGAAATATTATTTTGCATGTAAGATAACAAACATTAGGTACTTGCTATGTACCAGCTACTGTTCTAGGTGCCAGGGATACAAGGCAAAAGTGAAACAGCCCTTGCCGACCGCAATGTGTACATATAGAAGTATGTACAGAATTGTAGAAGATAGTTTAAGGAAGGAATGGCACTATCAGTTGGGGAATTGGGAAAGGCATCATGTAGAAGATAGCATTGGAGCTGAATCTTGAAAGAAATAAAAGATTTCTGCAAAGTGAATCTGAGGAGAGTGCATTCCAGCCATGGCAGATGGCCAGTGCATCATCACAAGGATGAGAGGAGGAGGGTCATGTGGAGAACAGAGCTAGTTTGGCTAGACTGGTTAATGAAGCTGGCAAGGTAGGTTGGGCTAGCTTGTTAAAGGCTTTAAAAACCAATCAGAAGTTAATATTTTATACTAAAGGTGATAGGGAGCCACTAGAGTTTGTTGAGAAGGGTAGTTAGTGACAGAATAAGACCTACAATTATGCAAGATCACCTTGGCAGCTCTGTGGAGGATGTTTTGGAATAGGGAAGAGACTTGAGACTGATGAGGGGACTTTTGCAAATAGTTCAGGTAAGAGCCTGAATATAGGTGGTGGGTATGTTAGTAATGAGAAAGACACAATTTCAAGAGGTGTTATAGATACAGAAATGGCAAGATTTGATCCCTGATTGTATATGTAGAGTGAGGGAGAATGGGGAATTGAGATTTCAAACATGAGAGCTTGGAAGGAGGTGGTTGCTACCCTCAAAAGAAATAAGGAAGCTCTGAAGAGGAAGGGGTTTTGTTTGAAAATACTGGGTTTGGGGGGCAGCTGGGTAGCTCAGTGGATTGAGAGCCAGGCCTAGAGACAGGAGGTCCTAGGTTCAAAACCGGCCTCAGACACTTCCCAGCTGTGTGACCCTGGGCAAGTCACTTGACCCCCATTGCCTACCCTTACCAATCTTACACCTATAAGTCAATACACAGAAGTTAAGGGTTTAAAAAAATTTTTTTTTTTAATTAAAAAAAAAAAGAAAATACTGGGTTTGAGATGCCTGTGGACATCCCATTCAAGATGTTCAAAAAGCAGTTAAAGATGCATAGATTTGGGAGTCCTGTTCATTGAGATAATAATTAAACACTTGGGAGCTGATGAAGTCACCAAGTAAGAGTATAGAGAAAGAAGAGATGTCTTAGTGCAGAACTTTTAGTGATGAGGACAGAAACTGGTCAAGGAGTAATTAAAGAGCAGTGAAGGCAGCTGTAGGTGGCTGCTTCTAGGAGAAAGATAAGGAACTCAGAGCAAAATGGGGAGACTTATGAACTGGAGCATAGTGAAATAAACAGAAGCAGAATGGCATGCACAGCTACAATGGTACAGTGACTCTCATCAGCTCACTTTTCCACAGTGACTCTTTCCAAACCTCTTCGTTCCTTTTCAAACTTCTCATGGTTCCCTTTCCCTCATTCTCTCAACTGAGAACTTTGTCTCTAATTTACAGTAAAAATATTGAGACTATTCACTGTGAACTTCAACTTCCTCATCACCCCATCTTCCTCATCATTCAAATGCCTTTTGCCACTGTCTTCCTTCATTCCTGACTCACATGATGAATTGCTTTCCTTTCCAAAGCTAATCAGTACCTCTACCCATTGAAATGATCCAATTCCATCTTATCTCCTCCAAAAGATTGCCCCCTCTTGTCATCTCTACTCTTACTTATTTTCAATCTCTCTTTCTCTCACTGGGTCATTTTCTACTGTCTACAAACATGTCCAGGCCTATCCCCATTATCAGCCTATATCTCTTCTGCTACTTTGTCTTCTTTCCCTCTCATCTTAACCCATTGCAATCCAGCTTCTGATTTATTCCTATGAAAACACTCTCTCTAAAGTTCTAATGATCTCTTAGTTACCAAATTCAATGGCTATTTCTCAATCCTCATTCTCTTTGACCCTTTTGCTGCCTTTGACAAATTGATCACTTTCTCCTACTCTAATACTCTCTTTTCTGCTGGTTCTCTTACCTGTCTGACCACTTTGTTTTCTTTTCAGTATCCACCAAATCACACCTTCTAACCCTAGATGTCCCTCAGGGTTTTGTCTTGGGTCCACTTCTCTTTTCCCTGTATACTATTTCACTTGATGGTCTCATCAGCTCCTATGGATTTAATTGCCATCTCTATGCTGATAATTCTCAAATCTACCTATCCTGCCCTAAATATTCTGCTCACCTCCAATCTCACATCTCTAGCTGCCTTTTAGACATCTTGAATTGAATATATGGTGGTCACCAAACTGAGCTGATTATCTTTTCCCCTAAACTCTTACCTCCCCTGCTACTTTCTGTACTACTTTAGAGTACATCATCCTCCTAGTTCCTCAGGCTTGAAACCTAGAAGTTATCTTAGACTTTCACAGTTTCTCACCCCCTCTTCTTGTCCCCCTCCCCCACCCATAGCCAAACTATTGCTGAGATGAGTCAATTTCCTTCTCTCCTCTGATACTGTCACCATTCCAGTGCAGGCTTTCACCATCTCCCACCTGAACTATTGCAACAGCTAGCTCATGGATTTGCCTACCTCAAGTCTCTCCTTACTCCAGTCCATCTTCCATTCAGCTTCCAGCATGGTTTTCTTAAAGCACAGATCTGACTCTTTAAATTCCAGTGTCTCCCTTTCACCTTCAGGCTCAAATATAAAATACTCTGTCTGGCTTTCAAAACTGTTCATAGCCTAGCCCCCTCCGTGTTCTCAGTCTTCTTACATCTTTCTTCCAGCCATGTACTCTTTGTGACACTGGCCTCCTAGTTCCATGGACAAAGTACTAGTTCTTGGCTCTAAGCATTTTCTATGAATGTCCCCTTTGGCTCCCTCAACTACTGACATACCTGGCTTCCTTTAAGTCCCAACTAAAATTCAAGGCAGCTAGTTGTTGCAGTAGATAAGAGTGTTGGGCATGGAGTCAGGAAAACCTGAGTTCAAAGTCTGGCCTCAGATACCTACTAGCTTATGTGACCCTAGGCAACTTAACCCTATTTGCCACAGTTTCTTCATCTATAAAATGAGCTGGAGAATAAAAGGGCAAACCAATCAATATCTTTGCCAAGAAAACCCTAAATGGTGTCATGAAGTTGGACACAACTAAAATGACTGAACAGTAATAACAACTACTACAATAGGACCCTTCTATACCTTCCAAGACTTACCATGGATAGCTGAAAACAGAGATAAAAATTAACACCTGTTGACCTCATACAATTATGTGCTCTCTCTACCTGCTCTTGCTTCTCAGCTCTATAGCTTCCTTCTCCATCCCCCAACCCCCCCCAAAAACCTTTAAAAAGTGAAAGTGAAAGCAGAAGAGTCTAGGACAGGGGTTGGCAACCTTTTTGGCCATGAGAGCCATAAATGCCACATTTTTTAAAATGTAATTTCGTGAGAGCCGTACAGTGCTCACAGTGTGAGTTCCTGTAACAGAGCCTGAAAAAAAATTGGCTTTATGGCTCCTGCAGAAAGAGCCATATCTGACCCTCAAAAGAGCCAGATATGGCTCAAGAGCCATACGTTGCTGACCCCTGGTCTAGGAGAAGGGGCAGACAGACTCCTGCTACTGGTGGACTGCCTGAGACCTTGAATAAGTTCTGCCTTTGACATATGTTGACTGAACAACAAAATCTCACCTTCTACAGTCATTCTCCATCCCTCTTAGTTATAGTGCCTTCTTTCTGTTAATTATTTCCTATTTATCCTGTTTATAGTTTACCTTGTTTGTATTTGTTTACTTGTTATAATAACCAGTTTTGGTCCCAGAAAACAGATAATGAACCCTGCACAGAAGACTGTAGGGATAGAATATTACGTAACGTACATGTTCAGAGACATATTATAGGTTTTTTTGCTGTGTTTTAAGGGAAGTTTCCAGTTCTGGAGCTTGGCAAGTTGTTGTCAGATATATCCAGATATGACTTATAAAAACAAAGACATCGATATTGCTTATTTTAAAATAATCTCATGATTTGCTGTGCTGTTACAATTAAGATACTGAGACAATTACAACTGATTCTTCTGATTTTTATCAACATGTTGAAAATTATGGAGTTGCTGAATTCTTTGCCTCTTTAAAGATTAGATAGATAAATGTGTTTAGACTTGTGTTGCAGATTTCTTTACTTGCTAAGGATGTGTTTTTCTCATTTCTGTCTTACATAATGTCCTTTCCTTTCAGAGCAAAATATGCTGTAAGTTCCATCAAGAAAAAAGTCAATGATAAGAATCCACATGTGGCCCTTTATGCCCTAGAGGTAATTAGAAATCATTATATCTCAATGAAGTCTGATCCATCCTTTTACCATATTCTACAAGGTTTTTCTCTCTCTTTTGGAAGGCACAGAGATGAGGAAAGCCTTAAATCTGCTTCATTGTCTCTGGGAGGCACCCAGCAGAAAGCAGAGTTTTCTCTTGAGCACTGAGATGAGCCTAAAAGAATTCCTGAGCTCAGATTCTTAGCAATACCCCTTACTTTATGAGCTACAGGAGGGAGAAATTATTTTCTTGCCTTGTTTTCTCTGACTGTAATTGGTAAATAACAGACCTGTTTCTAATAATAAATACTTATTAGTTGATTCATGTGTGCTTTCTTGTTAGTACTATAAGAAATCAGTGGGAACTCTTGCAGACATAGTATGGCTGCCTAATCGAAAAGAATGAAATTACTATTTTGGCTTCTCACAGATTTAAGGAGAGAGGACTGGTGGGAGTTTGCCTTCCAAGCCACTGAACCTATAGGGGAGAAATTTTGTAGCTTTTTTCTTAATGGTTCCTATCTTTGGGTTTTCTTCCTCTTGATAGGTTATGGAATCTGTTGTCAAGAACTGTGGTCAGACAGTTCATGATGAGGTTGCCAACAAGCAAACCATGGAAGAGCTGAAAGAGCTGCTCAAGGTAAGAGCTTCCGTGAAAAAGAAAAATCTCTGTAAAAATGAATGCCCTGTTTACAATATCGGAAGGTTGTTCCCTTTTCTGAAAGTCTTTGTGGCCAAATTTCTAGCAGGCTAACCTGATAGCTATTCTTGTAGACAAGGACTCTACTCCTGATGATAATTACTGTCTGGGGTGGAGGATAGAGGGTGTTCCATACTTGCATATACATAGTGACATAGCTAATCTGACTATTTGCAATAGGTTTCACTTTTTGTGAATGAATCTTAGCCTCTAACTCAGAGATGAGTGCCAGGAGTGTTTCAAGCATGCTAATATAAACTGGTGGCTGCTGAACTACTTCAGTTCAGTTAACATTTAGTGAGTACTTATTGTGTAGGTTTTTGTCAAGGTTAGTGAGGAAGAAGAACATTGCAGCCTGGTCACATCTGTATAGAACCACAGAGATGGGAGATGGCATGTACAGGAAACAGCTGGCAGGACAGTTTAACTAGAATAGTCATAAAATAAGATGAGAAAAGTAGAGTTGTTAACCTGGTCTTTAACATACTTTTAAACAGTATTTTGATAATTGCATTTCAGTCTATATAATTGGTTTCTTTTATAACCCTATATATTTCGTGCATTTAAAAAATTCTAGGAAGAGGCCTATGACAAAAAAGGTCAAGGACCCCTGTCGTAGAAGCAATGGAAAGACACTAAGGACTTTTAAATTAAGAGAATGACATAGTTGTATCTGTGTTTTAGGACTGTCAGCTTGACAGCTGGGTAGAGAGACTTGAAATAGGGAGAATAGTTAGGAGCCTGTTGTCCAGAACTGAGCCCTTGCAACTTACATTTAAAATTACAGTTTTAGAATGATACTGCTTTGGGCGTTTTTGCTATTTTTGGGTTCTGATTTGTCTCAGGGAACTGAAGGAAACCCTGACTTGACCCTTCCAGCTAATCATCTGAGTATTCCATTTGCCTCATGAGTTATCACTAAGCTGAAGTGTTATCTAGTAAATTTGTATATGGAGGGTTTTCTTACTGAGATAAGAGTTTGAGGGATTGAAGCCCAGGTTGAGGTTTCTTGTGGTCCCTCCCTGAAGCCATTCCCTCTGCTTCTTCATCTTTCCAGAACTTAGAGCTAAAGGTATCTTCTCAATAGAGATAGAGACTGAAAATCTGGCTGTTCTGTGACCTGGTTGAAATTGGAGCTCTCAGCACTTGGCACTTGCTCTGTTTTCTGGGGAAGTTTCCAGAACAGCTGGTCATGTGGTATGCAGTGATGATGCCAAGATCAGCTGATGATGGCAAAACCTCTGTGCAAGACTGGCTGTGTCTGGAGGAAAGTAGAAGGAAGCACAACTGAGCTAAGCTACTGCAGCTTCCTAAGCACCCCAGTTTTTGAAAGGCTGTTGATCCTCTCTCCTTGCAGCTGGCAGCTCAACATTGGAGGTTCAGTGTTTCACTAATGTAAAACTTGATTTGATCCAACCATTCTGGCTGGCAATTTGGAACTATGCTCAAAGGGCTATAAAAGAATGCCTGCCCTTTGATCCAGCCATAGCATTGTTGGGTTTGTACCCCAAAGAGATCATAGATAAACAGACTTGTACAAAAATATTTATAGCTGCACTTTTTGTAGTGGCAAAAAACTGGAAAAGGAGGGTATGTCCTTCAATTGGGGAATGGCTGAACAAACTGTGGTATGTGCTGGGGATGGAATACTATTGTGCTAAAAGGAATAATAAACTGGAGGAGTTCCAGGTGAACTGGAAAGGCCTCCAGGAATTGATGCAGAGTGAAAGGAGCAGAGCCAGAAGAACATTGTACACAGAGACTGATATACTGTGGTAAAATCGAATGTAATGGACTTCTGTACCAGCAGCAATGCAGTGACACAAGATAGCTCTGAGGGATTTATGGTAAAGAACGCTACCCACATTCAGAGGAAGGACTGCAGGAGAGGAAACATATAAGAAAAACAACTGCTTGAACGCATGGGTTGGGGTGGACATGATTGGGATTGTGGACTAGAAACAACCACACCAATGCAACTAACAACAATATGGAAATGGGCCCTGAACAAGGACACATGTTACAACCAGTGGAAATGTGCGTCAGCCATGGGTGAGGGGAGAGCAGGGGGTGAAGGGGAAAGTAGGGGTATGAAGCATGTAATCAGGTTAAAAATGAATATTAATAAATATATAAAAAAAACTTGATTTGAGCTGAAGAACTGGGTATTAGAAGTCTGAAGTGGTGAAAGACTATTGAAGCCGATGAGTTGAGGGAAATCTTAATGGTTGGTCAGGGTCCCATAGGAAATTTTATAATTAACTGTAATGGCATTGAAGAATTGTGATTTGAGATTTGTCCTACTGTTTGAGTAAGATTTGGGTATTTAACTTTTTCTTATAGATTCATAAGCCAGGCCCTCAGGGAAAATCTTCTTCCCCCTTTCCTGATTTGTGAGTTGTATTTCTTTAGAGTGGTAGATTTCCTATTGATTAAAGAGATGCAAATTAAAACAATTCTGAGGTAATATAATAAATAAAAAATAATAAATGTTGGAGGGAATGTGGCAGAATTGGGACACAAACACATTGCTGGTGAAGTTGTTTACTAACCCAACCATTCTGGAGAGCAATTTGAAATTATGCCCAAAGAGCTATAAAAGAATACTCTTTGATCCAGTAATACCACTATTAGGTCTATATTCCAAAGAAATTTTTTTAAACATTTGGAAAGGACCTGTTTGTACAAAAATATTTATAGCTGTTCTCCTTGTGGTGGCAAAGAACTGGAAACTAAAGGGATGTCCCTTGATTGAGGAATGGCTGGATGTGGTATATGAAGATGATAGAATACTATTGTGCTATAAGGATTGATTTCAGAAAGAGCTGGAAAGACCTACATGAACTGATACTGAGTAAAATAAGTAGAGTGGTGGATTTCTCATCTGCTTCCTTACCCCTAAAGCTTCTTCCCCTGGTTATGCTACATTTCCAGCTGTCTTCACTGATATTAGCCTCCTCTTTTCTCTGCAGAGACAAGTTGAAGTAAATGTCCGTAACAAAATCCTCTACCTGATCCAGGCGTGGGCTCATGCATTCCGAAATGAGCCCAAGTATAAGGTAGTGCAGGACACCTACCAGATCATGAAAGTGGAAGGTAAATTATAGGAGGAGATGTGGGAAGAGTTTAATTAGAGGTTTTAAATTTGAGAGGATTCAGCGAGGTTGGAGGGCACATTCTAGATTAAGACCACTAGGAGGAGAAGGAAATTTGGGAATTAACATGATGTATTTGTGAGGAGGGGTGCATAGTGAAAGAAAAGACGGATCTATATTAATGAGTAGTAAGAAATCAGGTAGGGTGGACCATTTTAAGTCTGAGTCACTGTCAATTTTGATATGACAGTTGTATTAGGAAAAATAGTCTGGTAGAATTTGCAGGCTGAATTGGAGGGATTAGAAGAAGGAAAAACAATTTATTATAAGAGGAAGGAAGGAAATAAACATTTTATATAGTATCTACAATATGCCACACATGCTAAGCACTTTTCCAAATATTATCTTATTTGATCCTCAAGTCAGCTCTTTGAATTAGGCCCTATTGTTTTCTCCATTTAACGTTAGAGAAATTGAGACAAACGGAAATTAAGTGACTTGTCCAGGATCACATAGCTAGTAAATACAGTTATCCCTTCCACATCTTGCCTCTCCCCATTGTGATACATTGCCAGGTTACCATAAGAAATTAAATGGGAATATTTTTTTTTTAACCCTTAACTTTTGTGTATTGGCTCCTTGGTGGAAGAGTGGTAAGGGTGGGCAAATGGGGGCCAAGTGACTTGCCCAGGGTCACACAGCTGGGAAGTGTCTGAGGCCGGCTTTGAACCTAGGACCTCCTGTCTCTAGGCCTTGACTCTCAATCCACTGAGCTATCCAGCTGCCCTAAATGGGAATATTTTGGAAGCTGTAGGTGACACAGAAAAAGTTTAGAAACTCAGAAATGCATACTTAAACCAAAAATTTACAATAAACACTCGATAAAAGAAAAAGAAAACATTCATACTTCTCTGATATGAAGTGTAAGATTTAAATTAATATCTGATAACTCCAAGTATTGTATTTCATAAAGTTTATTAATAATAATTTGAAGTAGAAAGAAAATAAACTAAAAGAAATAGAAGATCAAACCTAATTAATATTACGTAAGTTCTCCTGCCTACCCAAAAAGCCCGCTTCCACAGCTCTGATCAGGGGAAAAGAGAGAGAGGAGCAGGGTCATACATAACCAAAACATAAGGACATAATATGAGAACGAAAGTGGGATGCTGGGATACAGAGTTCTAGGGAACAGATCCTAATTACACAGAAGGGAGGGCCAAAAAATGTACTCAGATTTTCCAGATTTCAGGGGTATCATGCCCCTAAACCTCTCTGATGTAGAAGGGATAATTGTATTTGAAGCTGGACCTGAACTCAGGTCTTCCTGACTCTAGGCCTAGTTCTATTTACTGCACCACTCAAAAATAGGTAATTTCAAAAACCTAATTAGTGCCCATAGAAAACTCTTTGGATATCTGTGTCATCTAGAATGTGATAGCAGGTAATCCTAAACTATTTAAATTAGGTTTATTTATTAAATTTATTATGTTTTTATATTGTACTATCATATATGATTTACCATAAACTAAATTTATTATAAACATGTATTGTGTTTATATTGTATATAAATATTTATTATAAAAATTATAAATAAAATTATTAAATTAGGTTTAAATTAGCTTTTCTTTTATATGCTAAGAACAAGAAGAAAACAAGGGACCACCAGCACCCTTTTATTGGGATCATGCCAGAGACCAAGAATGGGAAATGACTTGCAATGGGTCACATGTAATACAGTCAGATTGCAAACCTAGGACTTCTAATTCCAGCCTTTGCTTCATAGTGTACACAATGTATATTCTCATTTCTATAGGTCATGTCTTCCCAGAATTCAAGGAGAGTGATGCCATGTTTGCTGCAGAAAGGGTAAGTTCTCAGATCCAGAATTTGGGCTTTATTGAGAAGTTAAGAGAGTATTCACTTTTGAAATCTGGAATTTTTTATGTTGTTTTTTTTTTTTTAAACAATATTGTGTGTATCTGTTTGGTATTTCCTTCAAAGATTTGAATTTCTAATCATGCAGAAATTGCTGTGGCCAATTCATAACCAGAACATTTGTTGTTATTCAGGCATGTACATCTCTTGTTTTCTTGGCAAAGATACTGGAGTGGTTAGCCGTTTCCTTCTCCATCTCATTGTACAGATGAGGAAACTGAGGCAAATAGGATTTAATGACTTGCTCAGGGTCAAGGAGGTAGAAGTATCTGAGGCCAGATTTGAATTCATGTCTTCCTAACTCTAAGCCTGACTGTGCCACAAAGCTGTCCAAAGCTAGAATATGAGCTGTTTTAATCTCTTTACAGTGATGTAGTAAAGAATTATGATAGGAAACCATACAGAGTTTATGACTCTTTTGAAATTGTGACCACTGGTGGTGTGGTTAGGCTCTAAATGTAAATTTACTCAGAGCTCCAAGATGTCCTGAATTTCCAATCCTTGCGCAAAAAAAGGTATCTTGACTTGGGATCCTCTTTTTTTTTCCTTCTCTCAAAACTCAACCCTTAGATCTTAGTGATTCTGCTTCTCTTCTTATATGCTGATTTTAGTTAAAAGAAATAAATAGTCCCTTTGCTTTATTTAATTACCATTTCTTCCTATACCCTGAAGTTTCCATTCATTCTTTCCTTGCTTTATTGGGAGTTGAGAATCTTTTTTACCCAGTGCTGCTATTTTAGCACTCAAAGCTGAATTTGTCAGATTAGGAAGAGTGCCATTTAAGTTTGTCACCCATGGAATATCCAGCTCTATCTTCTTTCCCAGGCTCCTGATTGGGTTGATGCTGAAGAATGTCACAGATGCAGAGTGCAGTTTGGAGTGATGACACGTAAAGTAAGTATGGTCTAATCCAGTGATTCCCAAAGTGGGCACTACTGCCCCCTGGTGGGTGCTGCAGCAATCCAGGGGAGAGTGATGGCCACAGGTGCGTTTATCTTTCCTATTAATTGATATTAAAATTTAAAAAAAATTAATCTCCAGTGGGCTAAGTAATATTTTTTTTTCTGGAAAGGGGGTGGTAGGCCAAAAAAGTTTGGGAACTACTGGTCTAATCTGAGGGAGATGGTCAATTTGTGTTTTTAAGATGGCAAGTGAAACAAATTTCTGATGCCCTCCTCACTTCTTATTTGTAGCATCACTGCCGGGCATGTGGACAGATCTTTTGTGGGAAATGTTCCTCTAAATGTTCCACCATTCCCAAGTTTGGCATTGAGAAGGAAGTACGTGTGTGTGAACCCTGCTATGAACTGCTGAACAAGTGAGTCCCTCTTGTTTTATGTGCCATCTTTTCATAGATATCTTCTTTCAGTAAGCTGTAATGGCTTTGTTTTTGAAAGTCAGTACTTGCCTATAACTTGGGTTTCCTACATAACAAAATCATAAAATATTAGTGCTGGAAGACACTTTATAGCTTACTTAGTTTTAATCCAACCATTTCATTTTATAGGTGAGGAAACTGAGAACAGAGATTATCACTTGCCTGAGAAAGGTGTTTTCCTTTGGGCTCTTAAGAACACCACATAACTCAGGAAGGGTTTGACTGTATTTACTGTAGTTGAGAAGGCCAAGTCTCTTCTTGGAGCAGAATTCCAATCCTAAAGTCACTTATCAACCTGCTCCTTCCTCCTTAGCTCTGTCTCTGTCTCTCCCCCCTCCTTCCCCTTCTCTCCATTCCTACCCCCCTCCCTCTCCCTTCCCTTGTGGGGCAGCTCAGTGGATTGAGAATCAGGCCTAGTGATAGGAGATCCTGGATTCAAATATGGCCTCAGACACTTCCTAGCTGTGTGACCCTGGGCAAGTCATCGTGATTGCCATTGCCTAGCCCTTACCACTCTTTTGCCTTGGAACCAATACAGAGTATTGATTCTAAGACAAAAGGTAAAGGACCCTTACCTTCCATCTTAGGACTGATACTAAGTATTGGTTCCAGAAACCAGAGCCTCCCGTTTTTACACCTGTTTCTCTATCCCCTCAGCCACCTAGTTGCCCCTTGCCTTTATCTCTCTTGACATGTCTGGCTGGATGTAAGTTAGACATGCTTGTGTAAGATTATGTGTGTAAGATTGCACTTATACAACATACACAGTGAGATTCTGTCCTTTTTCAGAAAGAATCCTTGGGGTACAAATCAGAAGTCTTAGATTCAAGGCAGTGTGGTATAATAGAGAGAGCCCTAGACTGGAAGTTAAGAGACTTGGGTTTTCATCCCAATACTGTGGTGATGCTGATGAATTGAAGGAAATCTTAGTGGCTGGGCAAGGTCCCATAGGGAGTATAATGATTGACTCTAATGATTCTGAGTGCTATTAATATGACCTGGGTGGTATAAGGGCGGGGGGAGAGATTTTTTTGGGGGGGTTCAATATATTAAAAGATGGTCGCCAGAGGATTGAACTATTTATTATCAATCCTCAATTAAGAATAATCTAGTCAAAATTGACTTTTATGGAAGTTTATTTACAATTAGGAAGAGAGAGAGAAAAATAAGGAAATAAGAATCTATCCCAGTAGGTAATTTATTACAATCCTTTAATTAATCCAGGTAGTTCTTAACCTTCAGCCAAGAGTTAGAGGGCCAGAGGTCCCTCAGGACAAACTTCATTCACAGAGTCTACTAAAAGAAATTTCTTAAGAGAAGTTCAGGAAGATTCAGTCAGTCTTTAAACTCACCACGTGGAATTCAAAGAAGATATTTAAAGCATTCTCACCAAGGTCTCAGCATTCCAACACTCCTCCATGAACCAGAAAAGGTCTTTCACCAGATGCTCTCTTCCACTGAAGACCTCTCATTCACTCAACTCCCTCTTTTTAAAGGGGTCACTTATGCATCACTTCCTGTGCCTCCCTCCTAATTTGCATGTCCAATCACAATAGACGATTCTCATAGTACTACTGCCTAAGGGGTGGTTAGTTGATTCTGATTTGTCACCCAATCTAGTACATGTGGTTTATGGACTTCCCAGAATTAGAAGTGTTCTCACCTTTGGTGATTAAATCTAAAGATGGGCAGTGTAGACTTAATCTAATTATCATAGTGGGATACATTACTCGTTCTACCTGTTTCCTCATCAATAATCCCTGTACTAGCTACTCATGTGCAAAATTTAGACTTGAGATTTCAGGTCAGATCTAGATCTTGCGATTCTTTACCCCAAATTGTTTTTTAATTCTCCAGATTAAAGATACTTTAAAAAAGTATCAATCTGACCATGCCATCAAAAGTCCTCACCCCAACTAAGCAAAATTTTTTTAAAAGAAAAATGAAATCCGTTAGTACATTTTTGCCTAGTGTGGCAAACAAATTCCCACGTTGGTCATATCCAAAAATGCACTTCTTGTCTTGTATATATTAGGCCATCAGTTCTACCATGAGGTGAGATGCATTCTTTCTCAGTTAACTGCAACCATGATTGGTAATTTATGTGATAAGCATTCTTAAGTCTTTGAAAATTGTTTGTTTTTGTACTTTTGATGTTATAGTATAATATCAAATTGTTCTTGTTCTACTCACTTCTGTATTACTTCACACAAATTTTTCCATGTCTTTTTGATACCATGTTTTTCCTAATTTTTTACAACACAGTAGTATTCCATTACCATCCTATATTACAATTTGTTCAACTGTTCCTTAATTGATGGGCACCTTATCAGTTTTGAATTTTTTACTACTACAAAAACAGCTGCTAAGAATATTTTTATACAATACAGCACTTTTTCTTCTTTGATTTCTTTAGGCTTAGTGTTAATATAGCCGAGTTAAAGGACATTCACTCTTTAGTCATTTTTGTACATGGTTCCAAATTGCTTTCCAAAACAGCTGAACTGATTTATAGTTCCACCAATTATGCATCAATATACCCATTTTCCTGTAGTCTCTCTGATCTTCATTATTTTCTTTTTTGTCAGTGCTAATCTAATGATTGTGATATAATGATTAGCACTGGCACATCGTAGGCACTTGACAAATGTTTATGGACTGACTGACTGAAGTGGAACTTAAATTGCTTTAATTCTCATTTCTCTATTTTTGATTTGGAGCATTTTTTCATATGGCTGTACATAACCTTACTTTCTTCCTTTTAGAATTGCCTCTTTATATCCTTAGACCATTTATCAATTGGGGAATGACTCTTATTCTTATTAAAATATATTTTATTTTTTTATTAAATATTTCTCAATTACATCTAAAATTTTTTTTAACATTTCATTTAAAAATTTTGAGTTCCAGAGTTTCTTCTTTTCTCTCACCCCTCAGTTCTTGAGAAGGCAAGCAATATGGTATCTATTATGAATGTAAAGTCATGCAAAACATGTGTCCCTTATTGGTCATGTTGCAAGAGAAAACATATGTACATCACACGAGAAAAATAAAGAAAGCTTTTTTAAAAGTATGCTTCAAGCAATTCTCAGAATTTATCAGTTCTCTCTCCAGAAGGTTAATAGCATTTTTCATCATTGGTCCTTTGGAATTGCCTTGGATCATTGTTGATCATCCTTACAGTATAACTGTTACTGTGTACAATGTTCTCCTTGTTCTGCTCAGTTCATATCTATCTTCACTCTTATTTCTTATAACACAATGGTATTCCATCACAATCATTTACCATAACTTGTTCCAATTAATGGGTATTCCCTCAATTTCCAGTTCTTTGAATAACTTTTATTCTTAAACATTTAATTCATTTCCTAATATATCCTGGAAATGAGACCCTTTTCAAAGAGATTTGCTTCAGGGTGGCACAGTGTATAGAGTACTAGGCCTACAGAGATTTTTCCCCAGTTAACTATTTCCTTTCCAATTTTAGCTCTATTGGATTTGTTCGCATTGTATAAATTATTCTAATTCTGTTCACTCTGAATCATTTGATAAAGATCTTCTCAGTTCCTTCTGAAATTGTTCATTTCTTGTGGTACAATAATAATCTATTACTTTCATGTACCAGAATTTATTTAGGAACAGGAGTAAAATACTCTACAAGTATAAAAAAGTATCTAAAACCAGGTAGTGGTATTGTTCAAATTACCTCTTCATATATAACAACTCATTCTTCCCAATAGGACAGTCCCTTAGTTTTTTTTCTTTGTTTTTTTTTAAACCCTTACCTTCTATCTTGGAGCCAATAGTGTGTACTGGCTCCAAGGCAGAAGAAGAGTAGTAAGGGTAGGCAATGGGGGTCAAGTGACTTGCCCAGGGTAACACAGCTGGAAAATGTCTGAGGTCAGATTTGAACCTAGGACCTCCTGTCTCTAGGCCTGGCTCTCAATCCACTGAGCTACCCAGCTGCCCCCTTAGTCCCTTAGTTTTGATGTTTTGGTTGACTACAAGAGCTATTGTAGATATTTTTATATATTTAGATCCTTTTCTTCTTTCCTTGGTTTCTTTGAGGGTATAGGCCTAATAGTGCTATAACTAGTTTAAAGAGTAGGTCAGTACATTATGGCAACTTTGTGGACATAGTTTAGAATTGCTTTCCAAAATGGCTGCACATTATATACCTGTGTTCTCACAAACCCTCCAACATTCTCTATTGTCCCTGGAAACCCAAAAGTTACTTAAATTTGTGTTTCTCTCATTTTTAGTGATTTAGATAATTTTTTCATATGATTATTGATTTCTTCCTTAGAAAACTGCTTATTTTCCTATTCATTGACCATTTTTCCTTTGGAGCATCATTCTTAATCTGATATATTTGAATTAGGGCCTTATATATCTTGGAAATGAAATATGATAAATATCAAAGAGATTTATTTATTTGTTTATTTAGATTTTATTTTATTCGTTTTAATTTAATTACAAGTTTCCACCTAACTTTTCTGAAGTTACATGATCCAAATTGTCTCTCTCTCTTCTTCCCTCCTACCTCCCAGAGTTGGCAAGCAATTTAATCTGGTTTATGCATGTATTATCACACAAAACATATTTCTGTAGTATTCATTTTTGAAAGTGAATAATCTTATAAAACCAAAACCCCCAAACATATATATATCCAAATAAATAAATGATCAATCAATCATATGCTTTGATCTGCATTCCTACTTCAGCAGTTCTTTCTCTGGAGGTGGATAGCATTTTTTTTTCCATACATCTCCCAGAATTGTTCTGGATCATTGTTTTGCTGATAGTAGTCAAATCTATCACATTTGAGCATTACACAATAATTACTGTTACTATGTACAATGTTTTCCTGGTTCTGCTTATTTCACTCTGTATTAGTTCACGTAGGTCTTTTCAGCTCTTTCTGAAATCATTCTGTTCATCATTCCTTAAAGCATAATAATATTCCATCACCATCATTTACCACAATTTGTCCAGCCATTCTCCAATTGAGGAACATCCCTTTAGTTTCCAATTCTTTGCCACCACAAAAAGAGCAACTATAAATATTTTTGTAGAAACAGGTTCTTCCCATTTTATTTTTTTATCTCTTTGGGATACAGACATAATAGTGGTATTACTGGATCAAAGGGTATGCATTGTTTATAGCCCTTTGGGCATAATTCCAGATTGCCCTCCAGAACGGTTGGGTCAGTACAAAACTCCACCAGCAGTGTGTTAGTGTCCCAGTTTTGCCACATTCCCCCCAATGTATATCATTTTCCTTTACTGTCATATTGGCCAATCTGATAGGTGTGTGGTAGTACCTTAGAATTATTTTAATTTGCATTTCTTTAATCAAGAGGGGTTTAGAATGTTTTTTCATATGATTATTGATAGCTTTGATTTCTTTATCTGAAAATTGTGTATTCATAGCCTTTGACCATTTATCAATTAGTAATGACTAGGATTTTTTTTTATAAATTTGACTTAATTCTTTATATGTTTGAGAAATGAGACTTTTATCAGAGAAATCTGTTATAGAAATTTTTTCCCAGTTTGTTTCTTCCCTTCTAATCTTGGCTATATTGGTTTTGTTTATATAAAACCTTTTTAATTTAATATAATCCAAATTATTCATTTTACATCTTGAAATGTTCTCTATCTCTTGTTTGGTCATAAATAAATAATTTTTTTTTTAAGGTTTTTCACAGTTACCTCTTTGCTTCTTGATTGTTACCACGAGAGATTTGTGTATATGCAAAAAATTAACAGTTTTATTTAATCAATATTTTTCATTTAACTTGTGTGATTTTCTCTATTTCTTGTTTAATCATTATCTTTTACCTTACCAATCATGCTTCTCTAAGTTATGATGTAACTTTGTATTTAAGTTAACTCTCCATTTGGAGCATTTCTTAGCTTTTGCCATACTGTCATCTAGTTTTTTTTTTCCGTTTTTTTTTTTTTTAAACTAAATTATGTCATTCAGTTGTTTTTTTAAACCTGTACTTTTTCTGTCTTATAATTGTTATAAGCATTGGTTCCAGGGCAGAAGTGTGGTGAGACAGTTGGGTTAAGTGACGTGCCAGGTGTTCACACAACTAGGAAGTGTCTGAGGTTAGATCTGAACCCAGGATTTCCCATCTTCGGGCTTGACTTTGTCCACAGAGCCACCTAACTGCCTCAGTGATCCAGTTTTAATAGCTGTTTTGATAAGATCTTTCCCCAATACCTTGGGTCTTGGGGTTATCTAACACTAAGCTACTGCTTTGGTAGCTTATCTACCACATAAATAAATAAAAATACTACTATTTTGGTTGGGTAGCTTATCTCTTCCACACATTAACTTTGCCTTTTTTTTTTTTTACTAAGAACCCAATTGTTTTAATGATTACTGCTTTGTAATTTGAGATCTGGTACTGATACCGCAAATTTTTTAAGATAAATTAATTCAAATATTATTACTTCTAATTGCCTATAAAGTAATGAGACCAATTGTGTCTTGTGTCTTTTTCATTCCTTTCTAATCTAATATACTTGGAAAACTCCTAGGAAATACATAGTTGTCAATTTGGTTTTAGGGGTGACTCCATGTGGGAAGTTAGGGCATTGCTACTTCGAAGAGCATTTTCCATCACTCACTCCCTTTTGTGCTCTTTTTCATGTAGGAAGGCTGAAGGTAAAGCCAGCTCTACAACAGAGCTGCCACCAGAGTACCTGACCAGCCCTCTGTCCCAGCAGTCTCAGGTACAGAGGTTCTCCATTAGCAGCCTCTCCCTGCCCTTGGCCTTGGGAAGCAGCAGAGTTCCCACCTCCTGCTCTCCTGTTCCTCCTTTCACTTTCCAAGGGGTCTTGTATGATTGATCTTCCCTGAATTAGCCTCTTACACATCTCTTTCTGTGCTTAGTTGCCTCCCAAGAGAGATGAGACAGCTCTGCAGGAGGAAGAAGAGCTGCAGCTGGCCATCGCCTTGTCACAGTCAGAGGCTGAGGAAAAGGAGAGGATGGTGAGTAAGTGAGCCCATGGGGGTAGGAGGGCCCCTAAATTACAAAGAAAGCATTGTTAATCCAGCCCCTGCCTGAACAAGGTCCTCAAGTTTTCACTTGGCTTTGTTGACATGGGTTCAAGGGGCCAAGGATTCACTTGTAGAGGTGTTAGGTGGAAAGAAGGAATTTTCCACTTGTCCCGCTTCATCACTCTTTTCTGAAAAACTTTACTTTCCATTCTTCTTTCAGAGGCAAAAGACAACGTATACCATGTATCCAAAGGCAGAGCCCACCCCTGTGACCTCATCTGCACCCCCTGCTAGCACCCTGTATTCTTCTCCTGTGGTAAGTTCCCTTTTGTATAATTCTAGCACAACCAGACCAACTTGAAGCTTTTTCTTCAGTCAGGAGGGCAGTGTATGTTTTTCTTTTTTTACATTTTCAAGATGAAGTTGCCTTCTTCCTTTAAAGAGCTATCTCCAAAAGGACATTTCATTTTATTACCTGACCAAAAGAGTATAATCATTTCAAAGTCACCAAGGATGCCCAGACTCTCATACTTACTGAACCTTATAGCTCTTTTTAAAGGAATCAGGATTTTAAATTTGAAAGGCACTACAATGAAGAATATTATGTCGAGTTTCATGGATAGATGCAGCAAGACTATGCCATGGTTCCTGCCCTTATTTTCCATAGTTTAGTGGAAGATGGGAAGAATACACATAAATAATACAAGTCAGATGAACACCATAAGATGAAATATGATTGAAAAGCAAGAAAATATCATTTCTAGCTATGGCAAGTAAAGGGAGTCTCGGAAAGTTTCATGAAAATGTTATTTTAGCTGGGTCTTGAAGGGGATATCACAGTATTCTAGCAAGCAGAGATGGTCAGGAGGGTATTCTAGGCAGAGGAATTCATAAACATGCAGAATGGTGGGAAAGTAGAAACGTGTTCAGAAGATGACAGATGTTTCCATTTGACTGTAATGTGGAGTGCTTAAAGGAATCTTGCTGGAGAAAAGACTGGGATGGAGCAAAGTTGTCCCATCGAATGCTGAATAATGAGAGTTGGGGCTTTATTCAGTGTCAGCCTGTGGGGGGGGGTTTAAGCAAAGGGGTTGAGATAAGAGCTGGGCATTTGCTAAATCATCTGTAATTTACTGTTTGAATCTGTGGCTTTTTATAAGGAATGCTCCCCAAGGGTCTGTGGGTGTGAATGAGGGAGCAGGAGGAGTAGCATATACTTAGTCCTGGGCTTGTCCTCTGTGCCTCCTATTGCATGGGCAATGTTCTCAACTGTCGTCCACTGTGGGTGTTTTAATTATGATGTAGTGACCGTTTTCTTTGTAGGGAGTGACTCTCAGAATATCCTCTTTTTATTTCACAGAACTCATCCGCCCCCTTGGCTGAGGATATTGATCCTGAGGTAGGGGCATGACTATTTGTTCTATACTGTCTTGCCTTCTTTTTCCTGGCTCAAGGATGTGACTTTTCCCCTCTGTTCCTTCTTGCAGCTTGCTCGGTACCTCAACCGGAACTATTGGGAGAAAAAACAAGAAGAAGTTCAAAAGAGCCCCACACCATCAGCCCCTGCTCCACTGGCAGATTCTGCTCCACAGCCTACAGAGGGACATACCACCCCAGTAAACATGCTAGAGGTAGCAGGGTAGCCCCCAGCTGCTCGTCCATGTGTCCCACCATTGCGGGGAGGATCTGGGGGAAAGATTTAAGATGACAGGCCCCCACTGAACCTCTGGTCTCTTCCAGACTCCCCTCCCGGAAACAGACTCTCAGCCCATAACTCCCTCCGGTGGCCCCTTTAGTGAGGTAAGCTGTTGCTTGGCCCAGCCCATAGGCTTAATAATGTTGTCCATCTCAGCAAGAAATCTACAAGGGATCAACCAGCCTGCTCCCTTCTGGGGTCAGGCACCCCAGAAAAAGGCCTTGAAGTAAACAAGCAGGAGACAAATGCCACTGTGAAAGGGATGTCCTGACTGATCCACCGTGACTTCCCTTTGCTCAGGATTGTGTTGATTCCAGCCCCAGGAATGGGATCTGGGTCATTTATTTATGGATCCTACATTTCTAACTTGATTGAAATCTTGACCCTAAGGACCTGAGGGGAAGTGGGTTTGTTATAGAAAGTGAACTAGTGGTTAGAATGGGTCTAGAATGCCAGTTGTGGCCTGGAGACCTAGAATTAGCTTGAGCCTGCCCTAGGATGAGCCCCAGGGTTCAGATCTTGCCTGGAGCCATCCCAAGGGAAGTAGAATGTTAGTTCCTCAGTGTTTGTCCCACAATAGTTATCCTCTGGCATTCTGGGTTTGTTAGACGAGAGTAAGAACTGGGGCCCTGTAGAGTTAAAAGAGGCTCTCTACCTCCCACCATAGAGAGAAGAAAGGATTTATCATAAAATGTTGAGTAATTAGCTGCCCTCTAATGTTTCAGTGCTCTGAAGGCCTATTAGATAGACTGGTTCCCTGCCCTAGAAAGTCTGGGGCTACTAAATCTTAGCTTATGAAGCTGTGAGTGGTGCTTGGCAATCTCCTACACTTTGTTTCCAGCAGCAGTACCAGAATGGGGAGTCTGAGGAGAACCATGAGCAATTCCTGAAGGCCCTACAGAATGCTGTCACCACCTTTGTTAACCGCATGAAGAGTAACCACATGAGGGGACGAAGCATTACCAATGACTCGGCTGTGCTCTCCCTCTTCCAGTCTATAAATAACATGCACCCTCAGCTGCTGGAGCTGCTCAACCAGCTGGATGAGCGAAGGTGTACGTGATTTCTGGGCCCTCTTGAGCTCCACTCCAACCTTACCCTACTACCCAGTATGACCCAAAGTGTCTGTCACATCCAACATTTGGAATTCTTTCTTGTTGGAAGTTAGAACCAACAGTCTTTTCCATTATACTTGTTCAGTCAAGAAATTTTGTTTCCTGATGCCATGTCACCTTTAACTAGTGCAGGTTGAATGGGGTTTTGCTTCCAGGATAGTAATAGAGAACAAGGGTAGTTCAGCCTTCACAACCCAAGGGTCATGTCTGAACTGCCTTTCCCTTCCCAGCCTCCCTGGAAGCAAGGATTGCATTGCCCCCTCTCCCAGGGAGACTAGATTACTGTTACCATGCCCTCTCTTCCCCCAAAACAACTAATTTTGGTTATGGTGAAAAAAATATCAAGTTATGCATCATGTGCGTGTTCAGAGACTAGTTATTTTTCAGACCCGGCACTCAATCAGCGAATATTTATTACATGCACACTCTAGGCATATAGCCATCTATTAGGCACTGTGATGCCTACCAAATGGCCCTACATACAGTACTTGGCCCCCTGAGCTTATTGCCTCCTATGAGTCCCCTCACATACCCTGAGGGTCATTAGAGCATATTAGAGGTAGCTCAGACTTTGGGGATCTCCTGCATTGGGTGCCCACACTTTAGCAGAGGCCTCACACAGGCTTGGCAGAATGTGTTGGCTGTGCTTCTCTTCACCTTGATCTTGGTGATGATATGGAGGGAGACAGTCCAGTCCTGTTCTTGTCCTGGGAGGGCTCTGCTCAAGTGTTGGCTGGGGCAGGAACTGTCCTAGTGTGTGCGGGATGGTGATGACCCAGCAGCACCATTGGTCGGGCCTCAGTTTCGTGTTTGGCATTCAAACTTGCTATTTTTGCCCCTCCCCCCACAGTGTATTATGAGGGACTCCAAGATAAACTGGCCCAGATCCGAGATGCTCGGGGAGCACTCAATGCTCTCCGAGAGGAGCACAGGGAGAAACTGCGCCAGGCAGCTGAAGAAGCAGAGCGTCAGCGCCAGATCCAGCTGGCCCAGAAGCTAGAAATCATGAGGCAGAAGAAGCAGGTGAGCAAGTCCTGAATGCTTCCCTAGGAGCAATGTTTAGGTGCAGAGGGCCAGTCCTTTTCAAAAACTGTATAGCTTAAAGAAAAGACAATTTACCATAAATGACTGAGCCTCTTGCAGGATTAGTCACCATGTGGAAGAAGTAGTAAACCTATTCTGCTTTGCCTTAAGAGCTCAAGCCTAGAAATAGTGAGGGCCAAGTGTGCAGAAGCAGGGTGGGATCCCTCCAGAGTGCAGCTCCCCCTGCCCTAGGGCAGGTATGTTGTATGACCTTAATGTTGTAGTGGTGCCTCTTCAGGTAGGCATCCAGGTATAGACAGGCTTGAAGTCAAAAGCCTTAGGTCCCTTTCAATTTCAGGATTCCATGATTCTAGCCCTCATGTGTTGCTAGGGAAGAGGATGCAGGTTTATGGTTTCTGAGTTCCAGTTTGCATTTGTATAGCCCCTCCAGGTTTACAAAATGATTTCCTCAAAAAGACTATAAAATGGAGTGGTATTTTCCTCATTTTAATCTATGAGGAAACTGAAGCTCAGAGACATTAATATGACTTGTCTAAGATTGCACAGTCTATGAATACTTGAGTCAGAATTTAAACCTGGATCTTTAATTCTAAATGTTCTTTCCGTTAGTAATTTCCAAGTCATCAGTGTTTATGCTATGACTCCCGATTTCCAGGGAAGGTACTGACAGGATGCCTTGTCAATCCTGCTTTCTCTCCAGGAATACCTGGAGATGCAAAGGCAGCTGGCCATTCAGCGCCTACAGGAGCAGGAAAAAGAGCGGCAGATGCGCCTGGAACAGCAGAAGCAAACAATTCAGATGCGAGCACAGATGCCAGCTTTCTCCTTGCCTTATGCCCAGGTATGCTACTCATTCTATCTTCAATCAGGCATTTTTTTCTAAACGTCCTATCTCTAATAACCTCTTATTTTTCCTTTTATTAGCTACAGGCCATGCCCCCAACAGGTGGAGTGATATACCAGCCTTCTGGCCCTACAAATTTCCCTGGTACCTTTAGCCCAGCAGGCTCAGTGGAGGGCTCCCCTATGCACACAGTATACATGAACCAGCCAGCACAGGCAGGCAGTGGACCCTATCCTAGCATGCCAGTGGCTGGAACAGGTAATGGGATATGGGTTTCACAGGGTCATCAGGCCACTGGTATATAGACAGGAAAGCATGTTAAATTTGGACATCCTCCTTTTTTTTTTTTCTGCTACAGATCCTAATATGGTGAGCGCCTATATGTACCAAACAGGGGCAGGTGGTGGGCAAGCAACTCAGCAGGGGCAGCCTGTGCCCACCACAAATCCAGCCTATTCTTCCTACCAGCCAACCCCCACACAAGGTTATCAGGTAAGCAGGTAGAATAACTACCTACTGAGCAAGCAGAAAGTTTAGCTCCTTTTTCTTGGGAGAAGAGTCAGGGTCCCTATCTTATTACAGAGGCACAGACACACAGGAACCTTACCTTATCCTACTTTACCTTCCCTTTGCAGAATGTCGCTTCCCAGGCCCCACAGAGCCTCCCACCCATTTCTCAGCCTCCACAGTCCAGTACAATGGGCTATATGGGGAACCAGTCCGTCTCCATGGGATATCAGCCATACAGCATGCAGGTGAGACCATGGTTTATAGTTTAGGAAGGGCTACCCCACAGGTAAGAGATGAAGACTTTGATAGGCAGAAAACATTTTGAGGGAGTAAGAAGGGGCAGTAACTGAGAGGAGTTTGTGCCTCTATGCTTCATGGGCCATTTCTTCCTATAGAAACAGGTGTTGGGGTGAGCTAAGCACAGGTGGAAGGTCTTTTTCCTTCTGATCCCTCTTTTCCTCCCATCTAACACTTTCCCCTTCCTACTTTTGAGTCTTCCTGATCATATATTTCAAACATCAGGCATTTTATTTCATTAATGTGGCCACCCTCCACTGAGATAGTTCAGAGAGCACCTTGTAGGCCATCTTGGAGAGGTGTGGTGGCCAAAACATTCCTCCTGAGGAGCTCAGGTGACAGGGTGATAGTCCATTTTCCTCATGTTCATCCTTGAAGTTCTTCCAATCCTCCAGGCCTTGAGGATGTATTGGGCTTTCAGCTTATTTCTTAAGGTTAGTATTTCCTTTGTTCATCCCTAGAATCTTATGACTACCCTCCCTGGCCAGGATCCAGCCATGCCACCCCAGCAACCCTACCTCTCGGGACAGCAGCCCATGTACCAACAGGTGAGTCTTTTCCATCACCCACCGTTGGTTGATTAACTGTATGACCTTGAAAAATACTGTTCTAAAAAAGCCTCAATACAATTTCGTTAGATTTGGGGGTCCAAACAAGAAGAGTGACAACAAAGCCAGTCTGCTCTGAAATCTTTATGAGCTATAGGGTTTGAGCAGCACACACATAAGCACTCAGTGGAGGTTCTTTATCAGATAAGTGAATGTCCCAGAACCTGAAGGTTTTAGAGCTGTGTCCTAGTGGGCAAAAGAAGACTGATCAAATAGTACTTTGTCATTAACTAATTAAGTACTCTTAACTAATGTCTGCTTTTCTTCCCTCTAGTTGGCACCTCCAGGAGGCCCGTTGCAGCAGCAGCCGCCTGTGCCTGCGCAGCTTCCATCCCAGGGCCAGCCAGCCCCAGGCAGTGGAGAGGCACAGCTCATCTCCTTTGACTGATCTTTGGGGAAGGGGCAGTAGGGTTGGGGGATCACCATACCAGTATGACACTATGATTCATCAGAAATTACTTCTGTACTTAACTAGCCATTATTCTGTCACCTCATTCTCTGCCTGTTGCTGTGTAGTCCTTTCTCTGTACAGGTTGAGAGAGGGGGAATCTTAAGAATGAAGATGGAATTGTCATGTTTGGTCATGGTTTCTGGACATCTCCCTTTCACCAAAGCCACCTCTCTGTCTTCCTGCAGTTTCTTCATTTCCCAGGTCCCCATCACCATCATTCATCTCATTGGTGCCATTTCTGGAAATTGACTCCTTTTCCCAGGCCTGGCCCATGTGAAAGAAGAAGGGTGGGGGTTAGGAGGTTAGAAGCACCTTCCAAGGGAATTCTGGCCCTGATAATCCCCCAGGAGAGATAAAAAGAGCTTCATTTGAGCTTTTCAGGGGACTGGGTTGGAAAGTAGTTTCTTCTCCACCTTCAGATGCAGCCTGAATTCTCTTTTACTTTGTGTTTGTTGAGTGGATCCCCAGCTGCTGTGGAGGCCATAAGGGAACATGTATAGAACGATATAGAATAGACCAAAGCTGGCTCCCTTCTCAGAGAGGCTAGCTAGCTCCAAGGAGTCATAGGACCTGGCCAAAGGTTGGGGTCTGTACACCTCTGCTTCTGAGCACTCATTTCTCATTTTTAGTGTCTTTAATAAACTGACTGGAAACAATAAAATGCATTTTAAAAGTGTGAATGAGTGGGACATTGTTCTGATAGCTGGAGGAGGGGCAGGTTTTTCCTAGTAGAATCTGGCTTTCTGATTGAACACTGGATGAATAGAAGCCTTCACCCTCTGGGCAGAAAGTAGTGTTGTGCCGAGAAATGGCGCCCAGACCCAATGCAGCTGGGGCCTCCCAACCCTGTTCCTTGCTGGCTGCTAAGCCCTGAGCCCTACTTGAGTTTTCCTAGGATTTCAAGGTTGGTTGGTCAATAAGCCTGTAAAGCTACTGCGCGCAAGTGACCCAAAACGCTGGGGACTCAAAAGAAAGCACTCCTCCCCCACCCCCAAAGAAGTATCCGGGACAAACTAGTGACCCTTCTGTACCCGCTTCGAGGGCCACTACCACTTGAGCCCCTTCCGCCCGTTCTCTTAATTGATGAAAGGTTTTCTTGGCGCTTGTTAGGTCCGACATTTATTAAACGCCTACTACGTGCGGAAGGTCCCTTCCGCCATCCTTCCTCCGTCTTGGGAAAAGCCTAACCCGCCCCAGGATGGGATTTGTCAACCTTGTGACTATGACACGCGACATCGCCACCCTACTCCGCCGGCCTTGGCCTGCGCGCCCCTCCACGCTCTCCGCCCGGGGGCACGTGTGGGGGCGGGGGCGCTCAGGGTCTGGGCCAGACGGTTGGTCCGCCCCTCCTACCTGGGGCGTTAGTGGCACGGCGCGAGCCCCGTAGGAGACGGAGCTGGGGGAGCCATACCCTAGGCGTCCTACCTAGTTAATTACTCGGATGCTTCACCTTCCTTTTCCATGTTTGTTTTCACTACAACTTGTCCCGGGCTTTAAAGGGAACCCCTCCGTTTTACAGGTGAGCACATCAAGGCGCCAGGAGTCTTTTCCCTTTCTGATTTTGGAGTAGTTTCTTATAAATGTCATGCTGCGAAGTGTACCAGGAAAATAATCATCAGGCCATTAATAAAGGATCCGCGGGGGCAGCTGGGTGGCTCAGTGGATTGAGAGCCAGGCCTAGAGACGGGAGATCCTAGATTCAAATATGACCTCAGACACTTCTAGCTGTGTGACCCTGGGCAAGTCACTTAACCCCCATTGCCCACCCTTACCACTCTAATGCCTTAGAACCAATACAGAATGCTGATTCTAAGACGGAAGGTAAAGGTCTTAGAAAAATAAATAATAAAAAAAATAAAGGATCCGCCCCAGCGTTATACCCTAGGGAGCCCCTGTAGCTGTCTGGAGGGGGGTCTGGGAGAAAGAAGGAGCCCCACTCCCAATCTATCACCTGCCACAAACTGCCCAGCCTCAACCAGCCCATACAGTAGCACCTCTTCACACACTACCTGGGAACTTGGGACTTAAGTTCACTTTTCTGGGCTGCCCTGTTTGTTTTTATTTCATTGAGCTAAAGATGGGGTAGGGAGAATGGTTAGAAGAGGGAAGCACCAGTTATGATTTACCCAAGGCCACCCATCATCGGAAGAACATTTCCCACTCCCCATCCCCTACTAATTGAGTTAAAAGACTTTTGGATTCCTTCAATGAGATAATCATAAGAGCTCCAGTTGGGCCTCTGATACTAACTGGGTGATCCTGAATAACTTAAACTTGTTTGAACCTTAGATTCCTCATTTGTAAAACACAGAGAATGTATCTTACTTACATGGTAGTTGTGAGATTCAAATGAAATGATGTATGTAACAGCTCTTGGTGGACTTTAAAATACTATGTATCAGATTTAAAAATTATAAATTGTTGTTTTCTATTAGCCATCTGTCAGCTGGCATTTATTAAGCTCCCACTGTATGCTAGGTGCTATGGGGATACAAAGAAACAAAAAAATAGTCCTTCCTCTCAAGGAGCTCACAGTCTAATGGGGAAAACAACATGTAAATAACCATGGCTAAAGAGATACTGAGATTAAGGAGGGCTGGAAAGGCTTTGTACAGAAGACAGGGCTTTCATGAATCTAGGAATCAACAGTGAAAGGGCCAGAGAATTTAATGCATGGGAAACAGTCAGTGAAAAAGTTTGGAGGCAGGTGATGGAATGCTAGCAAGGAGGCCAATGTCAAATTTCATCTGATGTAGAGTTTCTAATACAGTAGCTTCCTCTGTATTTTGGGCTTTACACAGCCTGACTTCTGTGGGTTGGGTAGCTGCTACCCAGATTTCTTTTTCTTTCTTTTTTTTAATTAAATTTTATTTTATTTCCCATTCCAAAGTCCCTCCCTTTTCCTTTCTTACCCTCCCCACACCCATTTGAGAAGGCATTACAAATATGGGTAAGCATGCAAAATGAATTTCTGGGAAGGAAGAAGGGAGGGAGAAAAGAAAGGAAGGAAAAGAAAGAGAAAGATGCTTTCATTTGACTTTGGATTTATCCTCTCTCTGGAGGGGGACAGCCTGTTTCATTATGAATCCTTTGGACTGTGGTTGGTCATTGTGTTGATCAGTTACTAAGTCTTTTAAAGTTGATTATTTTTATAATATTGCTTTTAACTGTATAAATTGTTCTCATTCTGTTTACTTCACTTTGCATCAGTTCCACCAAATTCTCCCCAAGTTTTTCCAAAACCATCCTTTTCGTTTCTTATGACACAATAGCATTCCATCACTGCCATATGCCATAACTTGTTCAGCCATTTCTCTCCCTTAGTTTTCAATTCTTTGCTACCACAAAAAGAGTTGCTTATACATATTTGCATATGCACCAGTCCTTTTCCTCTCTCTTTGATCTCTTTGGGTTACAGATTTAGTATGATATTGCTGGGCCAAAAGGTAGGTTCAGTAGGTTTTGCTTTCCAAAATGCTTTACTCGAGCATCTCTCGTTTTCCCTAGCTTTCTTTAGGATCATCCTCCAATTGCATCATTTCAAGTAAATTCTCAAATGCCACCTTTAGCAGCAAAATGTGACTTGATCTGCTCTGTGGTAAACAAGACTCTTTTCTGCCATCATCTCTTGTTTGGGGGCAGTTATATAAATTGAAACTCTAAGTTCCAAAATAAGATGTTGCTATCTCCATTCCAAATTATCACCCCCACTATTGTCTTCAGTCCATTGTTGGTAGAGAAGAAGGATTTGAGTACTCCTGATTCCAACTCAACTGTACCTCACAATTTCCACCTTCCCAATGAAGTCCTTACTTCCACACACAGAGCAACAACCTGGAGCAAATATTCCAGCCTAAATGTGAAAATTAAAGGCAAGTACTATGAGTCTGTATATTGCTAGAGGGGAATGCAAGTGCCATTCTTGGCTTTTGATGGGCTCAGAGAGTGAGAGAATGGAAGAATCTTAGGGTTGGAAATTCCAGCCTCCCACTTAGTATAGAAATCTCTCTTAAGGCACCCCTACCCACTGACCATCCATCTATCTAGTATTCTCCAACATCTCTAGTGACAGGAAGGGCAATGGATAGAATGCTGGTCCTGAGCTTCCTGAATTCATGTCCAGCCTCACACACCTAGATGGCCTGAGAAAGTCACTTCACCCTGTTTGCCTCAGTTTGCTCATCTGTTAAATGAGCTGGAAAAGGAAATAGCAAACCACTCCAGTATCTTTGCTAAGAAAACCCCACAGGGTCAGGAAAAGTTGATGATAACTGAACAACAAAATAAAGGACACTTAACACCACACATTCTGTTGTGAAACAGTTCCACCTGTTAATTCAGTTCAATTTGACAACATTTATTAGCACACACTATGCACAAGGAAAGCTACTATATTAGTATATGGAGATATGCAGATGACTTCTGAGGAACTTAGCATCTAATGATGGGAGTGAGGGGAAATATTTGTATGTGAGTAACCATGATTCATGGAAGAATATGTTAAGTGCCAGGCAAAGAACTTTGAGAAAGTTGAAGTGGAAGAAATCTCCTTTCTCTAGGGGAAGAAGGACTCAGGAGAAGAGGATGTCAAGGAAAGCTTTATAGAGGCTGTTACTGTATGTATTATATGATCCATTAAGGAACAAAGTATGAACCCTCACCAAAACCCAGCACAATATAGAGTCAAAGTCTGCCTTTGACGATAGTGCATATAATGTTGATTCAGACTAAATTAGCAACCTTTAGGGCAGAGATTCTCAACCTGGAGACCTGAATGAAAAAAAAAAATAACTATTTCAATATAATTAGTTTCCTTTGTAATACTATATATTTTATTTTATTCTTTGAGGAAGGTTCACAGGTGCCAGCAGACTGCTGGACACAACACAAAAAAAGTTAAAATTCAGGGTGGAACCAAGATGGTGGAAAAGGTACAGGGAGCTATCTGATTTCTACAAATTAGCCTTCAAGAAGCAATGATATAATGTCTCATAATGAATTCTGGAGCAGCATAACCCACAAAAAGACAAAGTGAAGTAATTTTTCAGCCCAAAACAACATAGAAGTTCTGTACAAGGGATCTAGTGCATCAGGATGGAGGTAGAACACAGCACACCAGGGCAACAGGCCTTGGGTATAACCTGTGGGGATTAAATTTTTGGTTGGACTAAATATAGGAGAATGTGGTCACCAATTTAAAAAATAATTAATACAGCTCAAGTCAAAATGACTCTTTAGCAACTTTATTTACAAAAAGAGAAGAAGATACCACACCAATGCAACTATCAACAATTTGGAAATAGGTCTTGATCAATGACACATGTTAAAACCAGTGGAAATGTGCATCGGCCATGGGTGGGGGGAGTGCGGGGGGTGAAGGGGAAAGTAGGAGCATGAATCATGTAATCATGTTAAAAATGAATATTAATAAATGTTTAAAAAATTTAAAAAAGAGAAGAAGAGTAAAAGTAGGGAAATGTGAAAGAGGGTAGAGTAAGATATCTAACCTAATACACTAAATATTTCTCCAGTGCCTGGCTCAACTCGGGCAAGGCTCGTTAACCCTCCACTGGAGGACCCTCAGCCAGAGGGCCATTTAGCCAGAGGACCCAGTGGTAAATAACCATTTGGCCTCCTCCAGAAACTAATCTCTCCAGAAGCCAGGAAAGGAGTCAGCTTTTCACTCACCCACGTTGTAGTCTAAGAGCAGTCTTACCAAATGCTAGAGCCCCAGGCACACTGAAGAAAATCTTCCACCAGCCTCCAAAGCCTCAAAAGAGCATGAAGACCTTGTAACAGGTAGTTTTGGCCACTTTTAAAGACCCTTCTTTACGTCACTTCCTGTTCCTTCCTCCACTTTAGGGGACCAATTGTAGTCTTTAAATTTGCTTAGGACTGCCCAAGGGGCAGTCAGTTGCTTCTGGAGTTACAAACCCCTTTAGTAAGTATAGAGGACCAGCTCTATATGGTAAGGGTTCTGAGTGGTGTTTTACGGCATCAGTTTGCTAAGACAGGAAAAAGAAACTGAGAACAGCCGAACTAGCAGTTAGCCCATGCTGATCCAACGCTATGGGATTTTGGACTTTATTTTATACTGATTTCAAACAAAGAACACAAAGAGTCACAGCTGTGAGGGGGTTACAAATCATACACAATCCATTAAAGTCTAAAGAATAGAGATATGGGTACAAGGACAAGGGCCAAATTCCAACCACCAATTAGTAGGGGATAATTCTGAAAGCAGTAATAAATTTCATGGAGATGTTTACTAATTGTGGTCTGCTTTGATTTACAGATCTGCACCTGGTCAGATAGTCTGGACTAAATTGTCTGGCTCCAGTCTTTATCTAAGTAATATATTTTTTAGGGTTCAGGCTTCTTAATTATCAAGGAGAGAAATTGTCAAGGAGAGGAATTGTTAACTCAGTAGCTGCTGGTCTGGTTAAGGACTCAAAGCTTTCCAATAAGAATATTGAGAAAATGTGGGGATCTAAAAATGAGTCAAAAGAGGAGCCTCAGATTTTTACCTTAGATGGCCCATTCTATCTGCATCTGACATGCAGTGCAGAAAAAATCATACACACAGTTTTACTTGCCGATGATTTTGTAATGGGATCCAGATAAAACATCTTTTACAGACTCTGTTTCTCTAAATGACTCATAGCCTCTTGGAGGGGTCAAGTTGTTTTTGGATTAACCTACCTGCTGGTACCAGAGCTTTTCAGGGCTCAGGTGACCAGGACCAAACACAAAGACTGCCTCAGCCTGGATTGGTGATGTAGGGAATCCGGATAACAGGCCCTAATTTTGACCCTGTTTCTCCAATGGCTCTCAACATCCTATGGCTCTCAACAAGTAAGGAGTTTGTGGACTTCCCCTACTTTAGCGTTAAGTAAGGGTATATTCCCTTTTGTTGATTAAATTTAAAAGTAGGAGGCAGCTGGGTAGCTCAGTGGATTGAGAGTCAGGCCTAGAGACAGGAGGTCCTAGGTTCAAATCTGGCCTCAGACACTTCTCAGCTGTGTGACCCTAGGCAAGTCACTTGACCCCCCCCATTGCCCACCCTTACCACTCTTCCACCTAGGAGCCAATATACAGAAGTTAAGTGTTAAAAAAATTTTTTTTTAAGTAGGCAAGAGGAGAGTTAATCCCATCTTCACAAACTAAAGGGGTACCCAAGGCTTCTGGAACTCTCAGCCACAGATGGTAGGTGTGTGTGTGTGGGGGAGGGGTGTCAGACAATTGTTCAGAAGGAGATTACAGAGGTCCCTTTGCTGGCTCTGGGTACAAGACTCATCAAATTGTCCATATGCAAAACCAGGTCATAGACCTGGGGCATAGACCTGGGCTTAGGAGGAGCACCAGCATCCACCAGCACTTGCAGCCACAGGGGAGTAGGAGACCCAAAGGTTTTTACCTTTGTAAAGTGCTTGGAGTTACAGACTACAGCACAGGCCCAGAGAGTATTAAGCATACCTCTCCTTACAATCATACCAGGTTGAAAGAACTGAAAGCAGATAGATCTCCAGTGCCAGCTCTGAAGGAAACTGCACAAAGATCTTGTAGCTTGGAACAGTGTTTCCTTCACCACAGTTATCAATCCCAAACTAAAAGAAAAGAAAAAAAGCAGTAAAATGAGCAAACAACAAAAAAGATACTCAACATAGAGAGGTATTTTGGTGACAGAGTAGAGGCAAATTCAGAAAAAGGCAACAAAATCAATTCTGCTCCAAGCCTCCAAGAAAAATATGAATTGCAATCAAGCCCAAAAAGAATTATGGGGAATCTCAAAAAGGATTTAAAAAACCAAATAAGGGAGGTAGAAGAAAAATTGGGAAAAGGAATGAGAGTGATATAGGAAAATCATGAAAAGAGTCAATAGCTTGGTAAAGGCAATACAAAAAATACTGAAGAAATGAATATCTTAAATAACAGATCAGCTGGGAAAAGAGACACAAAAATCCAAAGAGAACTTCTTAAAAGCAGAATTGGCCAAATGGGAAAAGATATACAAAAATTCACTGAAGAAAAGAACTTCTCAAAATACAGAATTGGCCTTATGAAAGAAGCAGTACACAAATTCACTGAGGAAAAGACCTCTTTTACAAAGTAGAATTGGCCAAATGAAAAAAGAGGTACAAAATTTTACTCAAGAAAATCATGTCTTAAAATTTTAGAATTGAGCATGTAGAAGCTAATGACTCCGTGAGACATCCAGAAACAATCAAAGTCAAACAGAAAAAAAATAAATAAAATGTTGAATATTTCATTGAAAAAACAATTGACCAGGAAAATAAATTTAGTGAAAATAAGATATCATCTTTCAAGAAATCAAGTAAAACTTCTCTGATACTTTAGAACCAGAGGGCAAAAAAGAAATTGAAAGAATCTACCAATTACCTCTTGAAAGAGAACCAAAATGGATAACTCTCAGGAATATTATAGCCAAATTCCAAAACTCCCAACTAAAGGAGAAAATATTGTAAGCAGCCAGAAAGAAACAATTCAACTATCGTGGAACCACAGTCAGGATAACACAAGACTTGGCAGCTTTTACATTAAAGGATCAGAGAGCCTTGAATGATATTCCAGAGGCAAAAGAGCTAGGACTTCAACCAAGAATCACTTACCCAGCAAAACTGAGCATAGATCATCAGGGGAAAAAAATGGATATTCAACAAAATAGAGAATTTTCAAACATTACTGATGAAAAGACCAGAGCTGAATGGAAAATCTGACTCTCAAATAAAAGACTCAAGAGAAGCATAAAAAGGCAAACAGGAAAGAAAAATCAAAATAAGGTTGAACTGTGTAATTCCTACATGGGGAGTAATTCTTATAATGCCAAGGTTACATTATTGTCATTATTTTGGGCCTTATTAGTGCTGTTAGAAGGAATATACATATTGATGATAGAAAAAATAAAATTAAGGCCTGGGAAAGAGGAATATATTGGGAGGAGGGAGAAGGGAAAAACAGAATGGGGTAAATTATTTGCGCATAAAAGAGGCATGAGTGTTCACAGTGGAGAGGAAGATAGCAGAGGTGGGGAGGAGAAATGTGAACCTCAATCTCATCAGAACTGGCTAAATGAAGGAAAAACATACATAATCAATTGGGTATAACAGGAGGTCCTAGGTTCAAATCTGGCCTCAGACACTTCCCAGCTGTGTGACCCTGGGCAAGTCACTTGACCCCCATTGCCTACCCTTACCAATCTTCCACCTATAAATCAATACACAGAAGTTAAGGGTTTAAAATTAAAAACAAAAAAAAAAACAATCAATTGGGTATAGAATGCTATCTTACCCTACAGGAAATTAGGAGGGGAAGGAGAAAAGAAGGTGGGGTGGGGTTGATAGAAAAAACGGCAAATTGGGGAGATGGAAGTCATAAATTAAAAAAGATAAATAGAATGGAAAGTAATACACAGTAATCATAATGGTACAAAAATTTTTTACAAGTCTCTAATAAAGGCCTCATTTCTCCTAGAGAAATGAGTTGAAGGGGCAGCTGGGTAGCTCAGTGGATTGAGAGTCAGGCCTAGAGACAGGAGGTCCTAGGTTCAAAGCCAGCCTCAGACACTTCCCAGCTGTGTGACCCTCGGCAAGTCACTTGACCCCCATTTCCCACCCTTACCACTCTTCCACCTAGGAGCCAATACACAAAAGTTATGAGTTTAAAAAATTTTTTTAAAAAAAGAGAGAAATGAGTTGAATGTATAAGAATACAAGTCATTCCCTAATTCATAAATTGTCAAAGAAGAAGAATAGGTAGTTCTCAGACAAAGTAATTAAAGTTCTCTATAGTCATAGAAAAATGTTCTAAATCACTGTTTGGAGAAATGTAACACCTATCAGATTGGCTACTATGACAGAAAAACAAAATTACAAAACTTGGAGGATATATGGGAAAGCTGGGACATGAATGCATTGTTAGAGTTGTAAATTGATTCAGTCATTCAGGAGAACAATTTTGGACCTCTGTCTATAAAATAGTACATACCCTTTGACCCAGTAATACTATTACTAGTAATATCATTATTAGGTTTATCTCCCAAAGAGATTTAAAAAAAGGGGGGGGGAAGGACATGTATGTACAAAAATATTTAAAGAAGCTCTTTTTAGGGGAGCAAAAATTTGAAAAGTGAGCGGATACTCATCAATTGGGAAATGGCTAAGTTAGTTTTTGTATATGATTATAATGGAATAATATTGTGTTGTAAGAAATGACAAGCAGAAGGTGTTCAGGAAAACTTGGAAAGATTTACATGAACTGAAACAGAGTGAACCAGGAGTGAACCAGAGCAGAACCAGGAGAATATTGTACTTTAAAATGAACAACTGTGAACAACTGTTCTCAGCAGTTCTCAGTGATCCAAAACTGTTCCAAAGGACTCATGATAAAAAATGCCATCTACTTCCAGAGGAAAAAAACCAAATCTGAATTCAGACCAAAGTAAACATTTTTCACTTTTAAATTTTTTTCTATTTGAATTTTCTTCCACAAAAGGATTAATATGAAAAATGTTTTACATGATTGCACATGTAACATCTATATGAGATTGTTTAACATCTCAAGGGGGTTGAGAGATTAGGGGGAGGATGAAAAGAATTGGAGAATATCTTTGAAAAATGTAATTGGAAGGAGAGGATGTGACAAAATTGGGACACTAATACATTGCTGATAGAGTTGTGAATTGATCCAACCATTCTGGAAGGCAATTTGGAATTATGCCCAAAGGGCTTTAAAAGAATACCTGCCTTTTGGTCCAGCAATACCACTACTAGGTTTGTACCTCGGAGAGATAATAAAAAAGGGTTGTGCAAAAATATTCATAGCCGCATTCTTTTGGTGGCAAATAATTGGAAAATTAGGGGGATTCGGTAATGGTTAAACAAATTGTGGTATCTGATGGTGCTGGAATACTATTGTACTCTAAGGAATGATGAACTGAAGAATTTCTACATGAACTGGAAGAACCTCCATGAACTGATGTAGAGTGCAATGAACAGAACCAAGAGAACACTATACACAGAAAGTGAAACATTGTGGAATGATCCAACATAATGGACTTTACTACCTGTAGCAGTGCAATGATCCAGGACAATCCCAACGGACTAATGAGAAAGAATGCTATCTACATCGAGAGAAAGAACTGGGAGTAGAAATGCAGAAGAAAAACATACAATTTATCACTTGTTTACATGGGCATTTGATTTGGGATTTTGGTTTTAGAAGATTGCTCTACTGCAAAAAATGAATAATATGGAAATAGGCATCAAGTGATAACATTTGTATAACCCAGTGGAATTGCTTGTTGGCTCTGAAAGGAAGGAGGGAAGAGGGGAGGGAAAGAAAATGAATAATGTAAACATGGAAAAATATTTTTCAAAATGAATTAAAAAGAGAAAAGAAAAAAATGTAATTAGTGGCAAAAATAAACAAAATTTAATAACAACAACAAAAAAAAAGGTTAAGATGCCCTGCTTGAGATATCAAAAGAGGAACAGGTTAGGTGGTTGGTGGTGGTTCTTGTCCTTTATACTTGAAGAAGACCAAAATGACATCTCTGGTGATGTCTTTTGAATCGTACATAAAGTGGATTTAAGTGAGGCAAAGTCACACACAGCCTCACTCTCTCTTCCAGAGTCATCCAGTCCAATGGCAAGGGAAGGGTCAGGACAACTGGTGGTGACCCAGGACGTGGTGGATGATTTTTGTATCTTTGATGTCTGACTAAGCTCTGAGTGTTGCACAGCACTGGAACAAATTGGTTTCCTCCACCTGTTCCACAGGGAAGTCTTCACCTGCTTGGAATCTACATCCCTCTAACTCACAATGGGTTTGAGGTTTGTTGGTTACCTTCAGCCTGGTTTAGCCCTTCTGCCCAGACAGTTTTACTGGTGTCTGGCCACTGGGCAAGCTATAGCTTTTTGGAGCCACAGATGATAGCTGGGATTGTCAGGTGGACACCAAAAGAAGAAAGCAACCCTGAAAGGTGCTAGTCTTCCCAGAATACTCCATATAATCCTATTACAAGTTAATATGTTATGTATATATACACACACCCACACATAGCTGCTTGAGGCTCATATCAACCAATTGAGGTAGGTATTAAAGGCATTCTTATCTCTATTTTGTGGAAGATCATCCACTGCATCATGGACCATTGATGGTTGTCCAGACTTTTGCCTTTTCATTGGACTTGGATGACTCTGGAAGAGAGAGTAAAGCTGATGACTTTATGAAACTGCCTTAACTACTTAAGTCCAGTTCATGCAAAGTCAAGACATAGAAGATAACATTAGGCAGTTTAAGTGGGACATCTCTGGGGAACCTCCAGTTCTCTTTCAAGGCCCAGGATTTCCCATGGGGGGAATATCACCTCTGCTTTCACAAAATGGTATGATATGTCTTCCTTTTTTTTTTTTTTAAACCCTTACCTTCTGTCTTGGAGCCAATATTGTGTATTGGCTCCAAGACAGAAGAGTGGTAAGGGCTAGGCAATGGGGGCAAGTGACTTGCCCAGGGTCACACAGCTGGGAAGTGTCTGAGGTCAGATTTGAACCCAGGACCCCCCATCTTTAGGCCTAGCTTTCAATCCACTAAGCTACCCAGCTGCCCCCTATGTATGCCTTTCTAATGTCAGTTAGCCACTAAGCATTTATTGAGGGACTGTTATTTACCAGACACTGTGCTAAGCAATTAGAGTACAAAAAAAGGCTAAAGATGATCCTTGTTCTCTAGGAGCTCAGTCTAGAACAGCTGGGGAAGTGTTCCAGTTTGGGGGTGGTTTGCCATTTCCTTCTCCCATTCATTTGACAGATGAGGAAACTGAGGCAATCATGGTTAAAAGACTTGCTTAGCAATTTGAAACTATGCCCAAAGGGACATAAAACTGTGTCTAATAATACTGATACTGGGTTTTTGTATACCAAAGAGATCATAAAAAAGGGGAAAGGTCCTATTTGTACAAAAATAATTATAGCTGCTCTTTTTGAAACTTTTTTTAGATTAAATAATTTAGAATATTTTTACATGGTTACATGATTTTGTGTTCTTTTCCTCCCTTCCTCCCTCCCCCTCCTTGAGCTGATGAGCAATTCCGCTGGGTTTTACATGTATCATTGTTCAAAATCTATTCCCATATTATTCATATTTGCAACAGAGTGATCACTTAAAGTCAATCATATCCCCATCAAGTCATGTGATCAATCATATGTTTTTCTTCTGTATTTCTACTCCCACAGTTCTTTCTCTGGATGTGGATAATGTTCTTTCTCATAAGTCCCTCAGGATTGTCCTGGGTCATTACATTGCTGCTGATAGAGAAGTCTATTACTAATATTGATTGTGCCACATTGTATCAAATAGTCTCTATGTACAATGTTCTCCTGGTTCTACTCCTTTCACTCTGCATCAATTCCTGGAGGTCATTCCAGTTCACATGGAATTCCTCCAGTTCATTATTCCTTTCAGCACAATAGTATTCCATCACCAACAGATACCACAATTTGTTCAGCCATTCCCCAATCAATGGACACCCCCCTCCCCATTTTCCAGTTTTTTGCCACTACAAAGAGCACAGGTATAAATATTTTTGTACAAATGTTTTTCCCTATTGTCTCTTTGGGAGGGTACAAACCCAGTAATGGTATGGCTAGATCAAAGGACATGCATTCTTTTATTTATTTGTTTGCTTGTTTGTTTGTTTGTTTATTTGTTTTTAAGCCCTTACCTTCGGTCTTGGAGTCAGTACTGTGTATTGTGTAGGCAATGGGGGTTAAGTGACTTGCCCATATTTGAACCTAGGACCTCCTGTCTCTAGGTCTGGTTCTCAACCCACAGAGCTACCCAACTGCCCCCCAAATGCATTCTTTTAAAGCCCTTTGGGCATAATTCCAAATTGCCTTCCAGAATGGTTGGATCAGTTCACAACTCCACCAGCAATGCATTAGTGTCCGAATTTTGCTACATCCCCTCCAACATTTATTATTTCCCTTTACTGTCATATTGGCCAATCTATAGCAGCTCTTTTTGAGGTGGCAAGGAACTGGAAATTGAGGGGATGTCCATTAATTAGGGAATGGCTGAATAAACTGTGGTATATGTTGGTGTTGGAAAACTACTGTGCTTTAAGAAATGATGAGCAGAACATGTTTCTGCTATTTCTGTCTTTCCTTCCCCTGCACCCAGTCTTGCTCTGTCTGACTCAAAATGCCCTTTATTAAGAATAAAAGACTCTAGGTGTTCTATCTTAATTTATAAGTATTTTTTAAATAATAAGAAGTGGGCCACAGAAAGAAAAGGCCTCTAGCCACATGTGGCTGGCTGTTCCATTAACAAGCTGCCTCCAAGAGCCCAGAACAGGGCTTAGACACACCTTTTCCCTCTGGATTCCCCAGAAAAAAAAAAGTCCTCCCTTTCTTTCTTGCCTCAGATTTATACTTATTTCCAAATCCCTGCGATTGGAGGACTCCAAGCTCACTCTGGGCAAGAGGCAGATCTTCTGGATGTCAGGGAGTCATAAGGGATAAGAGACAGGGGTCTCCAGAATCCCAGGAATCAGGATCTTTAGACAATGCATGTCTGCTCCTCTCTTCCCCCACTACCTTAATTCAATCAGAAGGTAGGAGCAATCTGAATTAAGATTCAATCAGAGGGTGACTTCAAACTTAATATCAAAATTCACCCTTTTTAAAATCCACAATTAATGTTAGGATCCCCCAAAAGAAAAGAGCATGTGCTATTGTTAATTTTTTACACCTTTGAATCCTTCAGGTTCTTAGAGTCTTCTTTAAGTTAAATGAGCTCATGGAACAACCAAGACCTGGCAAATGCCCTGTGGACATTGCCTGATGTGTAGCCTTTCCAGATGGATCAGTTAACACAGACTCCCTGAACAATTTGGTGCATCCTCTTCCAACTACTGTGAGAACAAAAGTGTGGGGCAGCTGCAACCTCTGATCATTTTTTCTTGGCCTGTAATCATATTGATAACCAAGACTTTTACTGAGCCCCTGGCAAGTTCCCTGTAACTGGGAAACTCTCAAAGCGGCTTCATGCACCAGAAATCAGTGTCTCGGTGGTACTTTGGAGGCCTGGCTTCTGTTGGAGCTGCCTGTGTGACTCACCCACTGGATCTGCTCAAGGTGGGTACCATCCTCTCCATTCCAAAAAATAAGTGAAAAATTATGTCTTTTCTTAAGGGTTTAAGTACGCATTCCTAAAGTAATCATTTATGAATGCCAGCCATAGAAAGGTAGGGTAGTCTGTCATAGATAAAATTTCTTGAAGTCAGAAAGACATTGGTTCAAAGTCCTGCCTCAGACTTATGACAAATAATGCTATCACCCTCCAGAGAAAGAACTGTTGGAGTAGAAATGCAAGTGAAAATATGTGATTTATCACTTGTTTATTTGTTTATATGATTTTGGGTTTTGTTTTTTTAAGCTTATTCACTTACAAAAATGAATAATATGGAAACAGATTTTGTGTGATAATACATGTAAAAACCAGATTGAATTGCTTGTCAGCTCCAGGAGGGGGAAGGGAAGAGGGGAGGGAGACAACATGAATTGTATAACTTTGGAAAACTTATGTGGAAATTTGTTATTAATAAAATAAAAGATAAAGCAACAAGAAAACTGCCTCAGACACTTACTAGACGTGTGGCCACAAGCAATTCATTCAACTATTTCAGGGCCCCTTGGGCAACTCTAAGACTTTTAAAGTTTCAGATGAGCTTTTGACCTCTTCATTGGTGGAGAAAGACTTCCTAAAGACAATAAATGCAGTGGACCAGCAGCTGCACAAAAGTTCCTAGTGGGTAAAACACTCAGAAAGGGGAATGAGGGACTGAGAGAAAAATGGGTTACGAGTTAAAAGTCTAAGGAAAGGAGAGCATAAGGCAAGAATAAAGACACAAAGACAAAGAAAGTTCCAACATAAGGTAGTCAGACAGCGAGAAAGCCCTGATGGATAAGAGTTTAACCCTTAGCTGACATACTGCTATTTTTATTGGGGTTACAACTGTATAGGGGGGAAGGGAAAATAATAATTAGACAAGTGGTGTGATACATTAACATTATGAGGTAATCATCACGAAATACAAACATCTCAAGATATAAAACAATGGATGTAGCTAATGCCTAGATTAGGAATCCATATGGCCTAAAGTTTTCCAAGTGTAATCTCTAGGAATTTGACAAGGTTGTGGTTCAATTTAATTCAAGGTTACAAAAACCAGTCTTAAGAGTCAGCTTTTTGAGTGCTCCTAAAATAATAGCAAAATTAATATGTACCTGGTCTCCTACAATAAATTCACATGTCTAGAAGAAAACAAAAACAGACAATATACTACGTTATATGCTAGGAGAGAATTTATAGTCTTGTAGTAGATAAGATATACTTAAAGGAACTGCAGTTTGATTGTGTTGGTACTTCTCCACAGGTAGAAGTTGTGACCAAGTTGTAAATTAGTCTACACCTTGTGCTTTGAGGGTCTATAATTTTGTTAGGAGGAGGTATTTCATTCACTAATTTAGATCACAATCCATAAATAATATAATATGATAAAAATAATAAAACATAATATTATATTACTATAATAATTATATAACATATAGCAATCTAATATATTAATTAATTACATAATGGTTGCTATGGCTAGAAGTTTCATCACCCTGCCCCAACCTAGTGATGATGGTGCTCTATGAAATTAATTAGGCTGTTTCTCAGACAACAGACATGTAGTCCATCACCCAGGTTCATTCAGTCTCTTTTTGTTGTTTAAATCTTTTCAATGAAGAACATATTCTCTCTCTGCTACCCTCTTCCAATTAAAGGACAAAAACAAGTCAAATCCTTGTAGCCAATATTCTTAGTTAAGCAAAAGAAATCCTCACATTGGTCATGCCTAAAAGGTATGTTTCAATCTGTACCTTGAATCAGTTACCTTTCTGCAGGGAGGCGAGTAGCATGTTTCATTCACATCTTTGGCCCCCTGAGATTAAGGCTGCTCATTGTGTTGATTAGAATTCTCAAACCTTTCAAAGTTGTTTTTCTTTACAGTATTGTTATTATATAAATTGTTCCTTCAGTTCTTCTCACTTCACTGCCTTCATTCATATAAGCCTTCCCAGGTTTCTCTAGGGATGGCTGTTTTATCATTTCTTAGAATACAGTAGTATTCCCATTAGTATATCATAATTATCATTCAGCCATTTCATAATTGAGGGGCATGCCCTTGGTTTCCACAATCTTTGCCACCACAAAAAGAGCTGCTCCTGAGAATGGTTTGATGCCAAGAGTAGATATTGTCATTGATGATTAGATTAAAGCAGAGATTCTTAACCTTTTTGTAATGGATCTGACTGAATCTGGTGAAGCCAATGGACCCCTTTTTAGAATAATGTTGTGAAGCACATAAAATTCTTAAGGTTGACAAATGAATTATTTTGAAGTATAGTTAACAGAATATGAAAAATTTCAAGTTCATAGAGTCCAGATTAAGAACTCTTCTCTCTACAGAGAAAAAGCCAAGGGGCGTAATTATCAATAGTCACATCAGGATCTTACTTCATGCTTCATGTTCTAGCATTGTCTCTAGAGAGAATGTGTGCTCTTCCCCTTCCTGAGCTGCTCCTGGAAGACCACTCTCCCAGGAATTTGCTCTTTTCTCCCACTGAATTCACATAAGAAGATAGCTAGAGTTTTAAAAAGCATTGCCTAAGGAAAACTAAGGAATTAAAAAAAAAAGAAAAATGTCAAGTGAAAAGTTCTTGACCACGTCCTCATAAACAAAGAGATCCCCATCTCTTTAACCAAAGTTTCTTAACAGCCCTCATTTCTTCCCCTCTCTCATCTCATGCTGTTTCTTCTAGATCTTCTTTAAAATAAAACAAAAAATCAAAATTAAATGTTTTACAACTGCTTGATCACATGGGTTGATGGTGATATGTTTGGGGATGTAGACTCTAAACCATCACCCTAGTGCAAATATCAATAATATGGAAATAGGTCTTGATCTATGACATATGTAAAACCTAGTGGACTTGCGTGTCAACTATGGGAGGGGGAGGTGGAAGAGGAGGGAAAGAACATGAATCTTGTGACCATGCAAAAATATTCTAAATTAATTAATTAAAAAAAAATTTCTAGATTAAAAAAAAAGGAAAATTAAATGTTTTATTCAGTTTAAGGCAATTCCCAGATAGGAAGCTGCCCTTGGATTTGGGAAGTCTGCCTCTGACACATATCTGCTGTGTGACACTGGGCAAATAACTTGAACTTCTCACTGCTGCCAGAAAACTAGAATTTGCAGACCAGGTGCATTGGTCAGCCTCCTCACAGGGAATGCTCCACCCTCATGACATCAAAGATCCAGACCAGGGGGCAGCTAGGTGGCTTATGGGTTTAGAACCAGGCCTAGAGACAGGAGGTTCTGGGTTCAAATGTGGACCTCAGATATTTCCTAGCTGTGTGACCCTGGGCAAGTCACTTGACCCCCATTGCCTAGCCCTTACCACTCTTCTGCCTTGGAACCAATACACAGTATTGATTCCAATAAAAGGTAAGGTTTTTATTAAAAAAAAAAAAAAAAAAAAAGATCCAGACCAAAAAACCTGGACATCAATGCAGCCACTAAAATTTGCTCAGTAGCTATTGGCCACATTTATTAAGCTTAGTGTACCAGCTATCAACATTTCCCAAAGTCCCTCTGAATTCTTTTTTTACTTGCTTTTTCTCTAAGATGGTAATAACCTTGTGCTCTTTTTATTGTTTCATTGTGTCTGACTCTCCTCTTCTAAAATAGATACTCTTCTGTCAGATTTCCATATTCTTTTTCTTCTGCCTTGGTATTTACTTATGAGGATAACTGAATTTTTAAAGTTTTTTGTTCACCTACACTACCCCTACTTCCCACACTGTTAAATGATGACCTCATCAGCTCAGGTGTTTCCTAAAATTGCCCTGCTACATTTTTACAAAAATGATCTCTTTAGCTATTCCCTGAGACATAAATGGAAACCATCAAATAATATCCATCAAATGAAGAGGTTGTATTCTTCCCTTTCCCACAAACACACAAAAGAGGTGTAACTTCCTTGGGGCTATTATAGCTGTATCTCTAAGCAGTGAGCAGTAAGGTTTAATTAATCAAGAAGGGATAATTGTATCTTGCACCATTTGGGGTTTTCTTGGCTAAGTCACTGGAGTGGTTTGCCATTTTCTTCTCCAGCTCATTTTATAGATGAGGAAAGTGAGGCAAGAAGGGCTAAATGACTCACCCAAGGTCACACAGCTAGGAGGTATCTGAGGCAAGATTTGAACCCATGTCTTCTAGACTCCAGACCTGGTGATCTATCCATTGTGCCACCTAGCTGCCCAAGCTTATTACAATTTGTTTCAGTCCAGGTACTCCCTCTGCCATCTCAAGTTACAGTCTGCTACAAGTTGGGACGCAGCCTTCCAGAGTTCCTATGGACAGCTGGTCATACTCATCCCATTTACCCCAGCCAACTTAGTGATGTGCCTCTCCAAACTTAGCTGGACTAATTCTCAGATGATAGGCCCTCTTTTCTGGATCTGCCCTTAAAGCTTTTCCAACATGGATAGAACCCACTCAAACTTGTGCTCAGCTCCTCTCCACATTGTCAGTTACCCGTAATGTAGCAGTGCATGGCATCATCAGCACCAACATGGTCATCCTTGTCTCCCTGGTGTAGGTCCTTCTTCAGACAGAGCATGGAAGAAATTTTGGTGTTGCTGGCATGACAGTGAGAGTGATTACCATCAATGGCTTTAGTTCCTTCTACAATGGGCTCTCTGCCTCAGTCTGTAGACAGGTAGGTGGCCCATGGTGAGTACTCTTGCCCTCAGATCCAAGATATCACCCCTCCTGGGTTCAGAAAACAATCAACCTAGTTGGCATCCTGACTGTCAGTACTACAGGGTTTTTGACTAAATCTAGGATGACATCTGTAGACTTGGCCATTATCCTTAACTGCTCATTCTCCATTATCTCATGTGTTCAGTCAGCTGCTGGTGCTTGTCAGCCATTACCTCTGCAGTCTCTTCCCTCTCCTCTCCTCTCTCTCTCATGGTCTCCTTTCCTTTCATCTAGACTAGTGATGGCGAACCTTTTAGAGACCGAGTGCCCAAATGGCAACCTCGTACCCCATGTGAGCTGCTCCCTTACCCCAGACAGGAGGAAGAAAGCGCTCCCATTGGGCTGCTAGGCAGAGGGGTGGGTGATGGGAGAAATGTCCTCAGGGGCAGTGGAGAGAGGGAGAGGAATAGCCCCCTCCCGCATGTATGCCAACACAGGTCTAAACTGTTTGTAGTAGCTCCTCCTTTCTCTAAAAAGCATCACAGTTCCATTCTTCTAAAGCCCAGCTTTGAAGGTGTTGCTCCCCTCCTCTATAAACCTTATTGCAATCCTACAGCCTGCCTTTCCACTCTCCTTTTGTTCCAGCCAAATTGGCTTTTTTTCTGTTGCTCCCATAAAAACCTCTGTGGTTTTGCTCAGTCCACCTCCCTACTCAGAATATACTCTTCCTTAACATGGGCTTTTAGAATCTCAAATCAAACACTAGGCCTTTCCTGATCCCTCTTGACTCATCCAACTGCTAAACCTCCTGCTGAAATTATCTTGTATTTTATTTTTATATTTTTTCGAGTCAGTAAAACTTTGGTATTTTACTAATATCTTTCTTTTATTTTAAAACAATTGTACAAAAATTACAAATATATACATATATAAAATATATCTGTATATATATACATATATACTCATCAGAATCAAATACTATTTCAATAACATCTAAGTAAAGAGGAAAATATTTAGATTTTCCTTAAAGTGTCTTGTATAACTGTCAGGCAACTTGAAAAATGAGGACATTTGGAGGTATCCCTTCTACATTGCAGGGATTAGGTATGCAGCACCTCTCACAATCTGGAAAATCTAAATAAAATTTTAATCTGTGTAATACTGTAACCTTAAAAAATTGTGTATATTTATGGTATCAAAAGATAACATGTTGATATTATACCATACTATACATATATTTTATGCATTTCTGAGTTTCTAAACTTTTTCTGTGCAATCTGTGGCTATGACTTCTGCAAAACTTCCCATTTTAATTTCTTATGCCAACATTGAAAACACAATGGGGAAAGTCATGATGTGGAAGGGATAATTGTATGTATGTATATATGTATGTGTATATATACGTACATATATATATCTGTATTTATGTATTTGTGCACGACTCTGTCTCCCTTAAATCCAATTTGCATGTGAGCCAAGACATCACCCCATGATATCATTAGTCCTCTTGGAGGGGGAGAGGAAAGAACAAAAAACATCTGTGTTTGTATAATGTAAGCTTTTGGAGGGCATGAATTTTTTTTGTCATTTTATCTCTAGCACTTCATAGCACATAATAGGTATTTAACAAATATTTGTTGATTAATTTCTCCAAACCTTTTCCCATCCAATAAAATATAAGCTCTTTGACAGCTCTTTTTTGTCTTTGTATCCCCAGGTCTTAGGGCCTGGCACATAGTAGGTACTTAATGTTATAGCTCTGAGGGTTGTTTGTTTTTTTAACACCCCTGGGCAATGGGATCTAGGGATTGCTACTAAAGATTTCTCCTATTCACCCTTTCCTTCTCTTTGAAACTTTCTGTCTCTTTATTAGCTGACCTATTCTATGATTCGCTTCTCTATCTATGACTTTCTGAAGGAAATTTTGTCAGAAAGCAGGAAGAAGTACCTACCCTTCCATCAGAAGGTGATTATAGGGGCTATGGGAGGTAAGTAAAGAGGGGTTGAGGTTGGGGTTGATAAGGAGGGCCCAGACTGCTTGAGAACCAAAGGATTGTTGTTGCAGTCAACAAAGGGTGGGTGTCATTTCCCTGGGAGGTCTGTTGTAACTAAGAAACTTTGGTTGCTGAGAGAACAGACAGTTCCTAAAGTTTCATGGAGTTTGAAGCAAGATTGTAAATCTTGTGCCCCTTTCTCTTGATTTTAGGTTTCGCCGGTGGGTTTGCAGGAACCCCAGCAGACATTGTGAATATTAGGTCAGTCACATCCCCTGTTGCCCTCCTCTTTTTTCCTGCTTTTCACCTGGGGAAACCTTCCTTTTACCACATACCCCTTGGCATGTCTATTCTTCTGCACTTTCTCATGTCTCTGTGTCCTACAAGGGTGATCAGCCCTTTTAATCATTGGATCTCATTTGGAAGCAGGATGCAGAATGATGTGAAGATGCCACTGCACATGAGGAGGAAGTAAGTTGCAAAGAAGACTGAGTTCATAATTCATTGAAGCTCTTACCTGGAAGGGACCTTAGAGATCACCTCAGTGTTTGTTTTGAATTCAGGGAAGTGCTATTTGGAAGTGTCTAGCAGACTCCCTATGGACATGTGGGGGCTTTGAGACTACATTACCCATGATTCCAATGGGTTTCCGGTCTTTGGGCGTGGGGACGTCAAAGGTCCCCACACAGGGGGCAGCTTAAATTCAGAGGAGGGCCTAGAGGAGGGCTCTTGGTTTTGCTGGGTGGCTGGCTGGCCTACGGGAGGGACAAGATGGGCTCCAGTGGTAAATTTAAAAGTTAGCCAGAAGCGGTCATATATATTTTACCAAGTGACCATGGCTTTAATTAAACTACTAATTTCTCTTATTATATCAGTCTTTATCATTTTTTATCTTAACATCAACCAAACTGAAGGCCAGAGGTCAACTGAAATTAACAGGAGATCATTGAAACTCAGAGAGAGCTAGCTATTCCTTTGTGTTTGGGGGTGGGACTGGGAGTAGAGATGGAGCTAACAGACCTATGTTCCAATTTTAGGATTATACTTTCTTGTTATTTCCTCCTAGATTTCACTAAAGCCCCAGGGACACTGAGCCCTGTGGCAAAGTGCCTAGAGGAATACACAAACTTTTACAGATTGATATAAGAAAAAAAATCTCACCCCCTGGGAACAAAGTGCAAAAAAGTTCCACAATTCCCCTGAAATGAATAGCAGTAGGTCTTGCTGTTACTAGATAGCAAGTGGTTCCCTATAGAAACGTGCTGCTTTTGATTAGGAATGTTAGGAAGAAATAATTTGAGGTTACAGGGAAATATAAATAGCCTGGATAAATGAATTCCATAGATGATCTCTGAAATCCACATTAGTCTCCCCCAACAATCCCCCCCCCCCCATCCCCACTGGTTGCAAAAAGGAAAAAGAGAAGCAGAAAATGGAAAATCTACAAACTAAACTAGTCCTTAAATACCGAGACATAACTATAATCCCTATAACATTTTCTGTCCTATAGCTATTCCCATGCGTTGGATGGGATGATTCGTATTATACGAGAAGGTAGGCTTTCCCAAAAAAAATAAAAGCAGAGAAAGCTGGTTTATTGTTGTTTTGCTGTTGTTATTTGTTTTTTAACCTTTAACTTCTGTGTATTGTCTCATAGGTGGAAGAGTGGTAAGGGTGGGCAATGGGGGTCAAGCGACTTGCCCAGGGTCACACAGCTGGGAAGTGTCTGAGGCCGGATTTGAACCTAGGACCTCCCTCCTCTAGGCCTGACTCTCAATCCACTGAGCTACCCAGCTGCCCCATTGTTATTTTTTGAATCACATTTATTAGAACAATGTGAGCCCCAGATACTCATCAAAATTAAACCTCTTAAATAAAGGGCACATAGTTCAGAGTTTCATATGATTTAACAAGTAATTATTAAGTACCTTTTATGTTCAGGTTGAGAGTAAACATTGAGGGCTGTTTTGGAAGTCAAGATGATCTGGGCCCAGAATCTGCCTCTCATACATGTTAACTCTGTGATTTTGGACAAATCACCTTAACCCTCAGAGCCTCCAAGCAATTCTCCAAGACTGAGTTGGGGGTGTGGTGGTGGTGAGGGGGCGTGCAGCTGTTCTGTGTTGCTAGAGGCAGCGTTATTTATACCAATGTAATTATAGATCTAGACTCCAAAAATAAAATAGGCAAGTAACCATGTCAGGGATACAAAGATGAAATGATCTCTATTCCCAAATAGCCTACATTCCTTTGAGGGGTTGCAACATGTAAACAGGTAAGTACATATATTACAATTTGAAGAAGGGAAGAGGATAAATGATGATGATCAGAAAAGGCTTTTTGCAGGGGATGGCCTATGTACCATGGCTTTCTGTATATATATATTTTGATTTTTAAAAATATTTTCCCCAATAACACATGAAAACAATTTTTAACATTTAAAAAAATTTTTGAGGCCTGAATTCTTTTTTTTTTAATCTATTTATTTATTTATTTATTTTTAAAGACCTTGCCTTCTGCCTTAGACTCAATACTGCATATTGGTTCCAAGGCAGAAAAGTGGCAATGGGAGTTAAGTGACTTGCCCAGGGTCACACGAGGCCTGAATTCTTTTCCTCTCCAACCCCTCTCACTGAGATGGTAAGCAATCTGATATAATATATAGATCTTGTATTTATATTTCAATGTGTATACTCCTTCCCACAAAGGGGAATGTAAGCTCTTGAAAGTAAGGGACTGTTCATATTTATATGCCCAGTGCATAGCATAATGCTCAATACCTAGAAGGAGCTTAATAAATGGTTATTGGAATTAAATTGAATGGAATGAACCTCAAGATTCTCAAAGATGGAGTGCTAGGGTCACTTTTCTTCTCTGGTTACCAGCACCTACCTTGGGACCCTTAAATATTGCATGCACTATTAAATGAGGTTTGTAGAATTAGTTATAGTGGTGAATTAACTTTGCAGGGTTTCATGGTATTTGTCTACATTGGGATTGGACCTATAGACCCTTGGGAAGGTAGTCCAAACTTGCTTCATTTCATTCTGTTTCCCCACCCTTCTTCTTTTCTCCAGAGAGGTTTAAGACATTATTCTCTGGTGCTTCCCTGGCATCAAGTCGAGGGGCTTTGATGACAGTGGGACAGGTAGGACATGTTCCTTCTCCCAGATCCTAGCCATCTACATTAATCCCATCTATTGGGTGTGAGAGTGTCATAGAAGGACAGAAGATGAGAAATGATATTGTCATGGATTTTTAGGCTGTTTCAATGTAAGCCTCACCTAGTCATAAAAATACTGTTGAATCCTATTCACATACCTTATAGTCACAGATTTGAAAAAAAAGTATTCAGAGAAAAGGGTTTGGTGAGATAATAACCAGTTTACATTTACAGAGTGCTTTAAGATTGATAAAGAACTCTCTTCAAAACAACCCTGCAACATAAAAAATAGAAATATTATTTTTATTTTTCAGATCAAGAAACTGAATCTCAAATCAAGCAATTTGTCCATAGTCACATAGCCAACAAATGTTAGGGGTAGAACTAAAATTGGCTCTCCTGACTACAAGGCCAAATTTCTGTCCATTATGCCAGAGTATATAATTATTACTGGGTTCATACTAAGCTTCTATGCAAAGTCCCTGCTGGATAGATGATAGAGAGGAATGGGCATTAAAGGTTCCTGCAGTTAAGGGTTGACATAGTTCCTCTCGATTTCAATCTCATTCTGTAGGCATCCTGCTACGACCAAGCCAAGGAAATTGGGATCACCTCCAATCTCTTCTCTGACAGTCTCTTCACCCACATCACAGTCAGTTTCATGGCCGTAGGTTCCTTTTAAAAGCTCCAACTGACAATCGTGCAGCTCCATGACCTTGACTGGGTAGTAGAATATGGCATTATGCTGTCTTAGAATAGAAACTTCTAGAGCATTTAGCACATGATGGGGAATCTTACCAGAATATTAATGTAAGCATCACTGGCACTCCTATTGCTTTGAGATCCACAGAAAATTTATCCATTTCAAGGTACTCTTTTGAGTCAACATTCATTCAAGACTGTAATCTACAAACCCCTACCAATATGTGTATTTTTTAAAAACCTTTGCCTTCTGTCTTAGAAGTATTGGTTCCAAAGTAGAAGAGTGGTAAGGCATTGCAGTGGGTGGTGGTGAGGGGGGGTTGTTAAGTGACTCTCACCAAGGGCACACAGCCAGGAAGTGTCTGAACCCAGGACCTCCTGTCTCCAGGACTGGTTCTCTATCTACTGAGCTACATAGCTTGCCCTTTTGCCCTTAGTGTGTGTATTTTTATTTATTTTTATCAGTCAGCCAAATAACTCAGTTCAGAACAAAAGGTATTTGATTAATAGCATAGCAAATAAAGTGACAAAAAGATTTTGCCACTTCCTCCTCTTCCCAAACATGTATGAGGTAAATTCTCCTATAGGTTACTATATGAACAATGGGATAAAGTACACATTGCAAAGAATACACATCACTAGGGAATGTAGATAAAGAGGCACAGACCAGGAATCCACATAGAGAATAGGGTATGTGTGGCTAGGGCAGTTCACCCCTCAGATTCTTCAGAGCTGCCTATCTCATCTCATGATGTCATTGCACTATTCTCTGATGTCATTTCTGCTGGGCGTCATGCTTCTGTGCTCTATGTGCATCTCCTCTGATTTCCTGGTCAGCGAGATGTTCTCTATTACTGTCTGGAGGGTGAGTTGACTAGGAAGTCTTGCCAGGGAGAGCTACAGCTCTTTTAATGAAGAGTTTACTGTTATGAATCTCCACACTTCACCAGGTCAACAAAAGCTGGCAGAATGCAGGTATGGGTTGTTTTTTTTTTTTTAATTTAACTGTGTTCGGGCCTATTTGAAAATTCATATTCCCAAACAAATGACTCAGGGTTAGGAAATCACTTGTATTCCATTCTGACTGTGAGCCTATATACTCGAAACCTATTTTGGAGACTTCTACCCTCCAAAAATTCTACTGGAAACATATGGAAGTTAGGACAATGAAACCCAAGGTTACTCCCAAGGTCTTCTTTGATTTGCATTCAAATGAAGTTAGGGCAAGGACAAAAGCCCCAGGGGAAGAACCTGAATTACATTCCTTCTTTTATTATGAATATCTACCAGTAACCAGAAAATCTGGATCCTCTTTAATTTCTCTGGAAAATCAAGTCTATATATTAACTAAAGTAAAAAGTAAGAGTTACTCTAAGAAGGTAGTTTAATGTGGCCATAACTTCGAATTCATCTAGTAGCCGAATTCATCTGGTGTTGTATGAACACATGCATAATTTTCCCAACCCTGTGTTTTTAACCTTGGTCTTTGGCTCTTTTGCATTTATCCTGGCAAAGCAACAGTGAAGCAGAGCTAGGCCCACAGAGATGGAACATTCTTGTTTCTGTTGATCAAAAGCAATCTACTATCTAGAATTCTGGGTTTGGGCTATATTATATCTTTTTCTCCTATCTCTTTCCTATCCCTCTCTCCCTCCCTTTGTGTTCCCTTTCATCATATCTGTATTTTTTGACAACTGCCTTTTTCCTCCTTTGCACTGTCTCCTTTTTTCTAGGTTCTCTCTCCTAAGAATTTTATGTGACCTTGAATAAGTTTGATCTGGTACCTTACCCGAACTTGGAAAATTTCTTTATATACTGTTAAGCTGAAAAAAACCACATAACTATTAAAGTCAGGAAAACCACTCTTTAATTATGGAGAGGAGTTCAGCTCTAAATTAGGCCTCTTCTCAGAGCTGAGATACAAATCCAACTCTGGTCACTGAACTCCTGGGAGGGCCACCATGAAGAGCTATTACAATTGGGAAGCCTTTATACTAGGAAAGTATTGTTGATTGACTTTACAATGGTAATGAAGAAAATGAGGAATCCTAGACTGGAATAACAACGAGAGGCTGACTGCTTTATAGTGGACACAAAAGGGAAAGATCCAGCTAAAGGGCTAGGCTACCTGGGTTAAGGACTTTGGTGTAAGGGGAGAAACCATTTTGACAAAAAGAGATACTTAACACCTAATAGGATTAGCCATCTCTACTTAAACTACTTTAAAGTCTATTGTTACTCTGAGACAGGTGAAATTGAACTTTCCCTCAGGGAGAAATTCTCATGTGACAAGGTCAAACCTGAATTTTTCACTTTCAAGCTAACTAGACTAGGGGGTCATCAGATCTCACTAGGCTACAAGTTTGGGGGTTTCTAGATTCCATTTCGACAATCCAATGACATGATAGCTATCTCATTCTTAAATCACAGACTTATTTATGCACATTTAGGCTGTATGATGCCCACTGAACTCATGTTACTACTTCTAATTTTCTTATAACTTATAGCTTTTACTCTTTTATCACTTAATATGTTTCACAAGGTCAAGATTTTTTTATTCTTTATCATGTATGATGTATCAATTTCTCTTGTATTCTTACCTTCTTTAAAAAAAAATCTTTACTTTCTATCTTAGTATCAATGCTAATACAGAAGAGAGGCAAGGGCTAGGCCAGTGCTGGTGAACCTTTTAGAGACCAAGTGCTGCCCCCCACCCCCACCCCAGACAGGAAAGGGAAGAAGCACTCCTATTGGGCTCCCAGTCAGAGGAGCAGGTGAAGTGAGGCATATCCTCAGGCATGGTGGAGAGAAGGAGGGGAGCAGCTCACCCAGAATAACAAATTTTTTGCTTTCTAGTAACAAACTCTGGCCAGTGATGGTGTGCTTGCTTATAGAGAGGGTTCTGTGTGCCCTCTCTAGCATGTGTTCTATAGGTTCATCACCACAGGGCTAGGCAATTAGGGTTAAATGACTTACCCAGAAACTAGGAAGTGTCTGAGGCTACATTTGAGCTCAGGCCCTCTCAACTCCAAGCTTTGAGCTCTATCCACTGTGCCACCTGGCTGCCCCTCTTAGCTCCTATTATCAATACCAACTCCAATCAAATGTTTTGTTTTTGAGGTCTATACAATAGTTTCTTATGTTAGGTACAACTGCATTATTGTGTAGGGATCAGCCCACTTACCATTCCAGATGCCTATTCCCATATACCTTGAATAAGAAGAGTAAGCTAAGGCTTAGAGCTGTTATGAATAAAGAGATCAGATCAACAATAATGCATCTCCTCCCCACCCCCTACAATCCCCCCAAAAAGTCTTAATTCAATGATTGGGAAGGAAACAAATTTTTTAAGGGCAGACCTGCTCCTGGACAGAAGCAGTCTCTCTCCTGAAGCTTTTATTTAAGAATCTGATAGCTTAGGTGAATAACCATGATACCAATTTCTGAAACCATGGTGGTAGAAAGTTTGTAAGTCATATCCATTTATTGGGAAACCAGTTGATTTCTCAGGCAATTTGTTGTCAAATCATTGAGAAACTTTCATGAGTAAAATGCCTAGAAAATTCTAAGAAGAAATGACCCATGGAAGATAGCAGGAGAGTTCTTTTAACCCCCTGTAATCTTAATAGTTCTCCATCTCCCCAGGGTTTATGTGCCACCTTCCTATGCCAGCCCTTGGATGTGCTCAAGACTCGAATGATGAATAGCCAGGATTATTATGTAAGTTTATAGTTATTTCACTTCTCTCAAAGAGCCTTCCTCCCAAATGTCGTTGCTATTATGAACCCAAATACTTAGCATAGGGCATTTTTGAGCTCTTTTTAACTTAATTTTTAAAACTTTGTTGTTCATTTGTATCTGACTCTTCATAACTCCATTTGGGGTTTTCTCTCGAAAAGATCTTGGAGTGGTTTGCCATTTCCTTCTCCATTTCATTTTACAGATGAGGAAACTGAGGCAAATGAGGTTAAGCAACTTGCTTGGGGTCCATTGCTAGTAAATGTCTGAGACCAGATCTGAATTCAGAAAGATGAATTTTCCTGATTTCAGACCTGGCATTCTATCAATTGCACCACTCAGCTGTCCTTCAACTTTCTCTTTAAATAAAGGAGAGAACTTGCCTTGATTTGTCTGCAACATAGATCATAAAGTTGAGGGAAGAGTACTATAACTAACATACAACTATACTGATGAATCTTTGGGAAATTGTGTTTTTCAGAGTATCTTTTATTGTGTAACAGACACAGCCAGATTGGGACCACTGGCTTTTTACAAGGTACCTATTATTATTATTTTTTTAAACCCGTAACTTCTGTGTATTGGCTCTTTGGTGGAAGAGTGGTAAAGGTGGGCAATGGGGGTCAAGTGACTTGCCCAGGGTCACACAGCTGGGAAGTGTCTGAGGCTGGATTTGAACCTAGGACCTCCCATCTCTAGGCCTGACTCTCTACTTATTCTTTTAAGAGGCTTAAGGACTTGTCATCAATAGAATTTTAGGGAAAGGGGCCCTAATCTGAGAAAAAGACAGAGAAGAGTTGATGAATCACTTAAAAAAATGTGTTTTTACAAAGAAATCTTAATACCCTACCAATTTCATACAAACTCTCAAAAGCTTGTGAAGTTTTAAAAGCTGTCCAATCCATACTTGTCAGTTATGGTCACACCATCTTCTTAGCCCCAAGTAGACTTTAGAAAAAGAGCAGAGATGATTTTGTTTTTATCTTAATGTTCCTAGTGTTTAGCAAAATGACATATCTAGTATTTAATAAATGTTTATTGAATTAAAGTTTATTGCTAAGAAGAATTTAAATTAATGGTGATTTAGGAGATGTAAAAACAAAAGATATCAATTTAAAAAAATGAATTAATAGCTTTTACCTTCAGGGCCAGGAGCAATCATATCCCTCCATTCCACAAATTGAAATCTTGTTTCTCAGTGGTCAGTAGTTTTACACTCCCCAAATTACCTTGTATAGGACATCCCAAAAATCTTAGTGCAGTTTTAAGGCATTTTCATTCTACCCAGATTTTTTGTTTTGTATATGTGTTGTACCCCACCACCATGCAGGTAGAATGAAAATTTCTTTTTTTAAAAAATTGATTAAGAAAATTTTTCCATGGTTACATGATTCATGTTCTTTCCCTCCCCTCCTCCCACCACTTTCCCATAGCCAACGCACAATTCCACTGGATTTTACATGTGTCATTGATCAAGACCTATTTCCATATTATTAATATTTACATTGGGGTGATCATTTTAGAGTCTATATCCCTAATCATATCCCCATCGACCCATGTGATCAAGCAGTTGTTTTTCTTCTGTGTTTCTGTTCCCACAGTTCTTTCTCTGGATGTGGATAGTGTTCTTTCTCATAGGTCCCTCAGAAATGTCTTGGATTTGCTGTCTAGCATTGCTGCTAGTAGAGAAGTTCATTACATTCAATTATGCCACAGTGTATCAGTCTCTGTGTACAATGTTTTCCTGGTTCTGCTCCTTTCACTCTGCATCAATTCCTGGTGGTTGTTCTAATTCACATGGAATTCTTCCAGTTCATTAGAATGAAGATTTCTTAACAGTAGGAACTGTTTGAGTTTTGATTTTTATATCTCAGCACCTAGCTGAGATACAATGCTTTTGCATATAGTAGATCCTTAATAAATATTTATTGGACTAGAGAGGCCCAGAAGTTCAGGTCTGACCCTTGAGTCCCATCTCCTATCTCTGCTTAGCATATGTACTTCCCCTCAACACTCCCCTCCCCCACTGAGAGTCCAGCTTTTCCTTCAAAATTCAGCCACCTCCTCCACAAGACTTTTCTTGATTCCCCTATCCATGACTAGAGTCCACCCCACAACTGACTCTGTGTTGACTTTGTTTACTTCTAGGTGGATTTGTCATTTCCTTTAAGAGAATATGGGATCCTTGGAAGCTGAGATTATTATATTATTATATTATGCTATTATTTTATTGATCCTTAGTGTGCCTAGCACACAGTAGATGCCTAAAAAAATGCTGAATGATTGATTGAATGAACCAGTGAATGAAAGGGAAACACCCCAGAAAGATCAGAGGTCCACAAGTCTGGGTAAACTAAGCACAGGCTTTGGAGATTTTGTTAGGTAAGGTCCACATCCTAGAAGAGATTTAAAAAACCAGGGATCCTGTGGAAAGTAAAAATACTAGGGTCCATGTATTTATGCTTTCAGATTTCCCAACCCTCTGAATGACCTTAAGGCCCGTTTTACTCTGGCTAATTTCTTCAGCCAAAGGAACTTTCTCCTTAGATCTCTGCTACATAGTTCACTTTAAAACAAAGAGCAGACTTTAATTTAATCATGGCTCACACTTACATAGCAAATTGATGATGATAATAGAATTTAAGATCTCAGAGCATCTCAGCCCAATTCAGAATTGAATAGGAATCTCCTTTACACTATCCCCTCAGTGTTTTATAGCAATGTTGGTTGTTGGGAGAGAACCAAAAGTACATAATAGGGTCAATGTACAGTGACTGTGGCTGATCAGACCAATATGAGCTCAGAAGGTTCTACCATAAGTTGGGCACAAATAACCTGTATAACATTTGGGATGGAGATGTCTCTAAATTTGCACATTTCATATTTCTTTTGAACTACTGCTTTGCTTATAAAGCACAGTACCTTCTTTGGAACAGGATTATTTTGAACTGAACGGCATGTCCACACCTTGTCTCCCATGTCTCCCAGTAGATACTAAAGTTCTTCAGAGAGACCCTGGAAGTATTCTTGTATTCCTTCTTTGAACCCTCTTGTATAGTCTCTTAGGCAAATGCAAGTTTGGCATTTGAACAATGTGACCAGCCCATTGAAGTTGTGCTCTCTGCAATAGAGTCTGAATACTTGGCATTTTGGCTTGAGAAAGGACCTCAGTATTCAATACCTATCTTGCCAGGTGATCTTTAGAATCTTCCTAAGACAATTCAAATGGAAGAGAATCAATTTCCTGGTATGGTGTTGCTATACAGTCCAGGTTTCACAGACATTCAGTAGTTAGATACATTCCATATATTAATTCATTTAACCCTCACAAAAAGCCTCTTGAGCACGTAGCATGGAACCCCATTTTTACAGATACAAAAGTAAGCATAGAGAAAAAAGTGACAGCAGAACTGGCTCAAACCCAGATCTTCCAAATAATAGCTACTCTGTCTTCCAGAAACCTTAGATGTGGTTTCTGCATAAGGTCAGAGGTCACAGAGGAGACTGGAAAGAAAGAGCCTTAGGCAGGCATGGTAGTTCTGTTGGAGAAGATAAAACTGGAGTATGTGAGGCCAGCCTAGCCAGTAGAGTAGATTTGGGTTTGCCAAGAGCATTCACTCAAAAGAATCTCTTAAACTGAACAAGGAGAAGCTAAGGAACAGATTGGCACCAAACCACAGGTATGTGCCCAGCTACCAACAGCTATAGATATATAGAACTATATATATCCAATACACACACAGATATATATATATATATAGTGCACATATTCAACCTCCTAGTTGTATCTAGCTGTGGACTGATTGTACAGTTGAGTATAGTGTTACACACACACACACACACACACACACACACACACACACACACACACACGCATTCGTTAAGTATCTGTCAAAAATGAATGCTTTTCCTATATGCCTGCTAATTTCATTCTGTTCCATCTGAGGCACTCTCAGGAAACTAAGCTATTGCTATGATGACCAACAGGGCAAATAGGTGGTGTGGTGTAGTGAATAGAATGCTGTCCTGGAGTCAGGAAGACTCTTTTTCCTGAGTTCAAAACCAGTCACACACTTACTAGCAAAACTGAGGGAGAGTGAAGTGACTTACCCAGTGGGTAAGTCTTACCCAGTGGGTAAGTAAGACTTACCCTCAGTTTCTCATGTATAAAATGATCTGGAGAAGGAAATGGCAAACCATTCCAGTATCGTTGCCAAGAAAACCCCAATGGGGTTATAAAGAGTTGGACATAACTGAAGTGACCAAGCAACAACCACTCTAACCTCTATCCAAATTCTAGCACAACCTAAAAAGCCTAGTCAGGGACATGTCATCCATTAAATGTTCCTGAAACACTGCTGTTCATGTTACTCCCTGCCACCTCTTCAAGCTGAACTAGTAGGTTTTTAAATTATATAACACCTCATACTGTTATTTATGCCTGTGTATATGTCTTTTTATTATCAGCTTTGTTGTTTTGTGCTGCTGAAGGGTCTAGGTTCCCTAGATTAGCATCAAGATTCTATCACATATCTGAACCCACTCCTGCCTCCATCTCATCTTTTTCCCCTCTCATTTCAGGGTTTGTTCCCTGCTGCTCTCCGCCTGATACCACAAACCATTTTAACCTTTGTCTTCTTGGAGCAACTTCGATTCCGCTTTGGAATTCCAGTGGAGTGAGTTGGGCCAGCAGAAGTGGGATCCAGCAAAGCCTTTGAACCTAAATCTGCCAAAGATTCCATCAAAAAGACTGGTCCCTGGATACCTTTGACTTTGCCATTTCAGGGTACATAGAAAGTCACTGACTTGGCATGATTCATTCCTTGGCATGTGCATTTCATTGCTATGCAAGTACACTGTTAAAGCCTCTTAGGGGAAGCCCAGCTATCTAATGATCCTCTCCTCCTCCCCACCCTCACCTTTTTGGTGTAATGACTTTCCTAGGCTTACCTTATTTCTTAAAGGGTGACTGTAATCCAATGAGAGTGCAATATCACATTCTGGTATAAAAGGGTTGATTTCTAAGGTTATAAATAGTCAATCCCAGAGATATGTTTGCCCTCAGCAATATGGTGTACTCTGGGTAACTTGTGGAGGGTTCTCTTAACATGCCCTTCTTGGATGCATTTCAGACATCTTACTTATCCCCAGCCCACTCCATCTTCAGCTTGGGTCTCTGTTGTGCTCAGAGGCTGTGAAGATTGAATTTTGGCTGTCATGATTGGTTTCAAAACAGCCACAGCATATCCAGAGCTACCTTGGATTTGGAGGCAAATTGTAGGTACATGTTTTAGGTGACAGGTGCATAGTACAAAGATGCACGGAGAAGGGAGTGCAAAATGTATACTTATTTGCATTTTAAATCCACATCTCTGACATTTGAACCATTTAATCTGAATATATATTTTTCAAGTCTTCGTGCGTGTCATTGTTGGACTGTGTCCTAAAGTAGCAATGGTAGCTTCTTCCATGGCTGTGCTTGCTGCCTGAATTATCTATGGGATTTCTAGAAGAAAACATATGATTTATCACTTGTTTATATGGGTATGTGATTTGGGGTTTTGGTTTTAAAGGATTGCTCTTTTACAAAAACAAATAATGTGGGAATGGGTTCGAGTGATAATATATTTATACATATAACTCAGTGGAATTGCTTGTCAACTCTGGGAGAGGGGAGGGATGAAGAGAGGGAGAAAACATGAATCAAGTAACCATGGAAAAAATTTGAAAACAAAAAAAGTAAAAAAAAAAAAGTGATAGGGCATTAAAATGTATTTTGCTTTATGCCAAAAAAAAAAAAAAAAAGAATTATCTATGGGATTTTTCTTGGAGTACAGGTGGGATGGACTCCTGGTATGACATACTTCTGCTTAGGACCAGAAGCAAATGAGCATAAGTAGTTCCTGGTTTTCAGGTCAGTGGTTTCCAGGAAACACGCAATTTGACCTTACTTGCCAATAAACTTACAAAAGTTAATTAAATCTAATAACATGTTCCTCTCATCAAAGGACTTAGAACTTATTCAACCTTTTGCCCTTTTAGGATAAGTTCATCCCAGCATTAGCTATTCTATTAATTTATAGATTTGGCTATAATAGATAGTGAGACAGCAGTGCCAGTATATGAACTCATAACTAGTAAAGCAGTGTTTCAGAGCACCAGGAACACTGAATTTGAAGTCAGCCATGTTTCAAAGCTGACTGCTACTTAACTTAAGAAAGTTAAAAATGTGACCTTTAGCAAGTTACTTTACATCTTTTCACTCAGTAAAATGAAGGTGGGCTTTCATTTCATTTCATTTCATTCAATAAACATTTTTTAAGCACCAGAAATAGTGGCTACCCTCAAGAAAGTGTCAGACTCTAAAGTTCTCACATTGCATTCGGATGGGAACAAAGAGCCAGAGAACTAAGGTTCTCAAAGTTTACCTAAACTCTTCGGGTCACTTTGCAAACACAGGGACTATTATTATCCTTTAGAGAGTAACTGCAGATTTTGTCAGCTCTAGAGTAAATGGGTAAAATGAAATGCAGGATTATAAGCTGGTTTCCCATGAGATGGCAAGTTACTAAAGGACTGAGGGACTATCTTCCAGTTCTTTTGACAACACTTCCTTACATACTAAGCACTATGTAATAGACACACAGTGAACTCTGTGAACTCTGAATCACAAATTGACAGTCTAGAGCTTTAATGGCAAACCTATGGCACGTGTGCCAAAGATGGCATGTAGAGCCCTCCTAAATACAGGGGGTGGGGCATTCTAGCCTCTCTCCACTGTTGTAGGGGCTCGTGTATGGCTGCTCTCTGCCCCTCCACCCCCTCCCCAGGCTCCCCAGGGCTGAGCAGCAATGGTGGTGGCCTCTTCCCTCAGACTGGCAATAGAGTCTACCCACCTATCACCCTGCAAAAGGTACAGAGTCCTTTTAGTCTTTGTGGACCCTTACTGGGTGAATAGAACAGGTAACAGTCCTGCTTTTGTAAGCAAAGGATTGATTGGGTCCAGGCCCTCCAGATGGCTATGACCATAATTAAAATAACCCCCTGAGAAAATCTAGGAACTGAGCCCCATTCACCAAGCCTTAAGGGAATATGCTAATCAGATCCTCCCTAATCCTTCAAAGGAATCTCAGCTAACACCTCAATGGGGTCAACCCTATCCACCACAACCTATAAAACTGGAAGGGCAGAATACATGGATCCCCCCTCAGAAACAGGTCTTCTCCTGGCTTATTTTGGCTATGTGCACAGCTACCTGGGCAGATAATTCCCTAATTCATTTGGGGGAAGCAGTAGCCAAAGCGGGTCCCTCAGACTGTTAAGTATGTAAGAAACACCCACAAAGCAAAGAAAATCCTGGGAGCCTCTAGGTGCCTCAAAAGCCTACCAAATGCCTGAGACTTCCAGGAAATTCCATCCATTCTGGTTCTAGCTACCCCTCTGTGGGATACCTTAGAGAAGGCCCCCTGCTTTCTTACGGGCAGCCATTTTACTGAATACCCCCACGCTCGGCACATAGGGATGATGCTCATTCAGGATGGATGGGTTAATCAAGACCCCTTCCCATAGAAGTGCTTTGCTAAGGGTTGTGTCACTGACCCTTACTTTTTAAGACTCCTTCCCTGTGTAGAAATTGTACTGGGAACCCTGTCACCTCCAGGAAAGGAATGAAGATGTATTCCTCTAATTGTACATACTAATATCCTAAAGTAACATGGGGCCACACTACTGCATGCAGTCGGGGTGGGGCATGGCACACAAGGTTGGGGAACCTGGCAAGGGGTCCCTAGAAAGTTCCAAAAGGTTCCCCATCACTGGTCCAGAGCAGCATTGGGGAAGAAATGGCATACATACAGAGCTGGCACTGGGGAGGGGTGGGGGGGAGCTGCTCTGTTTCCCCTCTTCCAAGTGCCCAAGGACATTTTTTGCACCCCCTACCCCTCTATCCAGCTGCCCAAAGCAAGCACTTCCCTTTTGCTCTCTCTGGTAATGGGGAGGCAGGGGAACAGCTCACAGTCAGCTTGAATTTGCCCTCTGGGCACTCGAACTTGTAAAGGTTTGCCAACTCTTGTCTACAGGGTGATAATAGTTCTGGGTCAGAGGCAAGTACTCCCTTGATTTGAGTTTATCAGTCTAATTTCAGTCCTGACCATATCTCTAACTGAAGAGTTAGAGTATCAGTCTTAGCATCAGTACTTTCCTTTAGCTATCCCTAAAGCACCCATAGATATTGTCTGAGGGGTAAAGAGAGGGCTTCCTGATGGTGTGTGAATTGGAGAGAACTAAGGCAGAGTATATGGTTTATGAATAAATCATCAATTGGGGGACAGCTGGGTAGCTCAGTGGATTGAGAGGCCTAGAGACGGGAGGTCCTAGGTTCAAATCTGGCCTCAGATACTTCACAGCTGTGTGACCCTGGGCAAGTCACCCTCATTGCTCACCCTTACCACTCTTCAACCTAGGAGCCAATACACAGAAGTTAAGGGTTTTAAAAAAAATCCTCAATTGGGGAATGGTAGAACAAGCTGTGGTATATGATTGTGATGGAGTACCATTGTGTTATAAAAAATAATGAACAAAAGGCAGCTAGGTAAGTGACTCAGTGGAGGCCTGGAGATGGGAGGTCCTGGGTTCAAATTTGATTTCCGATACTATTCTGTGTGATCTTGTGCAAGTCATTTAACCCCAAACGTCTAGCCCTTACTGCTTTTCTGCTATGGAACTGATCCAAGACAGAAGGTAAAGGTTTAAAAAAATAAGCAAGGAGGTTTCAGATAAACATGAACTTATATGAACTATAAGTGAAGTAAGCAGCACCAGGAGACCATTATACACAGTTAATAGCAATATAACAATGACCAACTGGGAAAACTTAGCTACTCTAATCAATACAATAATCCAAGATAATTCCAAAGGTCTCATGATGAAGATACATACTATCCACCTCAAGAAAGAGAGCAGATGAACTCTGAATGCAAATTGAAGCATACTTTCTCAGCTTTTTTTTTTTTTTTTTGCAACATGGCTAATATGGAAACATGTTTTGTGTGACTTTGCATGTATAATTGATAATATTACTTGCCTTCTCAATGGGTTGAGGAGGGACTAGAGGGAAAGAGAATACAGGACTCAAAATTTGGGTTTCATGTGAGGGCAAGGAGGTTCTTTGATTAGCTATAAAGGCATTCAGAAATGTCTGGGGCAACCACTTTCTCATGGCCTCATGAAAGGACCTCAGTCCTTGGGCTTTGCTATTTTCCCTTTTAGGAGACTGGATCCATGAACCTCATGAATTCAAAGGGTCATAGGGGCTCACCAGGGTTTCTCTGTTCTAGAGTCTAGGTTCCAGTAATAGGGCAGGGCAGCTTGGTGATACAGCAGATACAGCACCAGATCTGGAGTCAGAAACACCTGAGTTCAAATCCAACTTTATACAATTTTGCTTCAGGTTCCCCAACTGTAAAATGGGTATGGTAACAGTGCCTACCTCCCAGGGTGATTGTGAGGATCAAATGTCTTATTTGTAAAGCACTTAGCATGGGGTCTGGCACACTATGTAAATATATAGTATTAACATCAATTTCCCAAAAAGTGACCTTTGGGACCTCAGTCCAGTGCTAATAATACAAAGACTCATCTGGCAGAGATTCCACCTTTGGACCTGGTGGGACCAGTGCTATAGGAACCAGCTAATTTTGAGCCTAATTCCCCAGAGGCAGAGGGAGAATATGCCCCTGAGACACTGAGAAGAAAATGTCTACACTTTGTTCTTGCTATTTCTTTTGAAGTGATTATTCCTGAGTAGATAGAACTGGAGTGCTAGTTACTGGTCCCTGCCATGAATGTAAAAAGATAGACCAGAAGATGGTAAGATTCAAGGCAAGCTGGACTTTAGGATCCTGGACACTGACTTCCATAGTCCATGGTTCCACATTCCAAGGGGAACAGTAGTTCATTTCTTTGAGCCAATTTGGCCCCAAACATTTTATTTGCTTTTTCTGCTGAGTTCTGGCCCATAGCCATGTAGCTATAATGAAGAACTTCAACTAGCTACCAGCCTCGGATTCAGCACACAGTAAAGAAATGTTGACTGGAGGTTTAATAAACACAAAGACCAGGAGAAGTTTTATAAGACCATTTCTCCTTAATAAATCCTGTGGCAGAAATAGGAGTTGCAGAAAGTTACAGAAAGAACAAAACAACATTTGCTGAGGGAATGAAGTATATATTAAATAGAGCCCTAGACTTGGTGTCAGGAACATCTTCCTTCTCTATCTGTGAGGTTTCCCAGCTATGTTGACTTTTGGTAAATTGGTTATTCTTTCTAAGTCTGTGTCCTTATCTGTAAAAGTGGAGGTAATAATAGCCCATATTACACAGTATTGTGAAGATCAGATGAAATAATGGACAGAAAGTACTTTGCAAACTTAAAAGCATATCAGCTTTGATTAATGTTTGCTGTGTAAAAGGCATTATGCTAAGCATCAGAGAGACAAAGATGAAAAATGACAAAGGTGAAGTTCCTGCCTTTGAGGAGTTTAGTTTGATGGGGGAATAGGATGTATACCTAAGTATGTACTACAAAGGAGAGGTCTGGACAAAAAGCTTTAAGAAATGAAAGGGAGATCATTTTTAGTTGAATAGATCAAGGAAGACTTCATGGAGAAGGTGGTCACTGTAAGAGAAGGCTTGCTCCTTGGGGGCTGACACCATGTTTTTTTTTGTTTTGTTTTGAAGGCTTTCTTTGTGTCCCTAGCTTTTAGCATTAGGCTTAGCACCTAGCAGGTTCTTGCTGAATAAATGCTTTTTGACCTGACTTCCACTAGTTTTAATGTTATCTTACAGTTTGATGGGGGAATAGGATGTATATATAAGTATGTTATTAGAGGTTATTCTCTAATGAGTTATTAACTCTTTAGACTGTGAGTTCTGTGAGAGCAAGGCCTAGTTTTTGGCCAGGGTATGGAGCCATGTTCTCAGCACTTAGCAAAGTGCAGCACATAGGTGCTTTTATATTGATCCAAAGTATCACTGACTACATTTACTTTATTATGTTGGCTAAATAAAAAATATAATGAGCAAAACTATTCATACATTTTACCTTCAACATAGCATTTAGAAGTACAAGACCCCTTGGGTGAGCAGCAAGGATACCGCGAGGCCTCCCCGAGAATCAGAACCCCCAAAACCGTAGCGTGCAAAGGATATTGCACCCAATCATCTACTTTCTCGGAATCGCCCCTGATGGCAGGGGCATTGTGGGTAATCCTCCCAAACCAACGAGACGAAGGCTGACCTGTGGTAGAGCGTCCCCTCCCCCCCCCCCGCCCTGACGCTTCCGGGAGAGCGAGATCCTCCGTTTGGCGGGCTAGAGTGTCTCCTTCCGCCCGTGCATCCGCGTGAGTGACCTTCTTGCGTCCACGGGGATGCTATCCGCGGCTGCTTGCCCCCTGCGGGGCTCCTGTCTGAGGTTCCGGGCAGTGGCCGTACTCCAGACCAGGTACCCGAACCGAAGGCACGGCCGGGTGGGGTTGGGCCCCCAGGACTCGGGGTGAAGTAGGAGCCGAGGCCTGGGGCTGTTCTTTCCCTTGCCGGGGAGGGGGAGGCTTCTCTTGCCCTCGCCCGTGGACTTCCATCTCAGTTTAGACGCCCTCCCCATTATGGGATTCGTGCCCCGCCCGCACCAGGAGGTGATTGAGGGAGGGGCAATTCTTCCCTACACTTGGGAAAAGGAGGGTGTGTGTGACCCTTTAACCCTCTGACCCATAACCACCCCTTCTTGGGTCTTATTACCTCCCAGGGGCTTCTGCACAGGAGACCAGGGTTCTAGTCTTTGCCAATGTGACCTTGGGTCCCTCAGTTATTCTCCAATCCTTAAAGGGAGTGGGGGGAGATTGAAGGGAAAATTTTTCTCTTTCTTCCTTACAAAACAACCCTGTGAGGTAGGTTTTGTTATTCTCGTTTTACAGTTGAGGATACTGAGGCAGACATTGGTTTAATGCTCAGAGAGACTGCCAGTAAAATGTCTGGGGCTAGATTTGAATTCAGGTTTTGACTACTCCTGGCTCAAGGCTCTACCCATTTCACCACTTTAGCATCTGTTCTGTGAAAGGTATTATGCTGATACTTACTGTAATTTTCTGTGCCTCATTTTTCTCTCTCCTGGCTTACAGGAGATTGGACTATCGGGGTGAAAGTTAAGACTTCAGAAGGTCTTGAGTCTTAGATGGGAAGGGCAGAAATCGCATCTTTATTACAACATAAATTGGTTTCCTTTGAAATCCTATATGCCTTAGTAATAATTATAATAGCAAGCTATTATTTACGGGGCATTTTTACTTATATGTTTATATTTTACTTTGCATTTACAAAACAAATTTGAGGTTTTCAAAGAACTTTACAAGTATCTCATTTTATCTTCATAAAATAACTCTTGGAAGTAGAAAAATTCCCATTTTTACAGTTGAGGAAACTGAGGCAGAGAGCGATTAATGACTTCTCAGGATCACACATCTAGGAAGTATCTGAAGCTGGATTTGAACCCCACCTCAGGTCCAGCACCACCTTGAATATGGAATTCAAAACATTCTGAAAGAGACTTTAGGATTCACTAGACTAGTAGAAGGATCCATGACACAAAAAGCTTTTGGACTCCCAACTTTTAAGATATGTTTGTAGCAAACTATTAGGTTCAAGCCCTGTGTACAACTTCCCCTTGCTCACTTGCTGGGTAATGACAGTCTCTTGTTTGAATGTGGTTGGGTGTAGGCTGCCATTTTCAGGTGTTTTAGCTCAAAGGCTAATGAGAAGCAGCTGTCATCGAAGAAGTGAGACCTTGGCTGGAGCCACTCTGGACAATGCCCCCAAGCAGTACCCTCCAAAGATCCAGCAGTTAGTACAGGACATTGCTGGCCTTACACTACTGGAAATCTCTGATCTCAACGAATTACTGAAGGTAATAATAAAAGCCATCATTTTATAATGCTTTAAAAGTTTGCTAAACATTTTCCTTATCTTACTTCATTTTACAATGTGAGGTAGTCCTGTGAGGTAGGTTACCCTCTTTTTACAGATGAAGAAACTGAGGTTAAGAAAAGTTATGTGACTTTCTCAGGACTGCACAGCTAGTGAGGATCTGAAGGCAAGATCTGAATTTAGAGGTCTTTCTGACTTCAAATCCAATACTCTGTTCACTATGCCACCTAACTGTTCTGCTTTGAGAATGAAGTGAGCCATATGTTGGTTGAGTTGGGTGTTGAAAAAATGTTAAGATAGTATCTGTCTCAAGACATGAGTGGGAGAATGCTGGGTTTTGGGGAAGTTTTCCCCATAAGTTAATTAACTTAGAGGATGAAATGCCAGTTGTTAAAACTTTATTGTTTTTTATGTTCCTACAGAAAACACTGAAGATCCAGGATGTTGGGTTGGTGCCCATGGGTGGTATGGTGCCAAGTGCTGCAAAGGTAGCCCCTGAGGTATGTTCTGATGCTTTAAAAAAGATTGTTTCTCTCTCTCCCTCCCCCTTCTGAATCGTCATGTACCATATTTTACATATCATTCTTTTTTTGTTTGTTTTTTTTAATTTTTTTAAACCCTTAACTTCTGTGCATTGACTTATAGGTGGAAGATTGGTAAGGGTAGGCAATGGGGGTCAAGTGACTTGCCCAGGGTCACACAGCTGGGAAGTGTCTGAGGCCGGACTTGAACCCAGGACCTCCTGTCTCTAGGCCTGGCTCTCAATCCACTGAGCTACCCAGCTGCCCTACCCATCATTTTTATGTTTCCCCTCCCATTATGTCCTGTGGCCTAGTAGCACTGTACAAAATCCTTGTCTTGTGGGTATTGGTAATAAGTCTTTGCAGTAGTTCTACTTTCTCCCTAGTACCTTCAAACTTAACTTGTTTTGTTTTTCCCTCAACATAAATATTACTTCAGTCTTTATTTCTTAGCTTCTAGCATCTTCTGGTCTGGAGATCCTAAAGTAAAACCCAGTAGACCTTAGGCTTCTAGGGAGCATTGCTGTCTTAAAACAGTAGTTTAGGATATTTAGCAAAGTTACAGAGATTGCCCGAGTTTTCCTAGAGCACTGCATATTTGCAGAGGGTTTTGTTGTCATTATTTCTTACTACATTGTATGGTAGAACTTAGAGTGAGATTTAGGGTCTGGTTTTCTGTGAAAACAAGGATTTGGAAATTATAGCATTATCCCCTCATGTTTATATAGTGTAATAGGAAAATAGCATTTTAAGGGTAGAAAGCAGAAAAGCAGGCAAGGGCTGATAGGGCTGAATATTCCAAACTTGGAATGCAGTAAGGGACTTCTCTCAGTGGACTCTCTATATGGCAGTTGGCTTTGGAGGGGTTGGAGATATAGCCACTGACTTAAGAGCCTGTGGATTTTGGGTTATCTCTGTGCCTTGGGAAGTATCAAGATCATCATCTAGCAAGTTCAAAGAGTTCAGGTTGAGATTAGAAGGCTGTCTTGTATGGTGGACATATAAGGCATCTAATTCTCCCTGACTGTACCATTGGATTTACTTGGCTGTTTACCTGTGTTCCTGGGACAATCTGATTTATCTGATCAACAGACCAAGGATATCTTTGTGAGAAACCCTTTTTCCTTGAGTCCAGCCAGACTTGCCTTGTAGCATTAGTGTAGTGATCCCAGACCTTCTGTCCTTTTGGTTTATCCCATGGCTATTAAGAGTAACAGCTTTTCCCCTTATCTCCTTCCCTTAATTTATCCTTATTAAACTGTGTTTTCTTATCTTCCTGTGCTTTCCTTAAAACCCCAAAAGAACTGACAGGACAAGACTCAAGCCTTGTTACCATAGCTTGATCTGACTAGTAACTCCCAAATGTCATTCCTTCCTTTTAGTGTTATCTGGTTTTACTCACTTCCTAAGTCATTCCTCTTCCTTAAGGGCTGGTTTAATGATTGACAGTTGCCCAAAACACACCTACTGGTTCCTCTATTCCCTTAGAATAGTAGGCTGCTATGGAGGAAGAAATCTAGGACTTTTTTCTTTAAAAGGGGCGGGAGCAGAACGGAGACAATTTGAGTCATATAACTTCAAAAAACGTGGAGATTTGTTTTTACCGTGACTGGTAAAATAAAAATTTTTTTCAAGTATTTTTACTATTCCAAAGACTTAAAATTATAACTATCTGTTCCAAAATCCATAGTACACTTAATGGAGAAGCAGAAGAGTAATTCATCTTTCATACTAGAAATCCTAGAATTCTCTGGGTATAAGAATTGGTGGGGTATAAGAGGGGAAGAAGGAAAATGTTGCTTTTTGCAAAAGACATAGTATATTTGAAAAGATCAAGAGAAATTTAAAAAATTAATGGCATAATGAGTTCAACAGGTTGCAAGAACAGAATCTAAATTCACAAAAGTTAATGTACATACTAATGACAGTAGAAAATATAATTTTAAAATCCCATTTACAGTGACCACAAACCATTATGTGTTTAGGTAGTAATTGAATTTGGGATGTGAGAAATTTATTCCAATCAGTATTCTTATTCAAAGATTTTTTTTCCAATTATATGTATTAACACTTTTCAACATATGTTTTCTGAATCGTAAGATCTAAATTGTCTTCCTCTTCCCCTTCCCTCCTGCCTCTTGGAGATAATAAGCAATTTGATCTGGTCTATACATGCATTGTCATGCAAAATATACTTCCATTTTGGTGATTGCTGTAAGAGAATACGCATATAAAGCCAAAACCTCAAAATAGAACCATAAATAAACTAATGTGAAAAATAGTATGTTTTGGTCTACATCTGACTCCAATGGTTCTTTTTCTGTAGGTAGACAGCATTCTTTGTCATAAGTCCTTCAGTACTGTCCTGGATCATTGTCTTGCTGAATGTAGCTAAATCTTTCACAGTTGATCACAGTATAATAAAGCTGTTACTTTGTACAGAGTTTCTCCCATTATTTCACTCTGTATCAGGTCATGTAGATCTTTCTAACTTTTTCTGAAATCTTTCCTGTTCATTGTTTCTTATAGCACAATAGTATTCCATCACCAACATATACTATAGCTTGTTTATCCATTTCCCAAATGATAGCATCCCCTCAATTTCTAATTCTTTGCCACCACAAAAAGAGCCGCTAAATATTTTTGTACAAGCAGATCCTTTTTCCTTTTTTATGATTTCTTTGGTATAGAGACTCAGTAGTGGTATAATAGGATCAAAGGATTTGCAAAGTTTTATAGCCCTTTGGGCATGAGAAATTTTTTAAAGAACTATTCGGTACTGTGATAGAAATAATATGATAGCAGGATTATCTTCTTCCTATCTGGAAGACTTAAGCGTAATAAGTTATTATGCTCACTAAATATAAAGATTTGTTGCAATTAAATTTCACAGGGTATGTTTTGTAGGATTTGGCAGATTTGTACTGGAATCCATATGAAAGAATTCTAAGTGGAAAAGAATACCTCCAAATTTTCTTTTTATTAGAAGTAATGATTACGAGTTCATTCTATCAGATTTTAAAGTCTTTTTCAAAATGACAGTTTTCAAAATGCTATAAAATTGGGTAAAAAACGGATGATGGCCATTGTAATAGAGATTTTAGAAAAAGTTTTCCTCTGGTGTGTGTAGCTTCTTGAAGTCTCAAACTCTTACCTCCTGCAAGAAACTTTTCCTACTCCTTAATGTTATCCTTAAGATTATCCTATCTTTTTTGTACGTGGTGGTTTTCATGTTATTTCCCCCATTAGACTGAGCTGCTTGAGATCAAGGATTGTCTTTTCTGATTCTTTGTGTCCTTAATAACAGTGCCTAGCATGTGGTAGATAACTTAATAAATATTAGTTGATTGATAAATAGGAAAATAACAGAATCCCATGGGAAAGGGCATAGCCTTCCTAAGTACTTAATTGAAAATTAAAACAATGTTAGGTACCATTATGCACTTTATAAACTAGCAAAAAAAAAATTTGAGAGTGTTACAACTTTGAAATTACAATAGATATTATTTAACTTTTTCTAGAGAGAGAGAAAAATATGGTAATGCTTTAATAAGCTGCAAAGCTTTATGCCCTTTGGGTTGCTAATGCCACCTTTCAGAATATATTTTAAGATTTCATAACTCCCAAGGAAAGAAAAGTAATAGAGTAATTGAAAAGGGAAGCAAATGAAATGCTCAACCAGTAGGGCTTTTTTTTTTTTTTAAAATGATAGAATGCTATGGAAGATCATGTAAACTGTCAACACAGAAACATTTTATGTGATATTTGGTCACCTTGGTTTCCTTATTGGCAGAGTGGGATATTGAACCAATTGATTTTCAGGTTGTGGGACAAATGAAAAAAAAAAAAAAACAGAACCTAAGATAGTTGCAAACATTTGTTTTCCTTTTGCCTAGAAAGTCTATATATGCCTGTTGAATTAACATCTTTTAAAGCTCCACTTAAGGGCTACCTCCTATATGATTTTACCTTTTCTTAATCTCTCCCAAACTAGCAACCTTTTCCTTTCTTCCTCTCCTGTCTGACCTCACTTAGCACTTTGTTTTTATCTTTTGTGCAATTATGAAATATTGGTTATTAAAAAGTTTGCTTTGACCTGCTTTCAGACTCCCTAAGTTCTTTCATTGGAAGTGTATAGCATTTTTTGTCATAAGTCCTTCAGAATTGTCTTATATTATATTGCTGAGAGTAGCTAAGTCATTCACAATTAATCATCTTTAAAATATTAGTTACTGTGTATGAAGTTCTTCCAGTTCTGCTCATTTCATTTTGTATCAGTTCACATAAGTCTTCCCAAGTCTTTCTAAAACCATCCTGCTCATCATTATTTTATACTACAATAGTATTCCATTATGGAGGAACCTAAGACAAATTAGGTCCACTGAGGAAAAGCAGCAATAAAAAGACATGCTTATGAGCTTGCCTGGAATTTCATGGCATGGCTAGAATCTCAAAATAGCAGCTCAAAAATATTGTCTCACTGTAATACAAATAAAGACATCTCCTAAAAAGCTTCCTTCATAATAATCCTCGTTATTCATTATTTTGATGACAAAAGAAACTTTTGTAATGTCATGACTAAATGACCCAGATTCTCTTTTCCCCTGATTCCTGTAAACCCCCAAGTTACCATCAATATTCCTCAATTGTTTGGGTTTATAGAATAACCTTAGAAATATTTTGGGGATAGTCTTTTCATAAACAATATTCTGTGGGAAAGTTATGCCTGTTAAATCATGTAATACTTAAAACTCAATATTCTATAAAAATCTTGCTCTTTGTCATAAGAAATGGAAGACCTAGCTACAAATCATTGTACTGTGTGTTTTGCCCCATCAGGTCTCTCCAGCCATTCAGGTATTTGCTCTTTCTATCTCTATTTTCTCTCTCTTTCACTTTCTCTATGAGAAGTTGGCTTCCTAATCAAGCTGACTCTCTTTGACTGTGATGGTGGGTTTTTACCCTGATTACCTGGCCCACACATCTAGACATCATATACCATAAATTGTTCGGCTATTCTGCAGTTTCCAATTCTTTGCCACTACAAAAAGAGCTGCTATAAGTATTTTGGTACAAATAGGTCCTTTTCCTTTGATCTTTTGGAGATAACAGACCTAGTAGTGATCTTGCTGGATCAAAGGATATGCATGATTTTATAGCCTTTGGGCATATTGCTTTCCTGAATGGTTGGATCAGTACACATCTCCTCCAATAGCCCCAATTATCCTTAAATTTAAAAAAATTATCTCTTAAATTTTGCCATTATGGTCTCCATATTTTTTTGGATCTTGTCATCCAGTATACACTATATGGCAAGCTAGTATCACTAGCTATACCTTTCTCTAATCTTGTAGTACCACTACTGGTTGAAGGAACTGGGTATTTTTAGACTGAATAGATTGTTCTGTTTTGTTCCAAAGGACAGAACAGAACCAGGAGTAGTAGATAGACATTGCCAAGAGGCCAATTTAGGTTTGATATTAGATTTTACATCCCAACAGTCAGATTCCTTCCAATCCTCCCCATCCCCCAAGCAGATTGGGCTTTGAGAAGTGTTAGTGTGTCCCTACCTTAGAGGTCAAGAAAAGGCTGGATGATCAGGATTCAGGAAGACCTGGGTTTAAAATCCAACCTCAAGCACTTAGTACTGTGTGACCCTGGGCAAATCACTTAACTACAATCTGCCTTGTAAAAAAAAAAAAAAACCAAAACAACCTCTATCTATAAAAGGGGATAATAATAGTGCCTCACAGGCTTATTATAAGGACCAAATGAAAATTTGTAATGTGCTTCATATAGTACCTGGCACATAGTACGTGATATATAAATATTACCTATAACTACTACTTATTGGTTGTGTTCTAGTGCGGATTCCTTTAGGATATTAGTTGGAGTTGGTGGCTATTGTGGTCCCTTCCTCTCTCAACCATGTCTTCTCTGAACACTCTGTAAAATGAGTTGGTTGAACTAGTCCAATGATATCCAACTCAAATAGAAATGGGGGTCACTAAGCCATACTTCAGGATCACTGCTGACTGCTTATTAACTTAGTTTTAAAACATATGATCTCTATTAATTTTATTTTGTTTAGTAATTCCCATTTTTACACATAGGTATATTTTATTTTTTAATTTTTAAAATACCCTACATTCCATCTTAGAATCAATACTGTGTATTGGTTCTAAGGCAGAAGAAGAGTGAGAGGTAAGGGATACTTAATGGTAGTTAAATGACTTGACCAAGGTCACACAGCTAAGAAGTCACATTTGAACCCAGGACCCTCTGTCTCTAGGCCTGGCTTTTAATTCACTGAGTCACCTACCTGCCTCTTCCCAATAACATTTTAATATGGGTACTAGCTGAACTGGGGAATGGTGTGGGCTTCAGGGGGCCAGAAGGCTGTGTGACTGATACCTCTGAACTAGATAACTGTTAGGTCTCTTACAAATTAAACTCTGATTCCATTAGGGAGAATATGGCCTATGTGCAAATAAAAAGAATGACATTAATATACACTAAAGTTTATAAGGCACTTTATATGTATGATTTCATTTGAGCTACACTAATCAATTGCTTTCACAATTTGATAAAAAGAAAATGCAACCCAGCAAGGTCAAAGGTCTTGCTTATAGTCTAGTCATATAGATACTATATGTCTGAAGAAGGATCTGAACCTAGATCTTTGGCTCCAGTTTAGGCATCCTATTAATCCATTTTGTCCCTCTCTTTTAAAATTTTATTTGTGTTGTCAGTTAAAAAACATGAATCAATACACAAAGAAAAGGGGATTATATGTGCCATACTGATTTTCTTCTTTTTTTTACATTACTATTCTTTCCATAAGAGGCCCTGCTTTGTAACCAGTAAGTATAGTTGAGCAAGACAACACTTTTGCTATGCCTAAAAATTTTTCATTCTTTACCTTTAGTCCATTACTTTTATGCCAAGCAATTAAAGTCATTATGTTTGGGGGCAGCTGGGTAGCTCAGTGGATTGAGAGCCAGGCCTAGACACTTCCTAGCTGTGTGACCCTGGGCAAGTTACTTAGCCCCCATTGCCCACCCTTACCACTCTTCTGCCTTGGAACCAATACACAGTATTGATTCTAAGGTGGAAGGTTAAGGATTAAAAAAACAACAACATTATGTGGATCTTAGCTCTGAAGTCCTTTGTTTCTCTCCTTTTGTTTTTTTTTCTCAATTACATGAAAGACCTTTCTGCCAAACATTGGTCATAGCTCTGAAGTTGTGTTTCTTTTCTTTTCTTTTCTTTTTTTTTGCAGTTTCCCTCTTATTTTATTCTTAATTACATGTAAAAGAAAAAATTTTAACATTCATCTTTTGAAATTTTGAGTTCCAAATTCTCTTCTCTCCTTGAAAAGGCAAGCAGTTTGATATAGATTGGCCATATTGTAAAAAGGAAAATAGATTTTTAAAAAGTATGCTTCAATTTCTTTCTCTGGAGGTGGATATATGTTCATTATAAGTTATTAGAAATTGAGTTGGATCATTATATTGCTGAGAGTAGCTAAGTCATTCATAGTTAATCATACAGTATTGCTCTTCTGCTTTTGCTCACTTTACTTTGCATCAGTTTATGTAAGTCTTTCCAGGTTTTTCTGAAACTATCTTCATCAGTTCTTATAGCACAATAGTATTCCATCACAATCATTTCGACGCATAACTTGTTCAGCTGTTCCCTAATTAATGGGCATCCCCTCAATTTCCAATTCTTTGTCACCACAAAAAGAATTGCTATAAATACTTTTGTACAAATAGGTCTTTTTTTTTTTTTCTTTGGAGGTATAAACCTAGTAGTGGTATTGTTGGGCAGTTTTATTGCCTTTTGAGCATAGTACCAAATTGCTCTTGTGTAAATAGAATTAGCCAGATCCCTTTAATAGTCAAAAAAATCTACTCAACCCAGGCATGCTAATGATGTCACTCCCACCTCCCTTAGTGGGGAGGGGAGACGAGTTATCCACACGTGACAATAAGTAACAAATCAAGAATAAGGGACTGCCCTTTGGGCAGTCCAAATCAATGTAGAAACTGCCATTTGTCCATTTGAATTAGAGGTGGACCACAGGAAGTGATGAAAGACACTATCCCTTTAATTAAGTTAGGGAACTTCCTGTGGGGGCAGTTGCCGTCTGGAACTAGAGGAAGAAGCATCTCCTGAGACCACAGACAGCTTATACTCTGTATTGTCACGTGGGTAAGTTAGGCTGGCTTCCTTGGCCTAGCTGGGCCAATTCTAAACTCTGCCTATCCGGCTGTTGGGCCTTGCGGCTTACAGCTTCATTTATTTAGTCTTCTAACCTCCCTCTTCTCTTTATCCCTACTTACCTTCCTGATTGTAAATAAACTCTTCAACCCCATGCTGACTTGGGTCTGATTTAATTACGGAATCAACCTGAATTGTTGATTCCTGGCGGCCACATAATTTTAATATATAGCTATAATAACTAAATTTTAATTCTTACACTCTCCAGAATGGTTGGATCGGTTCACAATTTCACCCACACTACATTATAGTCCTTATTTTTCCCACATCCCCTCCCAGATTTCCTTTTCTGTCATATATTAACCAATCTGATAGGTGTTTTAATTTGTACTTCTCTAATCACTAGTAATTTAAAGCTTTTTTCATGCGACTGGACAGCTTTGATTTCTTCTTCTAAAAACTGCCTATTCATAGCCCTTTGGCAATTTTTCGATTGGAGAATGATTTTTATTCATATAAATTTGACTCAGTTCCCTATATATTTGAGAAATAGGCTTTTATCAGAAAAACTTACAGTAAAAATCGTTTCCCATTTTCTTGTTTTCCTTCTAATCTTGGCAGTGTTGGTTGTTTGTGCAAACCTTTTTAATTTAATGTAATCAGAATAATCCTATTTAAGTAATCCTTTGATAGTTTGTACATAGGTTTGTAAATTTGTTTAGATAGCATGTTACTATAAAACATTTGTTTGTAAATGTTTAATTTGTTTATATTATGACAAACCAATCATGAATAGTTAATATTTGTTCAATTATTTAAATTGTATTCATTTAAGACCTGTGAATTTGCATATTTTCATATTTTGTCATTATGGATTTCTCTTTCTCTTCTGAGTTTTGCTAGTACAGTGGCTGGTTATTTTATATTCTGCTACTCTGTTGAAGTTGTTTCATTTAATTTTACTTGAATTTATAACATTCTCTAAACTATGTTATTAAACAGATAGTGATAATTGTTTCTTTTCCTGTGCTTATTCATGCAATTTCTTTTTTATTACCTTATTGCAAAGGTAGCATGTCTAAAACTATTTCAAATGGTAGTGACAATGGACAGCTTTGCTTTACATCTGATCTTATTGGAAAAGTAAAATAGCTAAATCTTCGAGTTTTTTATTCCTGCATATTATAATATACATAATAGTATAATTTGGTATTTAAAGTTAGACAGTAGGCAGGGGGATCAGGCAATGGGTAGGTATGTCTTGTCTTCATCTTTCCTCTTCCTCTTTTCATTCTAGGCACCAGAAGAGGAAGAGATACCCAAGCAGAAGGAACGAACACATTTCACTGTTCGGCTGACAGAAGCTAAGCCTGTGGATAAAGTGAAACTAATCAAGGAAGTAAAGAATTACATCCAGGGCATAAATCTTGTCCAGGTACAGAGTTCTTTCTTGTCCTAAAGACACAGCTTTCTTTCTGCTTAATGGTTTCCAAGTTGAGAGATTCTCTGTCCTCTGTTTCCTCCACCCACCTCCATCTTTCTCCTAGAGCCATGATGCTCCAGACTTGATCCTTTAGGCAGTAACCAGGCTTAATTTAATGACTCATAGGGTTCTAATCCTCCCCTTTTCTTCATTTCAGGCAAAGAAGCTGGTAGAGTCCCTGCCTCAGGAAATCAAAGCCAATGTTGCCAAATCAGAAGCAGAGAAGATTAAAGTGGCTTTGGAAGCAGCCGGAGGCACTGTGATTTTGGAATAGGAGTTTGGGGTTCTAAAGGACTTGTGCAAAGTGGGGCTTACTCCAGTCCAGTCTGACCATTCAGGCCCCATGTGGAATGCTGCCTGTGGACCTGAACAGATGTGCTTAAAACGGTGTGGGTAGATGAGTGAGAACATTCTCAGCTTTTCAGGAGACTCTATTCTGGGAGGGAAGGGAAGGCCCATCTGTCCCAGGCCCTTTTTTAAAAGGCTGCTGTGAAAAAGGACTCTGTGAAACATGAGTGGGGAGCAAATTTGTTCAAACAGTAGTCTAAAAGGAAAATATATCATTGCCCAGGCTTCCAGTGTTGTTTAGAGTTGTGTGCTGAAGACCAGAGATAAGCAGCCAAGAATTGGCATAGTAGTTTTTTAAATTATCAAAGGTGGATGTTGGGGGAGGCCTTTAGGGTGGCCTGGGCCCTAAGTCTGCTTGCCTGTCCTCTTCATTGTGATGCCAGTTTTACACTGTATTTCTCAAGGCCTTAAGGAAAGGTATTTCCTTCATTGTTATTTTCACCATCTCTCTGTGTTGTCTGTAGTACAGTACCTTACTTTATAATAGGTTATATTATACTGTCCATCCTCTCAAGCAAGCTAGTATTTTGGTTGGAGAAACAGTACATACACATAGATATATAGCAGTATAAGGTATCACAGGAAATGGGACAGACAATGCTATAAGACTTTAGGAAGGCTGTGTGGGAAAGACATGGTTCAAGAAAGACCCTGAAGGCAGAATAGGTAGCTCAGAGAATAGAGAGCCAGGCCCAAAGATGGGAGGTCATGGGTTCAAATCTGGCCTCAGACACTTCCTAGCTATGAGACCCTGGGCAAGTCACTTAACAGCAGTTGCCTATCCCTTATTGCTCTTGCTCTTCTGCCTTAGAACTTATATACAGTATGTATTCTAAGATAGAAAATAAGTTTTAAAAAAAGGCCCTGAAGGAAGGGTTGAACTTAAATAAATGGAGGAAGGAAAGATATTTCAAGTGGAAAGAGTAAGCATAGGTGCAAAAGTGCTCTAGATCTGTTTAGGAAAAAGTAAGTAGATTAGATTGGCTGGGCAGGCCTTGAATTCCAGGCTAAGGAGTTTGGGCTTTTAATTCGCCCACAAATGACACAATTTGAGGGAATGGAAGTAGATGTGACATTTGGAAGCTAATAAAGTTAGTCTTGCCCTTGGAAACTAAGCAAAGTTTTATAACTACTTAACTAGAGATAAGCTCCTATATAGGGATTCTGTAAGCTCAGAAGGGACTAGGATCTGTTTGTGCCATAGTAATTTTAATCCAGAATAGGCCACTGCTGCCTGGCTTTAAAAACTGGGGCATACACCTTGCAAGACAGTCTGGGAAGTGCAGCCGACAAGTACTGCAGGAATTAGGAAATCACCTGGAGTGGAGTCTTCAGAAGAGAGAATGCATATCATCTATACCTTCCATTCTCAGGGCCTTATATCTGGGGCCTTGCCCAGTCTTTTCCTCCTGATTCCATCTCTGTAGTTACTGAAGAGTTAATGATTTGCCTAGCTAGGCTGGGGTTTTCTGACCACACCCAGAGTCTTCTTGTTTGCTTTCTGAGGTGTGCCCTTACAAGATGACTTCCCAGCACAGTGGTGAAGCTAGCTATTCTATGGTACCTATTCCCTGGGCTGTTTATCCTTAGGAACAGAGATAGAAGCATAAAAATCAATACTTGAATGGAAATCTCAAGCTACTCTGTATGCTCTGATCCCAACCTTTCCCAAACTCAGTTCCCAGCAATGGAGTAATGAGACACTTGCCTTTTGCCATTTTTACTTTTAGCCCTGGAAGCAGGTGAATGTATAATCTAAGTTTTAAAAAGGCACTTCTAACCTGAACAGGAATCCCATCTTCCATATATTAAGAAGTGGTTGGTTAGCTTTTGTTTAAATGCTGGACAGGAACCCATTCTTTTGGTTAATGTAATAGTCGAGATTTTTCCTTAAATCATACCTAAATCTTAACAGCTTTAATAACCCTTCTACTTCTAGTTTCCCCCTCAGGTCAGGCAAAGTAAATCTAATTTCTCTTTCAAATGACAGACCTTCAGATGTTTGAACATCAGTTTTCTTGTACCCACTCACTACCCACTGATCCATCTCTCTTGATGTTTTCTAGTATTTAAGTTAAACATCAGCTCAGTTCCTGCAGCTGATCCTCATATGCCACCTCTAGACTGTCTTGTTTGTTAACGGTCTTCGTAAAATGTGCCCATGACTAAACATAATACCACAGAGGCAGCCTGAGTGGGAGTAAAGCATCCCACATCCAATGATAGCTCTTTTCATGTAGTAGGAAACAACATTAGCTTTTTTGGCTGTCATGCAATATTTAGGGAGATTGCCCTTCATTCAAACCTTTGTATCTTTTCCATCTAGACTTCCCACTTTGTACTTGTGAATTTTATTCCTATTAAATTTCTTTTTACTAGATTTGGCTCAACATTCTAGACTTTGAAGATCTTGGATCCTGACTTATCTAGTTATGGCCTCTTCAGATTTGATAAGTGTGGCATAAATGCCTTTATAGAAGTTAAATCACACAAGGCCATAGATCTCAAAGGGATCTCAGACACCTTCCAAGTTTACATCAAACTATTAATGAGAACTTTCTGGATCCAGTTATTCAACTTCTTAATCCAGTTTTTTTTAATCACCTATCTCATGTATTCATCATTTCTCCAAGGATTGCGATTGTGTTTGTCAAATGCTTTGTTAGAATGTAAGTAAACCACATTGTATTCCCTTGTTCTGTATTTTGAAAAAGGGAAACAAGGCTGGTCTGGTGAAACCTGCTTTGGATGATGCCATGCTAGAATAGCCTTTAATTCATGCCTTCCTTCTCTTTTAAGTGTTCACTAACCATCCTTATAAAATATATTCTATATTTTTAACAGGAATCAAAGTCAAGCTCACTGACCTATATCTTTACTGACTCAATTCCAGGCCTTTTTTTTTTTTTTTTAATCGAGGCATTTGACCTCCAGTCCACTGGCACACTTATTATGTCTCTAAACTCATTTTAGGTATGAATTCTATATATATTTTTTTCATTTTCATTACATACTTAGTAGAGAAAATATCCTAAATGTGAATTGAACTGCTTTCATTTTTCCATCTGTTAAGGTCACATCTAACTGAGTAGCAGGCATGTACTTCCTCTTTTCCCTGAACTTCAAGACCTACTGAAATTTCTTAATGAATCTGAGTCCTAGTTTCTGGTTCCATTAACTGGTATTCTCAACACTTTTCATTTGTAGATCTGAGAAAGCATTCCTACTATGTCAAGAAGCTTGATACAGTGGAAAGATCTGGAATTGGTTAGAGTTAAGAGACTTTGGCTTCATTTGCTGACTCCAAGCTAGATATGTGACGTCAGTGTCAGTTAATTCCTCTGAGCCTCAATTATTCCCTTCTACAAAGTTGAGAGAGACCATAATATTAACCCCATCTACTTTACTTACATGATAATGGTGAGGAAAGTATTGAACAAGACAAGACTAAGGATAGGGTCCTGAAACACTTATTTGAAACATCTATTTAAAATAGTGCCTACTTCATATTTCTGACAGTCATTTTTTAGGTAAGCTTCAGTTTATTCTGAGCCTTAGCCTTATTGACATTATTTTTACAATGCCAGGCTTCTATGTTTGTTCTTAGAAATAGTCTCTTTGACTTTACTAGATGTTCTTAAATCTTACCTTTACCTAGATCTTACCCCGATTTGTGATTACTGAAGTTTCATTATTTTTTGAGAGCCTCCATCCTCCTTGAGACATTTTGAAAGTGTCTGATCATGGGATCATGCCTATCTTCTCTCTGAACTTAATCATTTATACTCTTCATATTGGCAATAGGTGTGCAGATACTTCAATGCTAGTATGAGTACACAGAGGTTATGTGTATACCATATTAGCCTGAAAAAGTGTGACCTTTTTTCCCCCAATATGCACCTTTGAAAGTGGCATTCGCATTATATTTGAGCACTTCCAGCTTTGAAACCATAAGTTGTGTATTGTGCACCTCAGCATCCATAAAAAGCATGGCTATCTCCTGGGGCAGATGGAAATACTGGACAAATGTCTGTTTATTTTGATATTTCGTCAGACAACACTATTAATATTAAAGGCACCAAATCTGTGTTGATTAAAACTACTGGAAATAAATGAGAAAACTAGAATGACCATGATGCTTGCAGTCACAGCTGACAGGTGAAAACTGACTCCTTACCTAATTTTAAGGCATAAAACATTACCCAAGAAAAAGTCACCATCAGGAGTGCTCTTTTGTGTGCAAGAAAGGAGATGGATGATTGGTCTGGGGTAGGTGTCCAGGTGCAGAATGCTCATACTCAGCTTGTTCAAGGATCATATGACTGAAAATGTGAAGAAAATTGCTGAAATGCGCATAGGGGGATCTACCTAGTTATTTGACCACAGCAAAAGAGAAAGTTGTAATTAAAAGGAGAAAATAAAATGAGTTTTCTCTTTCTGAGTTACCCTTTAAAATACTTGGGGGGGGGTCATTATATTCGGGCTAATACGGTGTGTGTGTATATAGAGTATGTATGTGGTATGGTGTACTGTATATAGGATGTGTATAAGTTTACACATATATATACACACATACTATAAGAATTGTTTCCAACTCATATCCTTGTTACTTTCTCCTAGACATCTATTCTGTGATTGTTTTTTATAATCTATACACATTTGTTCATTGAAGTTATCTGGTTTAATGATTTTATCTAGGCATTTTTTTTCCCTCTGTCTTTTTCAAAATTTTCAGTTTTTAATTTTCTAAGTCTTGTCAGGTTCTCCTATGCATTCATGGAAACAAAACCTATTTATCAATACCACCTAGGTAAGCTATTGTTCATTCCTTATATTGTCCTTTGCCTCCTAAAATCTTTAACTGATGACTTCATTGTGGAACCAAAGGGTATTTGGCATCCTAGAGAAAAGCAATGGGAAGAGCTCTTCTTTCTCAGGAGTTTCCCAGGATATAAATGGGCAATGATGTTGGGCAGCTGGTTTAGCCAAATAAAAAGTTGATTTTTGTATATTTTACTTCCTCACTCTATCTTTGTTGATGTGAAAGTTTGTGGAGCTTTTAGTTCAGTGTTTGAATAAATCGGCTGGATAGAACAAAGTAGAACCAGCCACTTCTTCCTGGTTTTCAGTCTTCTCATTTCTAGAACAAGGGTGGGATGATTTCTTAGGGTTCCTTCTAGATCTGATATGGACTAGTTTTATGATTGACATGACTGATAGAGAATAAGCTGTGACGACACAAAGTCTGTGACTGGGCAAGCTCTGTTGCAAAGTAGGCACTAGTTTGCCTGGATGTAAAGAGTTTCCTTACCTGGGAATTCCTTATCACTAAAAGAATTTTAGTCAAGTACTGCACAAATGAGGCTTTCTTTGATGGAATAAGAAAGAATCACTGACTAATATAGTACAAGAATTGATCATTTTGTTAGTATGGTTCATTCCCTCTAATTATACAAATTCTGACTACTTCTTAAAGGACTTTATCAAGAATTGACCAAAATTTGTCAGCTGGTAGCCTGTTGATCACCTGGTAATAAGCTTTTCCCAACTTAGCAAGAACAGGAACATCACTGGCCTGTATTTGAAGTTTTTCTGGCCAGGGTGGACCTGCCCAGAGCAACCTTCCACTCTCTTGACACCTCACTGCCACAATGAGGCAATGGAGAAAGATCATAGATTTGGCACTGGACGGAATCTTGGGTATCATCTAGTCTATGCTCATTCTACAGATGAAACAGGCCCAGAGAGCGAAGTGAACTGCCCAGCATTGTACAGATAGCTAGTACAGCTAGGTGAGAACCCAGGCACTGGCAACTGCTTTCCTCCTAAACCTAGGAGGTTAGTAAAGAAAGGATTTGCAAATGAGTAAACTGAGGTTAAATAAGATGGTGAAGTCCAGGTTCCTATCAAGCATTTATTAAGTGCCTACCATGTGCTAAGCACTATATTGGCTACTAGTGATTCAAAGAGAAAGAAAAAAAAATGTTTCTATACTCTGCTAATAAGTTGTGGACAAGTGACAAATGGGCCAATAAGGACTAGAATCACATCTTAAATCCTCTTTTCTTTGCACTATTCCATACACTTTTGTCATATGTTGTTATTTTACTGGAAATTTTCAGATTTACACCACCAATATAGAGTTTCTGGTGATGGAAATGACATTGGAAGGAGGTCAAACTAGAAGAGGGATAGAGGGCATTTAGACCTTAGTCTTAGTGATCATCTAGTCCAGCCTTTTCATTTACAGTGGAGAAAAGTTACGGAGAATGAAGTAAAAGCTAAAATAATTATTAAGTACATTGAGCCCTGAATCATACCTACTGACTGGACCTGTGGAAAGTGTGACAAGTTTTTCTCAGGACCATATTGTCAGAACCCAGAAAAGGTAATTAATCCAATTACCTCAAGTTACAAGTAATTCACCCAAGACCACAGAGGGTGACTGGATTAGGATTTGAATTGAACTTCCAAAGCTGCTTCCACAAAGCACCCGGAATTGCTTTTCAAAGATTTGTTTTTCCTGTGCAAGGGTGTTTTACAAGGCCCATTTAAACTGGCTGGGAAAGCTCTAAATTTGGAGTAGGTCCAAGCTGCTACAGGTGATTAACAAGGTTCCAAGATATAGGAAACATAAGGCTGACATCAGGGAAGATGGACTGAGGTGTGGTGCTTTGAGCTCCACCACTATAGTCAAGAAGCATTTATTAAACACCTTCTAATGTGCACTGAGCTAAACACAGAGGATAATAAGAATGCCAAAGACAAGCCCCTGTCCTCGAGCTCACAACCAGGTGTTTTATCGCATGTTACTCGGTGGTTCAGTTGTGTCCTCTTCGTGAACCCCCCTGGACCATGGCCTGCCAATATACTGGGGCGGTTTGCCATTACCTGGTTCAGTGGAAACAAATTAAGTGACTGGCTCAGGGTCACACCGCTAGTAAGCGTCTGAACTTGGGTCTGGTCTTTAAGTCCAGCACTCTCTCCACTGAGCCACTAATAATCAATGTTTATTGAATTGAACTGAATCTAATTAGGGAGACTACGCGCCAAGGCATACTTACGGAGTAGGAAGCCTTGGAGGGAAGGCTGGACCGGGAAGGGGCTGGAAAACCAAACCCTCAGGTTCCCCTGGCGCGTAGCCGCATCCCCTGAGACCACCAGCCCCAAGAAGTAAGCACCGGGATAACCTGGGCTCGCTTCCAACCACAAGGGGAAGGAAGGTTCGGCGTGGAATAGCAGGGCTCCCTAGGCGCGCAGCCGCAGCGCAGGTTCCGGCGCAGTGCCCTTGACTGTGATCGCAGGCTCCGCCTCCCTGCTCCCCTGGGCCGGGAGGCGCTGTCGTGGCCCCTTTAAGGCGCGCTCAGGCGTGTCGGCTGGAAGCGCGGCTCCGCTCAGCTGGGCGGGACCGGTGGAGGGGCGGGGGCTGATCCGGGGACGCGGCGGCGCATTGGCTGCGAGGGGCGGCGGGCGGTGCTTTGAACCTGCTTCTCTGGAGCCAGAGGCGTTGCTGGGCCTCTCCCTGCGACCGGCTCTCTTCTTAGTGCCTATTTCTCTCTACCTCGTGCACCGTACGCTGTCCTCCACGGGCTCGCACTTTTCCCGACGTCGGCGCTAGCAGTCCTGCGCAGCCCAGTCAGGCGCAGTCATGCCGGAGAAGCGCGAGTCTCGCTGGTACTTCGGCGGGTTGGCCTCTTCGGGGGCTGCGTGCTGCACGCACCCGTTGGACCTGCTTAAGGTGAGTGCCACCCCCTTTTCTCTCCGAAAGCCGGGGACCCAAGCTGTAGATCCGCATCCCAATCTGGCGGCTTCTCCTGGGCAGAGGGTTCTCGAGAGCAGCTCCCATCCCACCCAACGGTCAATATTTTCCTCTCCCTCCTCCCTGACAAACCCCCAGTTCCAGTAGCTGCTAGAGTTTCTTAAAGTCCCTACTATGTGTCAAGCATTGTGCTATGCACTGGGCAAATATCTCATTTGTTAGTAGGGCCCTGAGGAGAGGAAGAAAGCTGACTGCCCCTTAGGAAGGTGGGGAGTCCCGGGGACCATTGAGGTGCCCGCAGCAAAGGAAATTGGAGAGGCTTAAGAGAGTTAGGCTGCGTGGGATTTTCCCTGGCAACTGTTCTGCCCCTTTTAAGAAAGGGATTAGTAGTGGAGTGTGAGGTCAGGCCATCAGCTATTAAAATAATCCCTTCCCCTTCCTTCCCTGAAGAATGTTTGCGTGTTTGTACCCTTCGATCCTGGAGAACAAACCAGTCCAACCAACACATCCTCCTTCCATTCTTCACTATTTGTGTAGCCCACCTTCTCTGTCTCCGTGCATTTTAAACCATCTCCTATAATACCTGGAAGAATGGTAACCGGCCGGTCTCTAAGTTCCCTTAAGGGGGAGCAACTTATTTGGGCATAAGTAAATTCAGGATATATAGAAAAAAGTAAAATCCTGATGGGGACGGGACAGGGCATTAACCACCGTTTCCAATGAGAAAAGGCCTCTTGAAGGAGATCACAGTGGAGCTGAGCCAAGAAGGGGAGGGAGTTGAATCGGGAGAGCATCCCAAGCATGGGGTTAAATAGTCTGTGCTAAGGTGAAGGAAGGAGGAAATGGAATGGCTTGTGTTGGTGATGTAAAAGGGAGCAGTGCTGAATTTTCTTGAAGCTGAGTAAGGGAATAATCAGTCTGGTGAAAGGCTTTAAATACTAACTTGAGAAATTTATATTTTGTCCTTAAGACAAGGAGCTTTTTCTGGAGCAGATAAGGGACATACATGGTTAAAAATGCCAGTTTTAGTGTTATCAATTTGATAGTTATGGGGAAGATGATGGGAAAGACTGCTTGTAGGGAGTATTTGGGAGGAGTGATGGATCCCCTGACTAGGGGGGTGGTCATGGTGTGAGTGAGGAGAAAGAGCTTCCAGACTTAGCCCCTGATTTAATGTTTCCAAACCAACCTTGGAGACCTAGCTTGTGTCACCTTTAATCATAAAGCCCAGGCTATAAACTCTTTAAAGATAGGTGCTGTGTATATTAAATTTTTTTCTCTTTCCCTTCAAAGCAGGCCTTGAATATAGAGTGGGGGCCCTCAATAAGCAGCTGTTTGAATTAAATTCAGTTCAACAAGGATTTATTAAGCACCTACCCTTTGTAGGGAATGTTATTAGATAAAATACTGAGAATACAGAGTCAAAACAATATATTCCCTGACCCCAAGGAGTTTACATTCCATTTTAGGAGGAACGTACATATCTACAAGGAAATATAAAATATTTACATAGCGACTTTTTAAAAAATCCTTATTTTCTGTCCTAGAATCATTAGTATCAATTCCAAGCCAGAAAGAGCTATAAGGGCTATGTAATTTCCTGGGTGCTCTCTATCCCAAACTGCTCCTTATACAGTGTATTTCAAGAGGAAGGACACAAGTCTAATAAAAAGGGAAATGTTTTTACAATAGGGCTGGTTGGCCTCAGACACTTCCTAGCTCTGTCACCCTGGGCAAGGCGATTAACTCTGTTTGCCTAGGCCTTGCCCTTCTATCTTCAAGTTGTTTCTAAGACAAAAAAAATAAGAGTTTAAAACAAACTAACTAACAAAAAAAGCTCCAATAGAACAGGGATTCCAGAGGGTGCAGTGGAACTGGTAGAGAAGAGTAGGTTAGGAATATTGGATGATACTGAGAGATATTCCAACCTTTCAGCCTGATGAGCTTTGCCTGGCCTTTGTTCAGTAGATTATTTCTCCTCTGGGTAACTGGGGCGGATCTTTGTTCCCAGCTGGTTGCAGTGGGAGTGCAGAATTAAAATGCAGATATAGAATTGTAGATAGGAGGCCCAGAAAGTTTGAGTGACTAAGTGGCAGAGTCTGGATTCAGTCCAGGCCTTCTGATTCCATATCCACTCAGTGTTCAATGCACTCACATAAAAAGATAAGCACACTGGTATGGGAAAGCATCTGTATGGGAAAGGCCAGAAGGGAAGGTGGGTGGCCTCTGTTGGCCATCTGAGGGCATAGGTGGGGGACTTGAGATGGTCCTTGAAGGGTTTGTATCACAGAATAGCTAGGAACCTGATCTCCCTCTCTGATCCCTTTAGAGGACATTTGGACCCTGACATTTAAAGCTAACCCTGAGAAAGGAGATGTTCAAAGGCACATAGCTGGTGAGTGGAAGTTCCAGCATTAAAACTAATCCCCTCACAGTCCAGGGCTCTTTCCATTGGACTTTGCCAGATGTTCCAGCCCATCAATTATCTCTTACCACAGACCAGTTTGTTGACTAAAAGATTGTATTTAAAGCATTTTCTAATTTTAGTATTCCTTCCTGTTCTGATTAGAGCTCCAGGACACTTGGAAGCTTTAATTTGGGCTAAAAGAGAATGCTTCATTGACTTTCACCTACTCAACCTTGCCTTAAGAGTCCACTTGACCAGCAACAGTTGGAAAGCCCTGAAGGGCAACAAAGCAGACTTTGCATTTAAATTTATGACTTCTCTTAAGATTCCCAATCTTGGCTCTTTCTGCCTACCTTTCCTGGAGGGTAATGTTGGCTTTTGACCCTCTCCTGGGACACCAGGTTGAGCCTGAATCACTCTAGACACCTTGATTAAGTGAATGAATGAATAAATATTCACTAAGGGCTTATTATGTACTAAACTGTGGAGTTAGAAATGTCAAATCAGAATAGCCCCTGCCCTCAAGGAGGGCATTACATTCTTTCTTTCTTTTTCTTTTTTTCCCCATGATAAAATGATTCATGTTGTCTCCCTTCCTTCTTCCCTCCCCACTCCCCTAGTTGACAACTCAAAAACAACTCAAAGCAAAAACTCAAAACCTATTTCTGTATTATTCATTTTTGTAATAATCTTTTTTTTTTAACCCTTGTACTTCGGTGTATTGTCTCATAGGTGGAAGATTGGTAAGGGTGGGCAATGGGGGTCAAGTGACTTGCCCAGGGTCACACAGCTGGGAAGTGGCTGAGGCTGGGTTTAAACCTAGGACCTCCTGTCTCTAGGCCTGACTCACTTCACTGAGCTACCCAGCTGCCCCTGTAATAATCTTTTAAAACCAAAATCCCAACTCCTATACCCATACAAACAAGTGATAAATAATGTTTTCTTCTGCATTTCTACTCCCACAGTTCTTTCTCTAGAGGTGAAGAAGAGCATTCTTTCTCATAAGTCCCTCTGGATTGTCCGGGATCATCATATTGCTGTTAGTAGCAAAGTCTGTCACAATTGATCATCCCACTATGTTTCAGTTTCTTTATACAATGTTCTGGTTCTGTTCATTTCACTCTGCATCAGTTCATGGAGGTCTTTCCAGTTCATATAGAAATCAAGCAGTTCATTATTCCTTATAGCACATTAGTATTCCATCACCCCAATGTGTTCAGCCCTAAGGAACTTATATTCTCATAGAGCACAGGTTATTAACCTGGATCCTTTGGCAGCCTGGGAAAGCCTATGAACCCCTTTCCATAACAATGTTTGTTGCTAAATTTCAATTAAAAGGGGCAGCTAGGTGGCTCAGTGGGTAGAGTTAGGCCTGGAGTTGGGAGAGCCTGAGTTCCTGTTTGTACTCAGACACTTCCCAGTTATGTGACCATGGGCAAGTGACTTAACCCTCATTGCCTAGCTCTTACTTCTCTTCTGCCTTAGAAATACACACTATTGATAATAAGATGGAAGGTGAAGGTTTGAAAAAAAGAAAAAAAGACTTGAAGGAAGCCAGGAGGGAACCTGTGATGGATTCCTGGGATACTGAAGGGAACAAGAGGGCCCTCTGCTCGCTCACTCTTTCTGGAAGTTCTGGTAGTGTCAGGCAGTATTTGATTAGGGTTCTCCAAATGAGAGGTGCAAAGGGTAAGGGGAGGGAGTAGGGGCGGACTTGGCCTGGGTACCTTGACTGGTAATCTAGGAAGTGCAGGGTGATAATGTTGCTGGCTCTGCAAACAGATTACTGAACAAAGTGTGCCTAGGTAAGGGAGCGGGTTCCCTGAGGCCTGACATCCTGAGGCAGATTCTGGTGCCTCCCCCCCCCCCCACATTCTGAGGGGTGGGGAACGGAGGCAGGAGGGCAGCCCCCCCTTTCTGTCCTCTGACAGGCTCCGGAGGAACAACAGGAAGAGTCCCCAGTTGGAAGTCTTGCTAATAAAAATACAGAATCACACTCTTTGGGAGTCTGGGATCAGAGTCCAACTTCCTTGTTTTATGGGAGCCAAGAGAAGTGGGACAACTTTTCCATTGCTTTATAGCTGTGTCGTAATGATAATCTTGATTTTTATGTAGGTACCCCAAAATTTGTAGGGCTCTTGACAACTAGTAAAGGATAAGAGGGGTAAGATTTGAACCCAGGTCTTCATGATTTCAGGATCCAAGCCCAGCACTTTATCCACTCTGCCCGGAGACTCAACTGAGATAATGTGCATAAAACCCTTTTTAACCCTTAAGTCCTCCATTAATGTGATTAATATTAAAATGTTTTTTTTTCCATCTTACTAACCCCAGCCTTTAAATCTATCCATAAACTGTAGGTTAAGAACCTCCATCAAATCAACTTTTTTTATTAGGTGCCTACTGTACGGCAGGCAGGGGTCATTATATGGCACAGTGAACAGAGTGCCAGAAGTAAAAAGGATTCATCCTTCCTGAGTTCAAATTTAGCCTCAGACACTTCCTAGCTGTGTAATTCTGTACAAGTCATTTAACTCTGGTTGTGCAGCCCTTACCTCTTTTCTGTTTTGGAATCAGCACTTAATATTGCTTCTAAGACTAAAGATAAAGATCGAAAAAAGAAAAAAGAGTCAAAAACAACCTTGCCTACCTCAGTAGAAGACAGTGTCTATAAAATGGGGATAATCATAGCATCCATCTCCCAGGGTTGTTGTGAGGATAAAATGAGATATTTGTCCATTTTTGGCAAACCACTACCTGCTAATATAAGTAATATTTTTTTAGAGTTTATTTAAAAAAATTTTCCCATGTTTTTGAAATTCTTGTCTCCCTCTCCCCTTCCCTCCTGATTTGACAAACAGTTTCACTGGGTTATACTTATAATACAAGTAATATTAATAAAATTCTTAGGTATTCTTATTACCAGAGAACCTACCTCTGTGTGACCTTGAACAAATAAATCACCTCACTGTTGAGCTTCAATTTTCTCATCTTTAAAATAAAGGCTTGGGCGAGTCACTTGACCTCCATTGCCTACCCTTACTGCTCTTCTGCCTTGGAGCCAATACATAGTAATGACTCCAAGACAGGTAAGGGTGGTTTTTTTTTTTTTTTTAATAAACAAAGGCTTGGCTGTGGAATTGCTTGTCAACTACTGGAGAGGGGAGGGAGACAGACAATCTTGGAAAACTTAAGCTTTTTTGTTGTTTTTGTTACTGGAATAAAATAAAGAAATTTTTAAAAATAAAAAGCAAAAAATAAAATAAAATGAAGGGCTTGGGTAGTGTTTGATTATGGGAGAACAAATAAAAATATTACCTACTATTTGGTGCCATAGCTTCCAGAAAGGCTGAATTAACCTCCCTGTCACTGATTACACCCTTCCCTTGCCATATCTCCTTCCTCTTGGCTAAAGGCCCACATTCTTCCTGAGAGTGAATCCAGGTGTACTTTATGATGCTTTCCAACCCTGAATCTATGGCTTTATGTCTCTAATTAGAAGCTCCTCAAGGGCAGGCTCCCACCATATAGTACTTTGCATCCAATTAGAAAAAAAAACACCCTCTTCTCTTCTGTCTTGGAATCAATACAAATATCTATTCCAAGGCAGAGAGCCTAATGGATAGGCAGTTGGGGTTTAAGTGACTTACCCAGGTCTTCCTGACTCCTGGCCTGGCACTCTTATCTACTTAACCATCTACCTACCCCCATCCAACTAGTATTTAATAAATCATCTTCCTGAGTTCAAATCAAACCTCAGACACTTCCTAGCAATGGGGCCCTGGGCAAATCACTTAACCTTGCTTGCCTCAATTTCTTCATCTGTAGAATGAGTTGGAGAAGGAAGTGATAAATCACTCCAGGATCTTTATTTTTTTTGTTTTATTTAAATACTTTTCCATGGTTACATGATTCATGTTCCCTCCCCTTTTCTCTCCCCCTTCCCAGAGCTGACAAACCATTCCATTGGATTATACGAATATCATCACTCAATGCCTATTTCCATATTACTCATTTTTGTAGTAGAGTAAAACCAAAACCCCCAATCCTATACCCAAATAAACAAGTGATAAGTTTTTCTTCTGTGTTTCTACTCCCACAGTTCTTTCTCTAGATGTGGATAGCATTCTTTCTGATAAGTCCCTCGGGATTGTCCTGGATCATTACATTGCTGCTAGTAGCAAAATCGATTACATATGATTGTCCCACAGTGTTTCAGCTACTGTGTATAATGTTCTCCTGGTTCTGCTCATTTCACTCTGCATCAGTTCATGCATGACACTTCAGGATCTTTAGCAAGAAAACCCGATGTGTAGTCTTGAAGAGTCAGATATGACTGAACAGCAACAAATACTGATTAAATGAAAAAATAAATAATTCTGTCTGCAGTGGTGTGGGAGAGTAGTGATTTGAATGGGTAGGTTTGCTTTTAAATAATAATCAAAGGTTTATCCCCTGCAAAAAGTGATAATTCTTTTTGGAAGCAGGAGGTATTCATTTACCTAGTATTTCAGTACATTCTCAGGAGTGGGTAGATGATTTTCAAAAGGAGACTTTTTACACATTTTTAGCAAAATATGTGTAGGGTGAAGGAAGATAAGGCTTTCCTTTGTCTTCCACATCCAACCAAGAGTTTTTCTCACCCCTTTTTCACTTCGTTCTCTGAGAAAGATCACATGGGAACTGGTGGGTGATAATTTCCAGAAATGGCAATAACAAAAGTGAAAGGCATAAAAAAACAACTCCAAACTTATTTTAAAATAAAAAAGGTTGAGCAAAAGTAGATTGTTAAGGGGGCAGCTGGGTAGCTCAGTGGACAGGAGGTCTTAGGTTCAAATCTGACCTCAGATACTTCATAGCTTCTTGACCCTGGGCAAGTCATTTAACCCTCATTGCCTAGCCCTTACTGCTCTTCTGCCTTGGAGTCATTACAAAGTATTGATTCTAAGATGGAAGGTAAAGGTTTAAGAAAAAAAAAGTAGTTAAATCCTGTCTCATCCAAAGTCTTTAGTTCTCAGACATTCACAGTCTGCTATCTACATCTTAGAAAATCGGCATTTCCCTGAGAGTTTATTAATTTTACTTTTTTTATTATGGACTTAATTCTTAGTGAGCACATTCTAATATCCTAAAAAAAGAAGTTTGTATGTGTGAAATAGTGAATCTCTATTATATATAATTTATTTTTAAAAGTTTTAACAAGATAGGAACAAAATTGCCGTGTGTGTGTGTGTGTGTGTGTGTGTGTGTGTGTGTGTGTGTGTGTGTTNGTGCGTGCGTGTGTGTGTGTGTGTGTGTGTGTGTGTGTGTGTGTGTGTGTGTGTGTGTTTATTAGAGTATATTGAATATATTTGTAAGCTGGATTCTCCTCCTCCAGGCCACCAGAGAACTAGTCTTCTTTTAAAAATTATTATCCTGCAAACACTTCCATATTGGTCATTGTTCTTACAAAGAGCACACTCATACAAAACCAAATAAAACCATAAATACAATGATGTATTTATGTATGGACAGTATGCTTTGATCCACATCTGACTCCAACAGTTCTTTCACTGAAGGTGGATAGCATTCATAAATATTTTCAGAATTTTCCCAGTTGATTGCGTTGCTGAGAGTAGCCAAGTTTGCCCAGTTGATTATCATACAGTTTTGCTGTTACTGTGTATGATGTTCTCCTTTATTCTGCTTATTTTCACTTTCCATCAGTTCCTGCAGATCTTTCCAGCTTTTTCTGGAATCATCCTGCTTATCATTTCTTATAGCAACATAGTAGTCCATCCACCAACATGTACCATAATTTGTTCAGTCATTCCCCAACTGAGGGACATCTCTTCAATTTCTAATTCTTTGCCACCACAAAAAGCACATCTATAAATATTTTTGCCACATTCCCTCCAACATTTCTCATTTTCCTTTACTGTTATATGGGCAACCTCAGAGTTGTTTTAATTTGCATTTTTCTAATCGAGGAATTTAGAACAGTTTTTCATATGATTCATATCCTTTGACTGTTTATCAATAGGGAAATGACTTGGATTCTTATAAATTTGATTTACTTCCTTATATATTTGAGAAATGAGACCTTTATCAGAGAAATTTATTATTACATTTTTTCCCCAATTGGTTGTTACCTTTCTAATCTTGGTTGCATTGGTTTTGTTTGTACAAACTCTTTTTAATTTAATATAATCAAAATGATTCCTTTTATATCTTTTAATGTTCTCTACCTCTTGTTTGGTCATAAATTTTTCCTTTCTCCATAGCTCTAACAGGTAAACTATTCTGTGTTCCCCTAATTTATTTATAATATCACTCTTAATGTTTAAATCACATACCCATTTTGACCTTATCATGGTATAAATCTAATTTTTCCCATGCTCTTTTCCAACTTTCCCAGCGTTTTGTCAAAATGGTGAGTTTTTGTCCCAAAAGCTAGGATTTTTTTTTTTTTATCAGACACTAGCTTGCTGAGATAATTTACCCCTAATCTATTCCATTGATCCAACCTTCTATTTCTTAGCCAGTACCAGGTTGTTTTGATGATTACTACTTTATAGTACAGTTTGAGATCTGGTATTGGTAGGCCTCCTTCCTTCACATTTTTTCATTAGTTCCCTTGATATTCTTGATCTTTTGTTCTTCTAGATGAATTTTGTTATTTTTTTCTAGTTCTGTAAAATAGTTTTTTTGGTAGACTGAATAAATAAATTAACTTAGGTAGGATTATCATTTTTATGATATTAGCTTGTCCTACCCATGAGCAATTAATGTTTTCCCAATTGTTTAAATCTAGTTTTATTTGTGTGAAAAGTGTTTTGTAATTGTGTTCATATAATTTCTGCATTTGTCTTGGCAAATAGATTCCCAAGTATTGTACATTTATTACAGTACTGTTCTAGTTTTGCTCACATCATTTTGTATCACTTCATAGAAGTCTTTCCAGGCCCAGGCCTATAAGAACCAGTGTGGTCTGTGAATAGATAAAAAAGCTTTGAGTGCTTTGTTAGTGTTTGAGATACAGGCCAGCAGTGATAGATAGTGTCTCAGTGGACAACAACAACAACTAACAAACAGCAACAACAACTTGTAGTTATAGAGTAAGGTTTACCAAGCACTTTATACTTATTATTTTATTTTAAATATATCAAATATTATAATATCAGTTATATAAAACATAAATATGTGTTCTATAAGATTCAGGCAATAGCAATGTAAAATATAAAATAAGCAATATAAAATATTGTAAATATTTATGTTTATAGCACAAACAAATACAACCAATGGCAATATAAAATAAACAATAAATAATATAAAATATAAATATTTGTGCTGATAGTGCAAACATATAGACATAACCAGTAGCAATATAAAATAATAAATAATATAAAATATTATAAATATTTCATTCGCAATACCCGTGGAAGGTAGGTGCTCTTATTATCCACATTTTATAGATGTGGAAACAGGCTGATAGCAGTTAAGTGACTTGCCCAGGTTCACACAACTAGTTAACTGTCCGAGGGCATATTTGAACTGGAGTCAGGAAGAAAGTTGTCATTCAAACATTTTGTTCTGTAACTCTTAGTGACCTTGGGGCCCATTAACCATCCCCTGGGTTTTCCTGGCAGAGAAATTGGAATGGTTTGCTGCTTCCTTCTCCAATGAATTAAGGGAATCAGAGGTTAAGTGACTTGCCCAGGATCACATAGCTAGTAAGTGTCTGAGACTGGATTTGAATTCAGGTCTTCCTGATTCCAGGCCCCACACTCTATCTGCTGAACCAGCTAGCTGCCTCCTGAGGAGTTCAGAAATGACCTCAGACACTGACTTAGCTTGTGTAACAAGCTACCAGTTTTTGTCTCCCTCAGTTTTCCCACCTGTAAAATGAGGGAAATGATAGAATTTACTCCTAAAATTGTTGTGAGGATAAAATAAAAAATACTGTAAAACACTTTGCCAATCTTAAAGTAGTAGTAGGGAATGGTCTAAAAGTGACTAAAAACCCCTTTGTACACCTCTGTTTGGGCATATTCACTTCCATGGCTTATTCTGAACAAAAGGCGTTATTTGTCCTGTTGGTTATGAAAAAAAATACTACCAGTGTTGAAAATGAAAACTTCAGCAAAACTCACAATCTTCATGAGGCTGAGCTTATTGTAAAACTTTAGGAAAAAAGCAAGCGGTTTAAAATGGCCTGCTGCAGTTTTTTATGCAATCTTCTTTCTGTTCTACTCAGTATAGGTAAATGTCATTTTATTTAGTGTTTAAGTTTAGAATGAAAATAAGTAGTTGATAAAAAAAATTTTTTTAATCCCATAACCCTGCACAGGAAGAAAGGATAAAGTGGGGAAGTTTGTGACCTGGGTTTCTTGGCTAGGGGGAGGGTATTGTGGCATTATAGCCTGGCTAACCTGGTATAGAGTGGCAACCTTCCTGGTGATCTCCCCATCTTCTGCAGAGAAATGGTTCTGTTTATTATTTTATTTTCTCAAAATTAATTTCTTCCTTGTCTCAACAAGAATCCCAGCCTCTGCAAACACACATCCTAACATTCAACTGGATACCTGGACTTTTTCAAATGAATCCTCTGACCTTAAGGACTTTTGCCTTCTCCCTTGTCCTTTCCTCACCAAACTTAGTTTTAAGCTGAATAAAGATTTTTTAAAATTAAATTTTAATTTTTTCAGTCAACGAAAATCTGCCTTTTCTCCATTGCCCTTCTTCCTTTCCATCGAGAAAGAAAGAAAAACAAAAAATAAAGTATAGTCAAGCAAAACAAATTCCTTCATTGACCTTGTTCAAAAAAAAATATATCTCAATCTGTACTCTGAGTCTCTTTCAGGAAGTAGGCAGCATGTTTCATCATGACTCCTTTGGAGTCATGCTAGGTCATTGTAGTGATCAGAGTTCTTAATTCTTTCAAAGTTGTTTGTCTTTATATTATTGTTATTATATGAATTATTCTCTGGTTCTGCTCACTTCACTCTATATCAGTTCATATAGGTCTTCCCAGGTTTCTATGAAACCATTCTCTTCATCATTTCTTTTTTAAATATTTTATTTTCCCCAATTACATGAAAAACATTTTTAAAAATTTTTGAGCTTTCAGTTTCTTCCTCTCTTCCTCCCCAATTGAGAAGGCAGGCAAAAAAATTTTTTTTGGCCCTTGCCTTTACTAAGTATTGATTCCAAGGCAGAAGAGTGGTAAGGGCTAGGCAATGGAGTTAAGTGACTTGCCCAGGGTCACTCAGCCAGAACGTGTCTGAAGTTAGATTTGAACTTAGGACCTCCTGTTTCTAGGTCTTGTTATACTGAAAGGCAAGTAATTTAATATAGATTACATATATGCATATATGCAATTATGGAAACATTTTAATATTAGTTATGTTGTGAAAAAAAATTCTATTAGAATCTAAGGACTGACTCCTATTTTAATCAAAACACTTTCTAATTTTCCCTACAGTTTTGTTGAATAAAGTGAGTTGTTCCCCTGACAACTGGTTTCTTTAGGTCGTTTAAGTACTAGGCTACTCTGCTTATTTGCATCTGTATATATTGCATGCCAAATTTGTCCCACTGATTAACCTCTCTTTCTTATCTGGTACAAAATTGTTTTTGTCATCATTGCTTTCTGGCATCATTTGAGTTCTGGTACTACTAGGTCTCCTTGAGATTATTGACCTTTCGTTCCTTCCATTGTGTAGTGGAAATTTATTAGCTGAGATGCTAAAATAAAACAAAGTCTTCAAGCCAGAAAGAAATAGGTTTATTGAGAGAGGGCCGGACTCCGGTTAGGAAGTGAAGACCTTGAGCCTTAGTGGCCCTCTTATATAGTTCAGACTTATGCAAAAGATACAGTAATTTTCAGATATATTTATACTTAATTCTCACTGAAGGGATGAATAAAAAGAAGTAAAATTACAGGATAGAGGAGAAGTGCAAAAAGTTATGGGTGTGGAGAAGTTGAAAAAATTAATATAATACACATATATAATGTGTGCTGTGTAGTCCTTTTAGGCAAAAATTTTACAGGAAAAACCTTGATTATTTTGCAGAAATAATTGAATGCTTACTCAATAAAATTACAAGATGACTGAATTGCAAAGATACCTAAGTAAAGAATATATATCTACTAATGTTGTAATCATGGTGGGGAGGTAGGGGATTTCACATTCATAGTTGAATTTTATGATGACTTTTTCTAGCTCTTTATAGTTGCATAGGTAAATATTTTATATGCAGTAAATGTTACCTGACTTTGAACTTGAGCTACCCTAGTACCTTCTGTAACTGAAAGGTATGTTGCTCATTTTCATCCCTTGTCAAGAGACATCCAAGGTCAATACTTTTCTGATAGCAAAGAGTTACCAATAGTTTTCTGGTGGCTCATAATTTCCAACAGTATTCCTGGGACATCTGGGAGGATCATGGGTAGTTTGGTCTGTGTTTCCTTACCCCTTGAAAAGCACCAAGCAAGCAGATTTAGTCATTCATTCAATTAATGTCTTTTTTTTTAATTAAAAATTTTTTCCATGGTTACATGATTCATGTTGTCTCCCTCCCAAAGTTGACAAGCAGTTCCATGGGGTTATACATCATCTGATAAACATTTATTAAGCTCCTACTCTATGCCAGGTACTGTGTGCACTATTATTTCTTTTTCTTTCTTTCTTTTTTTTTTTTTAAACCCTTAACTTCTGTGTATTGGCTTCTAGGTGGTAGAGTGGTAAGGGTGGGCAATGGGGGTCAAGTGACTTGCCCAGGGTCACACAGCTGGGAAGTGTCTGAGGCCGGATTTGAACCTAGGATCTCCCGTCTCTAGGCCTGACTCTCAATCCATTGAGCTATCCAGCTGCCCCTGCACTATTATTTCTTGGCAGCAAACTCTCTCCAAAGAAGAAAACATTGGTGTTAGGTTGGTATCCATGTTTGTTTTGTGGCATGCTTTGGGGAAGATTGCTGAAACTGTGTCTGTTCTAGAACTGATCCTCCAAATACACACACAAGGCTTACGAGATTAAAATGGATTGGCGATGTTCCTGGAGTCAGCAGGCATTTATGGATTTGTATGCCTCCTTGGGTGGGTGGCCAGGGGCTTGGTGGGGGCACTCCTGTAGAGGCATATGTGTGTGCAGGTAACGTGACAGGAGCCCTTCCTTGACAGCTTCTTCCCTTGAGCCCCAGAACAGAATTCATGGAAAGCTCTTACTCTCTTGTGGAATCCCCACTTTTGTGTTCTCCTTTGTGGCTTCCTACCTGGTTGCCCAGACCTGGCTCTTGCCCCTTGTCAGTCTGGAAATCATTGGCTGTGTCTGTGGGAGTAAAAAGAGCAAAGGACATCTGGAGAGCCTGGGGCAGGTCTAAGAGCTCAAAGGGGATAGTTGGGGGCCAGGGGCTCAGGACTGGCTGCTGGGGCACATGATGTAGGTGGAACGCAGGAAAGCACCTGGGAACAAGCGAGGGAGGGGGGAGCCTTGTCCTCCCTTCCCAGTCCCAGCATGGGAGGCCCTGTGATCTCCACCTCTTTGCTTACCTCCTACGGGGCCTCCATCTCTCCTCCCTGCATTGCCACTGACTCCTCATCTCTGCCTTCTGGCTTCTTGGGATCTCAGTTAGAAAGAAGCCTCTTCCAGTCCCCCTTACTGTTGGGGGACCTCCACGGTTGCTATTCCTTCTCTCCGAGATGACCTCCGGTCTACCCTGTTTATGTCTTGTTTGCACCATGTTTCCTCCTTTTGGACTGTGAACTCCTGAAGGACAAGAATTGTTTTTTGGTCCCTGGGTGCAGTACCTGGTTCATAGAAGGTACTTAATAAATGCTTGCCAATTTGATTTTTTTAGGTCCATCTACAAACACAGCAGAAGTTAAAGATGAGGATGACGGGCATGGCCATAAGGGTGGTGCAGACAGATGGCTTCTTGGCCCTATACAACGGCCTCAGTGCCTCCCTCTGCCGACAGGTAGGTGGTGGTAATAACAATAACAATCAACACTGATAATAGTAGCTAGTATTTATAGAAGTTTTTAACATTTGTAAAGCATTTTATAGATGGTATTTCATTTGATTCAACAATCCTGTGAAGAATTTTTATTATCCCCACTTTACAGACAGGGAAAAATTGACCCTTGAGAGTGGTTGAGTGACTCGTCAAGGTCACACAGTGTCTGAGGCAGGGTTGGAACTCAAATTTTCTTGACTCCAAGTCAAGTGCTCTATCCATTGTGCAACCTGGCCACTGACATGGGATGAGGCAACTTTGGCTGTGGGATTTTTCTTTTTTCTTTTTTTAAACCCTTACCTTCTATCTTGGAGTTAATACTGTGTATTGGCTCCAAGGCAGAAGAGTGGTAAGGGCTAGAATGGGAATTAAGTAACTTGTCCAGGGTCACACAGCTAGGAAGTGTTGCTGTGGGATTTTTCTGATCTGAAGGATCAGCGAGTGCCCTATCTCTCTCATTATAGCGAGGCCAGCCTTAGTTCCTTCTGGAAATCATAGACACCTCAGCTTGGAAGGGACCTCATGATCCTCTAGACCAGTGATGGGCAAACTATGGCCTGTGGGCCAGATGCAGCCCCCTGAAATATTTTATCCAGCCATGTTATTCCTAATAAGTAGGATACAATACAATGAAACTTTGAAAGATTTGCCTTAGAAACAGACTGACAGATGAGTATTTCCTTTCCTTTGGCCCCCTCTTTAAAAAGTTTGCCCATCACTGGTCTAGACCCTAGAAATCCCTTCGACAGCATCCTGAAGTAAGAGCCAACCTAGCCTCTCCCTGTGAAAGGCCATTTCCTATTTGGACATGGATAATTCCTAACCTTGCAAAATTAGAAGGAACTTTGGAGATCATTCTTTCCAACTCTGCACCTGACAAAGAATCTCCTGTATCCCTCCTGCTCCCCAAAGTGGTCCTGTCAACTCTGCACTGCTGTGGTAATTAAGCAGTAAGATGGTGCACTGGATACCAGGCTTGGGGTCAGGAAGACTCATTTTTCCGAGTTTAAATCCAGCCACAGACACTGTGTGACCCTAGGTAAGTCACCTCATCCTTGTTTGCCTCAATTTCCTCATCTTTCCAATGACCTGGAGAAGGAAATAGCCAATCGCTCTATTATCTTTGCCAAGAAGACCCCAAATGGGGTCATAAAGAATCAAAGGACTGAACAACAAAGTAATTGAGGGACTCCGTTGTCTCCTGAGGTTTTGGAAAGCTCTCATGGTTTGGAATTTTTTCCCAATTTCTCACATCAAGCCAACAAACATTGCTTGTGGGCTTAGTTGCTGTGCCCTGGGCACACAATGAAAAGTCCAACAATCAAACAAAAGCAGTGCTTTCCCTCGAGCAGGACAGCGTGCAAACAACTATGGGAAAGACCAACACATATGAAGCTGGCAGAGCCTGGCCTCCTTCATCCGAGTGCTCTGCTTTTCGACTTCGAGTTAAACATCTCTTTTTTTTTTTCCATCTGGTGTAGTTTTGGGGCCCTTCACTCTCCTATGAATGGATTCTAGCTTGTCAGAGCCCTTCCTAAAATGTAGCAAACAATTGAATCTAGTATTCTAGCTAGGGGCCAGTCAAGGGAAGAGGCAAGTGGACTCTGCTCTGGCCATTTCTGGGCACAGTTCCTGTGAATGGAGCCATAACCTTTGCGATTAATCATACTATTGACACTTTGAGCTTGTTTACTAAACCCCTAAGGTCTTTTTCACATGGATTTGTGTCTGATAATGTGATGTAGTAGAAAGATGACTAGATTTAGAGTCAGAAGACCCAGGTTCCAATCCCAGCTGTGTCTCTGAATACCTGCCTGATCCTGTGTGAGAGATTGTGATGGGGCAGGGGTTAGAGAGCTGTCTTCAAGGTCATCCCATCTCTGATAGGTACTGGCTATGATGCCTGGGCAATTCATTTAATCTTTAAGGTCAGCTCAGAAATAAAAGATGCTGAGCTGGTACTCATCTGCATTGATAAAAAAGAGTTTTCCCCATGATAAAGAAATCTGGGGACTGGTCCTCTTTTCTCTTCCCTCTCACCTCGCCCCTGCCCTCCAAAAAAAAGTTTGGTAAGTTTCTTTTAAATTAAATTAAAATTAATTTAATTTTTTGGGCAAGTTTCTTAATGCCTCTGGGAAAGGGAACTGCTTCTTATAAAAAGTGAGGGCATTAGAGTGGACTGAAGACTAACTGACTTTTTTTTTTAAAACCCTTACCTTCCATCTTAGAATCAATTCTGTGTATTGGTTTCAAGGCAAAAGAATGGTAAGGGCTAAGTAGTGAGGTTAAGTGACTTGCCCAGGGTTCCACAGCTAGGAAGTGTCTGAGGCTAGCTTTGCTCTCAGGACCTCTTGTCCCTAGGTCTGGCTTTCAGTCCACTGAACCACCAAGCTGTCCCCAAAGACTGACTTTTAATTCAGAAAACTGTATTCAGCACCTGTCTCCGGCACATTAGCTGTGTGACCAGGAACAAGGAAGTCACTTAATTTATGTAAGCTCCTAGGCCAGGAATGGTAAACCTATGGCACATGTGCCAGAAGGGCATGCCTACAGTTGCCTACCAGAATTCTGTACTAGAAAGCCAGAGGGACAAGAGCAGAGCTGTTCCCCATCCCCCTCTCCATGTACCTGAGGACATTCCTCACTTCCCCCACCCCTCTGCCCAGCAGCCAATGGGAGCACTTCCTCCCTCCCTGTGGGGAGTAGGGTGTGTCACTCCATCTCTGGGGGAAGATAGAGCTGCAGAACACTTTTTCCATTCAGGGAGTTCCTTATGCTGATAAAATTGTGCATTTAGGGGGAAAATGAGGGTCTTTGCAGGTTCCTTGAAATCTTTTGAGATCCTGATTCTGTCAGTTAACATATGACCTGCCCCTTTCAACTTTGTGTCAGCTGTAGATATAGTATTAGCTCAAATTCATCTCATTCCTCCAGTCACTGAGAAAAATGTTGAACAGCTTAAAGCCAAGGGCTGATTCCTGAAACACCTGTAATGACCAGACTTTAAGTTCAGCCAGTGGCAAGTTATACCTTATAGTACTTGCTATTAGATAGTTATCATTCTGTTTTATTTAGAAACATTAGGCATAGGGACTGGACCTTTTGATATAGGGAATTCTTGGATAAGGAAACTCCTTTTAAAAAATTAGGTTTTCTCTCAAATTCATGTAAGCAAAAATTTTTAACAATTGTTCTTTTTTTTTTTCTTAAACCCTTCTTAAACCTTCCATCTTGGAATCAATATTGTGTATTGGTTCCAAGGCAGAAGAGTAGTCAGGGCCAAGTATTGGGGGCTAAATGACTTTCCCAGGATCCCACAGATGGAAAGTGTCAGGCCAGATTTGAACCTAACACCTTCTGTCTCTAGGCCTGGCTCTCAATCCACTGAGCCACCCAGCTGTCCCTTTAACATTTATTCTTTAAAATTCTGAGTTTCTTTCCCTCCTCTTCTTCTTTTCTAAGAAGGTAAGCAACTTAATATAGACTCTACATGGGCAGTCGTGCAAGACATTTCCGTATTAGCCATGTTTCAAAAGGAAACTGGAATAAAAAAAACCAAGAATGACAAAGAAATTTTTTAAATTATACTTCAATCTGCATTCAGACTATCAGTTCTTTCTCTGGAGGGGGATAGCATTTTTCATCATGAGTCCTTTGGAATTGACTTGGATCACTGTATTTTTGAGAATAGCTAGTTTTTCACAGTTGTTTATTGTACAATATTGCTGCTGTTGTATACCATGCTTTCCTGGTTCTGTTCTTTTCATTTTGTATCAGTACACCCAAGGCAAAGGAATTTCTTTTACCAATGCAAGTCAGCATTTATTAAGTATAGACTATGCCAACTCTTTATTCCTTCTTAGCTTCACTGAGCTACCCTATTTAAGCTGAAGGTCATTTTCTCTAATGAAAAAGATGTACATTTTAAGTCTAATAGACTGTCAATGACCAAGAATGCATGGGGCCAGCTAAGTGGCAGTGGATAGAGCACCAGACCTGGAATTGGGAAGATTCCAGTTCAGATCTGGCTTTAGATACTTGCTAGCTGTGTGATCCTGGGCAAGTCATTTAACCCCATTTGCCTATCCCTTGCTCTTCTGTGGTAGAGTTGTTACTAAGATGGAAGTAAGGGTTAAAAAGAAAACCACTTTGAACTACTCCCAAGTTATGTACCTATCACTTCCTTCATGGCCTGAAAATTTTTATTTATGAATATTTAAAAAACTTTATCTTTTTGTTTTTATTTCATTTCTCTTTACTCTTTTTTTTAAGGTCAACATTTAATGAATATTCAGTCATTTTTATTCATTAAGCAAACTAAAGAAACTTATCTAAACATTTAAAAATTTTAAATTTTACTTTAAATATGCAAACTTTGAAATGGGCTCCTTTTATTTAAACCCTTACCACGTAGGAATAACCTTTCTAAACCTCTTTTCTTGGCTAAAAAATAATAAAAATAACATCTTTCCAACTGGACCCTGCTCTTCTCGTTCCATACTTTGTCATACAATGCTAGAGTTAGAGTTTAAGTTCTAACAACCAGAAGCACATACTTTTTTTTTAAACCCTTACCTTCCATCTTAGGATCAATACTATGTATTGGTTCCAAGGCAGATGAGTAGAAAGGGCTAGGCAATGGAGGCTAAATGACTTGCCCAGGGTCCCTTAGCTAGGTACTATTCTGAGGCCAAATTTGAACCCAGGGACCCCCATCTCTAAGGCATGGCTCTCAATCCAGTGAGCCACCCAGCTGCCCCCAGCACATACTTCTAAAATATAAAATGTAAAGTGTTTTTGCTTTCCTTACTGCACCAGCCAGGGCTTCCGGGGTCACATAGTGGAGTTTGAACTTGGAAAGCAAATGGCTAGGGGACTCAAATGACCTAAGAAGTCTAGTTGATTTTTATCCCCAACCCAAACTGGATTATACAATAACAACAAAATTTAAAAACCAACCACTTTGAAAGACTTGAGAACTCTGATTAACTGACCAACCACAGTTCCAAAGGACTCATGATAAAGCATGTCAGCCACTTCCAGAGAGAGTGAGCCGAGCTGGGGGACTCAAGAGTGCAGACGAAAGCATCTTTTCTCTACCCGCCTCCCCTTTCCCTTTTTTTTTTTTTTTGGATATGGCTAATGTGGGAATTGGTTTCAGAAGGCTATACCTCTTTGTAATGGGCTTTGTATTTCTTGCCTTCTCAGTGGGTGGAGGAAGGAATGGGAGGAAATAAAAGAACCCCCTTAATCAATTGAAGGCCCCTAGTGAGACTCAGCGAGGATGTCCTGGGGGTGTGAATGAGGAGGGCTGCTCAGGTGAGCCCCACCAGAACAGGGCAGAGGGAACTTGTGGAGGCAAGAAGGAGCAAGATCTCCGAGGGGTGCTTTGGGCTGCTCGGGGATAGTGGAAGCACCTGCATCTTCCCGGATGGAGGGCTGGACTTGAGCTTCTCTGGATCAGGAGAGGGAGGGATCTCCATGGAGTGGGAGGCGAGTGGACTTTTCCATCTTTTCGAGGGCTGCTTGGCTGCATGTCCAGCAGCAGCTGGTGTGCTTTGCAGCACGTGTGGGCAGACCTCTCCAAAATAGGATGTTCTCATCCCCAGATGACCTACTCCCTGACCCGGTTTGCCATCTATGACACGATACGAGACTGGCAGGCAAAGGGGAAGCACGAGCCCCTCCCCTTCTATAAGAAGGTGTTGTTGGGATCTCTTGGAGGTAAGAGGGTTACAGAGGGACATGGAGGGGAGGGGGAATTTCGGAGAAGAATTAGAAGTGCAGTTTAGTGAGAGACATGGAGATGAGAGAGATGGATCATGGTTGTGAGAGTTTATGATGTTCTTTTTTCCTTTTTCAGGTTTTGCTGGTGGTCTTGTGGGGACTCCTGCAGATATGGTGAATGTCAGGTCAGTCACAACTGGTCTCTTGTGGGTCTGTGGGAGACAAGGCAGTATCAGGGTAAAGAAAAACAGACAAAAAAAAACTGCCACTAGACTGGTACCTGTTTGTCTGTTCTAATCTGAAAAATAGAAACATGGGTATTAGATTCCTTTTTCCCAGAATGAGAGCTAAGTAGATCAGATAGCAAGAAAGTCCTAAGCTGTAAAGCCATCTTTTTAATTTAAAATTTTTCATTTTTATTTCATTTTCATTTTATATATATTTTCACTTTATAATAATCATATAAAACCCAGAACCCCATATAAACAAGTTAAAAACCATATGTTTGTAAAACAATCTTAAAGAGAAGTTGATAAATGATTTTTTGTTTTTATTCAAAGATATTTTATTTTCCCAATCATGTAAATACAATTTTCAACATGCATAAGATCTAAATTGTCTCCTTCCTTTCCTCCTTCCCCTGCTCCTCAGAGATGGTAAGCAATTTGATCTGGACTTCACCTGAATTATCATGCAAAACATGCTTCCATATTGGAATAGGTTTTGAGCAATAATACATGTATAATAACCCAGTGGAATTGCTTGCCAGCTCCAGGAAGGGGGAGGGAAGAGGGAAGGGAGAGAACACGAATCATGTAGCCCTGGGAAAATCTTCTAAATAAATAAATCATTTTTTTAAAAATCCATGTTTTGGGGGCAGCTGGGTAGCTCAGTGGAATGAGAGTCAGGCCTAGAGACAGGAGGTCCTAGGTTCAAACCCGGCCTCAGCCACTTCCCAGCTGTGTGACCCTGGGCAAGTCACTTGACCCCCATTGCCCACCCTTACCAATCTTCCACCTATGAGACAATACACCGAAGTACAAGGGTTTAAAAAAAAAAATCCATGTTTGTCATGGTTGTAAGAGAACATATAAAACTAAAATAAAACCACAAATAAACTAATGTGAAAGAGAGTATGTTTTGATCTGCATTCCATTTCCAACAGGTTTTTGTCTGGAGGTGGACTGCATTCTTTGCCATTGATCCTTTCACTGATAAGAGATGTTATCTGAAAATTCTTAACTTCTTGTTACCTGGGATGGAGCTCAGGGCCTTGCTCTTGGAAACAGGGAAATTCTCATTTCATCCCTATCTGTTTCTCTCTCTCTCTGATCTTGCCTGTCTTGATTGCTGTCTATGGTTTTGGGTTGCAGGATGCAGAATGACATGAAATTACCTCTGAACCAAAGGCGAAAGTGAGTAGTAGTGGGGGGAGTGAGGAGGGTATGGGTTTCATAGCCTCTCCCTCTGTCTAATGAGAAGGAATTTAGGAGGTGACTATGTTTGGATTGAGGAGATACTTAGCTGCCTCTGTACTATGGGCAAAGAACATCTGAGGCATTCTACTTCAAGAAAATAAGAAATGTATTTGATTTGATTGATGTGTTCAGATAAGTCAAGGATTGTCGTGGGAAATGATAGGTTCTTTGTTTAGTTTAGTCTAAGCAAGGCAGCACTGGGACTGAAAGTTACAGAGAAATAGATTTCATCTTTGTTTTTAAAAAACAGCAACAAACTCTGTAACATGTAGAGCTGTCCCAAAGGGGAACAAATTACCTTGATGGGAAGTGAGCCCCTCCTGAGCTCCTCGTCCTATCCCTGGAGGTTGGGTGCCCTTTGTGGGGAATGGCATGGAGGAGATTGTCCTCTGGAGTTCTTCCCATTCTTAGTAATCGAGGATTCGAGGTGTTGGGCTTCGGCTGTTTTTGTGGTTCAGTCCTGTCCGACTCTTTGTGATCCCATTTGGGGTTTTCTTGGCAAAGGTCCTGGGATGGTTTGCCATTTCCTTCTCCAACTCATTTTCCAGATGAGGAAACTGAGGCAAACAGGGCAAAGTGCCTTGCCCAGGGTCACACAGCTAGTAGTAAGTGTCTGAAGCCAGATTTGAACTCATGGGAAGAGGAGATTACTAACTACAGACCTGGCACTCTGTCTACTGCACCACTTGGTTGCTTGGCTTGGGGAAAGGAGGATAGATTGGAACAGAAGGAAGGAGAGTGAAGGTTGAACATGGGAGTCACGAAGACTCTTAGCTGAGCTGGGGTAGGAGGTCCAGAAGCCAGGGAATGCGGGGCAGGCATTGTAAAGGTTGTGGCGAGGAGAGAACAGCAGATGTCCGGAAGGAATGCTGTTGGGGGTGGGGTGGGGATGTTTGGGAATTCTTTTTAAGTGGAAGCTTAACTTGGGCTTTTATTGTATCCCACAGCTACTCCCATGCTTTAGATGGCCTGATTCGTGTTGCCCGGGAAGGTAAGATCAGTTACAGGAAGGGTGATATGGTTCCAAGCCGCTTGTTGGCAGCTAACAGTCTTCGTCCCTCTGCCAGAGCTGAGGGGAACTGGCAGATTTATTGTCTTAGTATGAATTCCATAGAATAACTTCTAGCTTGGCTTTCAAGTTCTGCCACAGTGGGGCTCCAGTCTGCCTTTTCCACAAGATTCATAGGAACATGGATCTAAAGAGTCCATCTTACTCAACTTTCATTTCTTTTTGTTTGTTTGTTTTTTATAAACGCAACCTGAGACTGTTTCGGTGTGTTAAATGATTTGTCCAAGGTCTCCTAAGTTATAAATGTCAGGTACTTTGACTCCAGAGCCATTATTTCATAGGGTTTTCCAGCTTCCTGTGCTAACCAAACAGGAATCTTGGCAGTTCCCCCTATTCTTGTCCTGTATTCCCTTGTACTTAAAAATTCACACTGGCCTTCTGTCATGCCTAGAATACTCTTTTCCCACATCAATACCTGCTGAAATTCTCCCTTCCCTTTCCCTCCCTTCCCCTTCCATTCCCCTTCCATCTCTTCCCCTCTCTTCTCCTACCATCCCCTCCCCTCCCTTCCCCTTTCCCTCTCACCTCTCCTTCCCGTCTCCTTTCTTCCTTCCTCCATCTTCTCTCTCCCTCCTTCCTTCTCTTTTTCTTACCCTTCCTTTCCTATCTTCCCTCCCTTTCTTCCTTCCCTCTTTCCCTTCCTTCTTTCCATGGAATCTTCTCCAGATGAAGTCAGTCTCCCCAAAATTAATTCTTAAACCTCCTTGTCTAGATCAATCCTTTATTTCTATCATGCTATATCTTTAATCATGCTTACTTGTGTCCATATTGTATCATTCCCCATCTCCATTGGATTAATAATAATAATGAATAATAAATAGCTAGCATTCATATTTTGCTTTAACATTTGCAAAGCATGTTACAGATGTTATCTCATTTAACCCTTACCACAACTCTTGAGATCAGTGCTATTATTATCACCATTTTATTGATGAGGAAACTGAGTCAGAGAACAGTTAGGTGACTTTTGCCCAGGGTCACACAGCTACTAAATATCTGAGACCAGATTTGAACTTGGGTCTTCCTAACTCTGAGTCCAGTACTCTATCTATTGTGCTCCTTAGCTGCCTCTTCATTATAAGATTGTGAGGTCCTGGAAGGACACTCTCCTTTTCATTCATATTCAGTTTACCTAGCAAAATAACTTCTGTGCATGGTAGGCAGACAAACTGATGATGGGGAAATGTACACCAGGACGCTTCCAGTACAGTGGGCCAAAAGGAAGCTCTAAGAATTTAGGCTGAATGAATGGATTCAGTTCCCATAAGGGGTAGCAGAGTCAGTGGTCAGGCTGCTAGAAAGAGAGAGATGGCCAGGGAACAGTTCTTAAGTGGGAATTGAAACTTTGCCCCCAGAAAGGAGAACTAAAGGGAAACCATTAACATGACCTTTTCCGTTCTATTGAAGAAGGCTTATTTGTTTATTTGTTTATTTATTGGTAAAAATATTTTTATTTTACCAATTACATGTAATGACGATTTTCCACATTGAGTTTTCCAAAGTTATATGACCCAAATTGTCTCTCTCTCTCTCTCCCTTTCCTTTTCCTTCCCAGAGCTGGCAAGCAATTTGATCTGGGTTATACATGTATTATTAAGGAAAACACATTTCCATATTGTTCATTTTTGTAAGAGAATAATCATATAAAATCATATAAAAAAAAATAAAAGCCCAAATAAACTAGTGGAAAATCGTGTAATTTTATCTGCATTCCTACTCCAACAGTTTTTTTTCTCTGGAAGTAGATAGCATTTTTTGCCCTAAGTCCCTCACATTTTTTTTGAACCCTTACTTTCTGTCTTAAAATCAATACTATGTATTGGTTACAAAGCAGAAGAGCGGTAAGGGCTAGGCAGTGGGGGTTAAGTGACTTGCCCAGGATCACACAGCTAGGAAGTGTCTGGTTTCGATTTGAACCCAGGACCTCCCATCTCTCTGGGCCTGGCTTTCAATCCCCTGAGCCACCTAGCTGCCCTCCTAAGTCCCTCACATTTGTTCTGAATCATGTCTTGTTGAGAGTAGCTAAGTTTCTCACAGTTGATCATTCCACAGTATTGCTGTTACTGTGTACGATGTTCTCCTGGTTCTGTTGCAGAAGGCTTAAAGAAATTGTTTTCTGGAGCTTCAATGGCATCCACTCGAGGGGCTCTCGTCACTGTGGGGCAGGTAGGTGACCTCTCAGCTGCACACCTCCTATGTGGAGCCACTAGCAGACAGTATACAGCAGAATGAACTGGGGGATGCTAGCTTTTTTACTCTTCTTTGGCTAGGGAAACAGGGTGTAAAATGCAGCTGCAGCAAGCGGCCCTCAGCCCCAAGGTCCCTGACATGGGGGCAAGGCTTGTTTTCAACAAGGTTGTTTTCCTTCTGCAAACTCTTGTGTTCCGCCTCTGCTTTTATTTGTATGGTCCCAATTCAAGGAGGCAGCTAGGTGGCTCAGTGAGTTGAGAGTCAGACCTGGGTTCAAATCTAGCCTCAGATACTCTCTGGCTATATGACCCTGGGTAAGTCACTTAACCCCCATTGCCTAACCCTTATCACTCTTCTGCCTTGGGAACAATATGCAGTATTGATTCTAAGATGGAAGGTGAGGGCTAAAACCAAATAAACAAGTAAAAAATTGTATGCTTTCCTCTGCATTCTGACTCCAAAGGTTCTTTCATAAACATTCTTTGTCCCAAGTCCCTCAGAATTGTCCCGGATCATTGTATTGTCAATAGTAGCTAAATCTTTCACAGTGGATTATGCCACAATATGGCTGTTACTGTATACCATGTTCCTTTTATTGCTAAAGCTTGGCAACTTGTCAGTCCTTAAGATTATTTGCCTCTTTGGAGCTGTATGACTCTGGATAAGACACTTAACCCCATTTACCTAGCTCTCTAGTAAGTCTTTAGGAAAAAAAAAAACAACAAACGATTTGCCTGGAGATCCTGAGAGGTTAAATGACTTACTCATGGACACAAAGCTAATACGTGTCAAGAAAAAAACTGGAGTCCAGGTTTTCCTGGCTCTGAGGGCCAGCTTTCTAGCTATTATATCTAGTTTCCTCTCTATTATTATTAAATCTTCCATCTTAATTTTAAGACAGAAGATTGGCAAGGGCTAGCCAGTAGGGGTTAAATGACTTGTCCAGGACCGCACAGCTAAAGAGTGTCTAAGGCCATGCTCTCCCTGTGTGTTAGCTATTTATGGCTTTCCGTATTCCTTCCTCTCCCACACTATAGGCTCCTAAGGTCTTCCTTATCCTTGTATCCCCCACAGTGCTTGTCATGTAAACTTAATAAATGTTCATTGAATGCATTCATTTATTTTTTTGAATGGCATTTAAATGGAACCCTGGATGTATGATGCCTGAAGAATGGGCAGCGGATTGGAGAGGGGGTGCATGCCTTTCTCTTTCCAGCCCTGGGGGGACCCGCCAACAGTCTTCCTCCCTTTCTCCTTGCAGCTATCTTGCTATGACCAAGCTAAGCAGCTGGTCCTCAGCACAGGATTCTTCCCAGACAACATCATTACCTACTTCCTGTCCAGTTTCATTGCTGTAAGTTTCCCAGAACCTTCGCACTTGCATGCGAGCCTGACGTCCTTGGGCCTCTGCCCTGTAGTGGCGTGAGCCCTCCATTCTGTCCCTTGGCTGAGACACTGCGGTGGGAGGAGGAAGGTGGGGAGAGTGGATGGCACTGCTCCAGGGAGGATCCCTTCCTTATTGCTGGAGCAGCCTGGAGGAGGAGGCTCTCTTGTAGCTCCTAACCTCGTTTCTCCACAGGGCGGGTGTGCCACCGTTCTGTGCCATCCTCTGGATGTGCTGAAGACACGTCTGATGAACTCCAAGGGGGAATATGAGGTAAACATGTTGGCGTCTCTTATTTCCACCACGGCAGAGAGCCAGTCCTGCTTTGCCCGACTCTCCTCGAGCCCCTCCTTCAAGACCATTTAATCCGAGCCCCCCATCTCCTTCGATAGTCCCAAAGAAAAGGCAGCGTCCCACCCAAGACCTCCTGGTCAAGTCAATGCTGGAGCTAGGATGGAAACCTGTTTCTGACTCCAGATTAGCCGCCCTTGTAATGGCCCATTTGGAGAACTGGGGTGCAATGTAGCCATTGTCTGTCTGGAGGCACTGATGCCTTTCTCTGTTTCAGGGTCTTCTCCACTGTGCCAAGGAGACCGCAAAACTTGGACCACTGGCCTTTTACAAGGTACTGGTGCCTGTCGGGCAGGGTGGGGGCCAGATTTGGGTATTGGGGCCCCTGTGGGGTCCAGCATCCTTCTCTCCTTTCTGCCCCTCTCTCCTCCACAACACACTTCTCCCTCTGATTTGTCTTGTCTCCTCTCACTTTAGGGCATTTTCCCTGCTGGCATCCGCCTGGTCCCCCACACCGTCCTCACCTTCATCTTTTTGGAAGAACTCCGGAAATACTTTGGAGTCAGAGTGAATGTTTGAGCTGGGCTTGTTGCATGGGGAGCCGTGCAGATGCTGTGAGCTCCCCAGGCTAGCCAGGATTCTTCCAAAGAGACCCAGGAGGCAGCACCTAAGTGTCTTCTTAGGGGCCAGTACTTTCTGCATTCCTGCTTTGTTTTCCCCTTCTTTGGTTCATGAGCATGGTTGTCCCAAGGGCGCCCTGTCTTCACCATCTTCTCTCCACCACCGTCTCCACAATCTTAGGGATCAAAACGGTCTTTTGTCCTGTCCTGACAGAAACCCCTTGATTCTACTGGTCCCTTGGAGCTTGTCTTTGTAGCTTCATTTGCCTTAACTATCCCTCTGACCCCTCCTCTGGGCCCTCCGAATGTTCTCGGGATGTCAACTTCTGCCTCTTAGAAGGGGAGGACCCAAAAGGTTTCATAGTCGAGCTGAAAAAACCTTGAAACATGGCTTCTTCCCCCCCACTGCCTATCCCTCCCTCCCTTATCCCCCTCTGGACTTCCCTTTGCTTTTATACAAGTGGGAAAAATATATGTTTACAGGAATTCTCTTTTTCTCCACCCCTGCCTATCTTCCTGGGGGATGTGAAGTGCATTCTGGTGGTAGTGGCGGCCCTCCGTGCCAAGGAGGGGGTGGAGATGTTTCCTCTCCCTGAGCAGTTGCAGATCTTTTTAGAGGAAAGTCAACTACTGTAGTTAATCCTGAGTTTGGGTGGTGATTTTCCATACCATTTCAAAGTCAAAGAGAGACCATGGGGTATGTGCATATCATAATGGAATATTGAGCATCCAGATTTGCCTTGGTACCCCAGGTCATCCATACATTTACGTTTCTTTTTTCCTTATTCTCGTTTTGGGTTATATTAACTGGAAAAAATGAGCATTGTGAACTTCATTCTTTTCCTCTTTTTTTTGAGTGCGAAAGAGGGAAATTGATATCCAACAGGTAGGGTTCTCCATGAAGAGAAAAAGCGTCTTTACTCCTTATCTCATCCTGCCTGTGCTACTTCTCCCTGCCTTATTGTTTCTACCATTAAATCCATCGTGTCTTCCATGTTCCTGTCCCTTTGCCATCCATTCACCCCAAGGCAGCTTCCCATCCCTTCCTTCCAAGTCGGACCTCCAGTAGCCCCCATCACCAATTCCTGCTCGGCGATTGCTTTAAAAATCAAATTATAGCCAAAACTCCGGCACCAAATAGCTGTTGCTGTCTTCAGGGATTTCCCCTTAATGCCTTCTGCTTCCTCTTCTCAACCAAGCTTCCCATCTGTTTGCTTTTTTGGCACCATATTTCACAACTGTGGCGTCAGACAAAACTCAGTATGCCTGAGGGTGGAAGGAAACAGATGTATATTTTGACTTTTTATTTTCAAGTAAAGTACTATTGAGATATAGATGGTTATTAATGTTGCTAAGGGCAGCTAGGTGGCACAGTGGATAGAGCCCTGGGCCTGGAATCAAGAAGACCCAATTTTCCAAGTTCAAATCTGGTCTCAGACATTTGCTAGCTGGGTGACCCTGGGAAGATCACTTCACCCTTTTTGCCTCAGTTTCCTCATCTGGAAAATGAACAGGAGAAGGAAATGGCAAACCATCAGGACCTTTGCCAAGAAAACTCCAAATGGTGTCATGAAGAGTCAGACAGGGCTAAACATACAAAATTGGACCAGTTGCATCCCCGAAGATTTAATAGGATAAATGGCCCCAATTATCATGAGTTCCATTGCCCACCATTCACCTCCACTGCCTACACCCAGGGGAAATGGAGCCAAGCCCTTTTTTCTAGATCTTCCCTCTTCCTCTTCATGTGTTAGATGGTTTCTACATGGTGTATAGATCTACCTGTGCTAAGGGCTTAGCACCATGTCTTTAGTCCTGAATCCCTGGCTCATGTTTAAAGGAGGCCAAAGCTAAGGAGTTTTCTTAATGAGGCCCAAGAGAAAGACGGAAGGGTGCAGAGATCCATCTTTCTTCCCCTTCTCCAGTGTGGTATGAGAGGGCTATTCCAATTCACTCAGTGCCCAATATAATTTTATTTGAGTTGGGTAATGACTCGGATGATAGAACCAGGAGAAATATTTGTATCTAAGTTTAATTTTTCATTACCCAGTCTTCATATTGGGATGGTTGACTATCGAACTTGCTCTTTCTGGCCCTGGGTTTTTGTCCCCATTTCCTCCAAGAAGAAACTTTGGAAAAGGGTTTTGTCTAAGGGACTTTTGATTTATGGATGAGTACTGGACTTTAAACCCCCAAAACAAAACAAATGTTGAATTGATGAAATCGTAGAATTTTAGAGCAGGAATAATTTAGTTTAAATCGATACAGTATTTAATGATAATGAAACATTTCCCTCACAGCACCCTGGAGTAGGTAGTCTTGAGAGTAAATTGCAGCATCATTTTCCAGATGTGGAAACAAGTCCAGTTGAAGTGATTTGCCAGTATAATACAATATAATACAGTATAGTAATTAAGGATCAGGATTTGACCAAGACCCTTCTTCCCATTATACCATGATACCTCATAAAAGGGACCTTAGAGATCATCCAGTCCAATTTCTCATTCCTTTCTTGGTTGGCATTTCAGATTCCTTTTTTTTTTTTTTTTTTTCCAGTTGATCAGTTATGTTCCAGTTTCCACCAATATGAGCATTCAAATTTATGAACAAAAACAAAAAGATTTAATAACTACTGAACAAAGTAGGACAAAAAAAGTGATTGTATATGTAGTAATATTCAGTGTTATTACTGATTGTTAAATAAAACTGTTAATTTTAACAAGGTCATGTCAATATTGTCTGTTTATTGAACGTGAATTTTGTTGCTATTGTCATTTTTAATTATGCAGTTGTGATTTTTGTTCTCTTTGTCTTACTTTCTCCACTGCATGACTTTGTCTTCCCACATTATTGGAGAATTCTTGATATTTGTCATTGCTTAGAGGATCATATTCCATTATGTGTATCCAACATCATTTATTCAGCCATTCTTCAATTGTTGGGCATACGGTTTGTTTCTAGTTTTCTAGGAATATTTTTATACAGAAAGGTCTTTTTTTTCCCTATCACAAATCTCCTTTAGCTATAAACCCTTTCTCTGGCTCAAAATGCATGAACTGTTTGTGAAACTTCTATTGGGTTATTCCATATTGCTCTCCCCAAGTGGTTCAACCAGTTAATATCCCCAATAGCAATGAATTTGTGTGCTTATTGACGATGGCGACCAACCTCCTTATTTTGCTAATTGGAAAACTGGAGCCTAGAGGGGTATATATCTTGCCTGAAGTCATCCAGGGATTTAGTGGATAAATTTGAGACTAGATGCTATCATGGTAAAATAATCTTTTATAAATAAATAGTCTTGCTCAAAGCAGGCTGGTAGAACTTTATTTAAGGACCACAGAAAACAGTAACATTTTTTACCACAGGAAGACTCTTTCCTTCCAAAATCTGAGAGGAATCTATGTCCCTCAAGAACAATGGCTAGCTTCTGTTTTAGGAGCTTTGCAGATGGGCCACCTTGTAGAATTTCTCAGCTATTGTCCAGAACTGGAATTGTCTGTTTAACTAGTCTAAAAGTGAAGTGGACTAAATGGGAATGGGGTTTAGCGAAGATAGGATAAAAGAAAGGGAAATCAAATGCCAAGGGTTTTCATAGTGGGCCTGGAGTCAGGAAGATGAGTCTTCCGGAGTTCAAATCTAGGCTCATATACTGACTAGCTGTAACCCTCTACCTTTGCTCTGTTTGCCTCTATTTCCTCATCTGTAAAATGAACTGGAGAAGGAAAAGGCAAAACACAAAAAAAAGAAAAAGAAAACCCCAAATGAGGTCCTTAAAGAGCCAGACATGACTGGACTGAAATGGCTGAGCAACAACAACAATCAGTGGTAAGAAAGAACTTAATGATATCTAATAGTGAACATACTTAGGACTTCGCTATGTTCTCATAATTGGAAATCTTTTCGGTATGGGTAATTAGAACTAGCAAGTTTTCACATAAAGCTTGGTTTGAGAATTTCTTGTGGAGTTGGGCCATGCTTTGCATTTCTATTATTCCTTTTTTATATTTAAGAATTGGAAAGTTATCAAACTACTTGGGTTCAGCTTTAGCAGAAATTTAACTTTCCTCTTGTTAAGGTTTCCAGTTTGCCATTATACTGCCCATAACAGACTTGGAGTAGTATAGACAGTGATAATTGCTGGTTGGCTGGAAAGTCTCACAATTTCTCTTACAATTTACTCTATAAATGGATGACTCACTGTTGGTAGAATGAAAGATACAAATCTGTGAATAAAATGGCTTTAAATGGCTTGTATTAACTGTGTAATAGGATCTCTTTATTTACAAAGGATTATGTAAATTCATCCTAAATGTTATTAGCAAAGTAGGAAAAGAACCCAGCAATGGTGACTGCCTCACTAAATCAGAAGAGCAAAAACTGATTTTATAGCCCAAATGCTGGATGCCGATTGTCAAAAACACTTGGGGCTATATGACTAAACTTTCCCTTTTCCCCCTTACCTAAAGGGGCAAATGAGAAGGGAAGGAGTTATTCTTATCCTGATTCCCTGTAAAACACCTGACATTTGGTGGGGTGCTTGGAGATGGGGAAATCTGGCCAAACTTCTCATCCACCCTAGTCAACAGCTGTTCTCTTTCAGGGACGTTCCTGATCTTGAACATTCCTATGGTTCACCATAGCTGCCTCTGGACTCTTGTCTAACTGGAATAGTGAAGAGGATAAAAACTTGTATTTACAAAGGGCTCCCATGACCCCTTGCTGAGATTTCTTTCTTAGACACAGTCACCCTGTCTTCCCATTTCTGCTACCCAATCTGTTACCTCTTGCAATTACCTCTTTCTCTCCTGGGAGCCTTCCTTGGAGGTGAAAGGTGATTTTTGTACCCCCTAGGTTGTTGCTTTGAGTATTGTCTGCCTTTAACATTTTTTTTTTAAACCTTACCTTCAGACTTAGAATCAATACTGTGCATTGGGTCCAAGGCAGAAGAGCAGCAAGGATTAGGTAGTGGGATCTAGGAAGTGTCCGAGGCTGAATTTGAACCCAGGACCTCTTGTTTCCAGGCCTAACTTCAATCTACTGAGCCACTTAGCTGCACCTTCTGTGTTTAACTTTTACTTGGAAACCATGGAAAGAGTAGTGGGCTTGAAATCGGAGGGATTGGGTTTATATCCTGGTTCTGTGACTTGATATTTTGTATGACTCTGCCAAATTACAGTTTTACTGGGCCTCAGTTTTCTTATCTGTAAAATGAAGGATTTGGACTAGAAAGTCCCTGGTGTCCTTTGTAGGGGACTGCATCAAAGATTCTTTGACTTGGCAAGAAGAATCAGCTGGACTAATATTTCCCCTTTCTCCCACTAAATCCTTTAAATCATTGGTTTTGTAACAATAGTTTCATTTACGATTATGATCTAGGTCTACCTAGCCATTCCTTGATGTGCCAACAAATCCAGCCAGGGCCAGATTTGTCCAAACTATCCTCGAGGGAATGAGATTTTAAAATTAAGTGGTGTTACTTGTGGGGAAATTCTACCCTCAGGGTAGGCATCACCAAGTCATTTGCCCTCAAAATGGCACTTATTGGAATGAAAAAAGGAGAATTGGTTCTTATTGGTATTATGTCTTTGAGGAGAGGCTCAAAAATCTACTCAGATGTGATGCCACCCTTGGACAGTTGGCAGTGGTTTGGAGTAGTCCAGGATGTTTCTGTAGGGTGGGGATGAATCGTCAAAGCTATTCTTTAAGAAGTTCATTCCAATAGGTTTTTAGTGACAATATATAATCCAGTGGAAATGCTTGTCAACATGAATCATGGAACCATAGAAAAAATTCAAATTAAATTAAATTAAAAACTAATTGATTGATTAAATTGATTTTTAAAATTAAATTAAAAAAAGTCTCACAGTAGGTAGGTATTTCCAGGGAATGTGGTGAGACTTTATCCAATCTTGCCCCTCTTTACTGTGTCCTTTGGTCCAAGGATATTGTGTTTGGTCATCCATAAAGGAGGGAGATATGTTTGAGAAAGTTGGCAATGATGGTGGTTGGAATTGCAGTTCTGTACTCTGAGTCGGTATCTACCACAGATAGGTCTTTTTGTTTCCAATCCACCTACCACTGTTGGGCATCTTAAAATCCACTTGGTTTTTAAGGAATTGTTTGGCATTCAGGAAATCAGCAACATGGTCTTAGTCAGCAACATGGTCTTAGTCAGCAGGGCACGGTGTCCCAGTCACCAATGACCTGAACAAGTCGAACTGAACAACTTGATGAGACCTTTTCTTTCTTTTTTTAAAAAATGTCTTTATTTTAATAATGAATTTCCACATACATTTTCCAAAGTTATAGGATTCATGTTGTCTTCTTTCTTCCCCCCCTCCAGGAGCAATTCCACTGGCTTATACATGTCTTATCATGTAAAATACTATTTCCATATCATTCAGTTTTGTAAGTGAAAAATCTTATAGAACCAAAATTCCCCAAACCTAAACTCAAATAAACAAAGGATAAAACATCTTTCATCTGCATTTATAAGAAGACCTCTTCTGAGCAACAAGTGCCAATAGGAATAAAACTCCCATCCGAATCCTCATGGCTGCTGCATTCAAGTTTCTGTGGTTGATCTGGCCTTGTGGCAATGCCCTTTGAATAATCTACCCCTTGTATGCCCCAGGCACTCATTCCACTCATTTGCTCCATTAGGGCCCAGCCCTCTCCCCTCCATCCCTGTTGGCATCGCTATCTACATGACCCATCTCAGAGGGGGATTTCAGGCTTGAAGGGAGGAGTGATGGGTCATCCCTGAGTCAACCTTGAACATGCCCAGGGTTGTCCTTCAAAGGCTGCAGTGCCTGCCTCGGGGAGTTACCAGCGGCAGAATCCTAGGGGCCTCTTTGTTTTCCCCTCAAAAGTTTGCTTTTTTGCTTGGCTTGGGAGGCAGACACCTTCAGGGATACAGAAAAGTCTGCCACACTGAGGATTCCATGTCTTCTTGGGCAGCAGCTCGCCAGGCAGCTTTTCCTCATCTCTCCCTGGAAGGGGGCTGGCTGGGGGCTCCAGGGAAGGCAAGTGGATTGGCTTCCTTATTACTGGTGGCAGGAACAGCCGTTTGTCCTGGAGAGCAGTGTAGCAGTGAATATTCTTGGTAAGGGCCCCACTTGTATTCCCAGAAATTTCACGGCCATTTTGAGCTCCTGAATTTTCTTAGGGTTTATTCCCCATCCACAGGTTCAGACATGTTTAATTATCACCTCAGTGGCTTGTACCACAGTGGGTGGGGAGCCAAAGAGAACATAGAATTAGTGTAGGGAAATAGTATTTTTGTGTCCATTATTTACATAACCCTTCTTGGGATGAAACTTTTTTTATGCAGGACAGCCTGGGTAAATCAAAGGGTCTTTTAATATTTATGTCATACTAGAATTGAGTGCTTTAACAGGGAGACCTTCCACATCCCACTCCTCACCTCCTGTAACGACTCTTTGTCCACTCTATTTAAGTTTGATTTCCTCTTGGGGTAAAGATAGAAGACCTGCTCTCAGCTTCTACCTGGGCCTGCACCCTGTCTTCCTCTAACATGTGCCAGCCTCCTCCTCTTTGAAGATTATTTTTTTGAAGAAGAAAACATATAGTTGACCACTTGTTTATATGGGTCTATGATCTAGGGGTTTGATTTTAAAAGATTATTGCAAAAATGAATACTATGAAAATAGGTTTTGAGTGATAATACATGAAGATTATTTTTCTCTCTCAAATGCTTTATCCTGGAATTGGCTCAAATGATGAACAAAACTACAGTCCATTCTGGGATCTCTATGGCCCTGGACTTTACTCCTTTTCTATTTTACACATGTGTTTCAGAGAGTTGAATTTCTACTGTGTTGCGACCTTAGGGATATGTCCTTATTTTTTAAACCCTTTTTTATTTGAAATTTTTTATTTAATTAATTTAGAATATTTTTCCATGGTTAGATGATTCATGTTCTTTCCCTCCCTTGCTCCCACCCCCCTCCTGTAGCCAATGAGCAATTCCACTGGTAAACTCTTATCTTCTGCCTTTGAATCAAAACTAATTATCAGTAAGGGCTAGGCAGTTGGAGCTAAGTGACTTGTCCAGGGTCACACAGGTAGGAATTGTCTGAGGCCATATTTGAACTCTGGTCTTCAGGCCTGGGACTCTCGATCCACTATGCCACCTCGTTGCCTATATTTCAATATAATTTGGTTTCTTTTATTTTTTGCATTCAAGAACATTGTCTTGAGAAGGAGTCCATAGATTTCATAAGATACTGCCAAAGGGAAACATTACCAAAGAAAGGTTTCAAATCCCTGGCTAGAGTAAGAATCTAGTGAGTACATTTTTTCCCATATACTTTGGTGGGCCATATGGAATGAGATAGCTTTCTACAATTGTCCATAATCATTCATAGCTCCCAAAGATATTAAGAAAATAAACTAGAGAAGCCACAACAGATTTAACCAGAGGCTGAAATATTGGCATTTTTTTTTTTTTAGAAAAATTTTCCATGGTTCCATGATTCATGTTTTTACTTTCCCCTTCACCCCCCTGAAATATTGACATTTTGAAGAGAAAAGATAATGGACCGAATTGCCTGCCAAATCCATCATTTATAACATCTTCACAATCATACTCTTAATGTTCCCTGTTCTTGTGAGCTGCATTGTTTTTGTGAGAAGGAGAATTGGAAACTGAGGGAGGATGAGTGAAGAAAATAGAAAGAGAGAGAACGCTACAAAGGATCAAAGACTCAGAGACAAAGGCTTCAGGAACATGGGATTCAGCGTGCTCGCTCTTCCGATGGTGGGAAAGAGAGTTGCACTCATTCCCAAACTTTTATTGGGGTGTCAAGGAATGTGGAATGGGAGGTAGCTGATGAACATGTGACATGGTATAGGATTTAACATTGGCTCAATAGCCAATCACATGATCAAAGAGGAGGTTAATCACACACGGGAGCTATAAAGGAATGTGGTCTAATAAAGTGTTAGCTAGGACCATTTGTCTCTGCGCAAGAATTCTCTTGACCATATGGTTTGGAGAGTGGTTAGGATTTACAGAGTACCAATTACATACAATGATCCAGAAATAAGATGACCATGAGTCTGGTACTTGAACAGATAGCTTACAATAACCATGCATCAATAATACTTTCAAGATGATAATATACCTGGTATGCCACAGTTTTCAAGGTATACTCAGTAATTCCTTATATTCCCCTTACCTCCTTTAATTCTAGTGGGAAGGGGAAGAGCTTAGTTATCTTTTTGTTTTTGTTTTTTAATTTTTACCTTCTATCTTATCCATTCCAAGGCGTAGGCAATTGGAGTTAAATGACTTGCCTAGGGTCACACAGCTAGAAAGTGTCAGAGATCAAATTTGAACCCAGGACTCCCATCTCCAGGTTTCTCCATCTACTTAGTCACCTAAATGCCCCAGAGCCTAGTTATCTTAGTGTCTCTGTTTTTTTTTTTGTTTTTTTTTTTTAAACCCTTAACTTCTGTGTATTGGCTTCTAGGTGGAAGTAAGGGTGGGCAATGGGGGTCAAGTGTCACACAGCTGGGAAGTGTCAGGCCAGCTTTGAACCTAGGACCTCCTGTTTCTAGGCCTGACTCTCAATCCACTGAACTACCCAGATGCCCCCAATGTTTCTGTCTTGAAGAGAATTATTCATACAAGCTGTGTTAGTTAAAATCACCTGGGGTTCTGTTTGGAAGGATTGAACCTCAATATAGTGTTTGACAAACTTCTGTGGACCTGTGGGGGTCCTTAAAACTACATTTCCCATGGTCCAACGGGTTTCATGGGTTTCCTGTTTTGGATTACGTATTCAAGGTGAGGGATTGTTTTAAGTAGGGGGTAGTGACTTGGAACTTCCTCTTTAGCTACCTGAGTGCGCGGAGAGGGGGAAAGGAAAATGGCTGAGGTGAGGTTGGAATAGGTTTCTTACAGATAGTTTATCTCTATCAGCATGGCTTTTATTAAAATACTATTCTCCCTTTTGATCTTGGCCCTCATCATTTTTAATTATAATAAAGCTCATATTTGAATAGGTTGGTTTCTAAAATCCATGTACCTTTCTAAAATAAAATGTATTAATTTGAAAATAAACCAATGTAAAATAAATATAATATAAATATATTTATTACATATGTAACATCATTATAAATTAATATAAATTAAATAAAAACCAATATAAAAATATAAAATAACCCAAAATAAAAAATAAATAAAAATCTGAAAAAAGAAAAAAATTTCTAATTATTCTGGTTTATTTTCTCAAGTTAAAATACAAAGAAGCTTTATTTATACACACACACACATTCCTACAAAAGTTGGCATTTTTTCCTCACAGAAAACTGACTACTAGATTCCTTAAACATTCAGAGTTGGTTAAATGAGTCAAACTTGCAAGTTGTTTTTTTCTTGGCACACCAAGGAACCAAATATTTAAACATTTTGAGAGAGGGCACCATGTTCTAAATTCATTTCCCACTGTATCTGGCATACAAAGAATCCAGCATTGCTTTGTTTACCCTAAAGGCTGCCTTCTTCCGTTTAAAATGGTAACCCCACCATTGCAAATCACAGCATTCAATATTTTTTTCAAAGAACACAAGCAGTTTACATATTTAGAGGTATTTAAAACAACAACAGCAACCTTAAGCTTCAAAGCACAATCTTTTCCAAACATTAAACATACTTTGGTCAGAAAAAAAAGAGTTAACATAACTTCTAATTTCAATAACAAATCGTCTTAGACATGTTTTTCCCCCCTCAAAAGGCAATACACAGTGAATTAGCAAAATGCAATCTTCTGGGATTCTATTTATTCTAGGACTGATTATAAACATCCAAATTCCTAATTCCCAATCTAACAATCCATAATAAGATCCTTATGAAGTTCAATCAGATATTATTCCCAATCCTTTGAAATAAATTCCAACTGTCCAATTTCCTTAGGATCATAAATAAGCATTATCCTATGCAATCAATCTTGTGAGATTTCTTGTTTTTTTTTTTTTAATTTTAAAATATTTTCCCATGGTTACATGATTCATTTTTCTCTCCCTCCCTTTTCCCCCTCCCCTCTCTTGGAGCCAACAAGCTCATGTAACTGAGTTATACATGTGTTATCACTCTATGCACTAAATCTTTGGAAAGAGGAGATTTTCCTTATTTATTTCTCCTTTTTCTTTTGATCAGTCAGCTCCTAGAAGAAGAGAAAAATCACCCAATTAATTGCCCAAGGGTTACTTTAGGTATCTTTCTTTCCTAAGAGAGCTGTCTGCAGCTAAATTAAAGGTTTCATTTACCATTCTCACTAAACTAACTACATCACATTCAGACATCCAGAAAAGACAAGATAGACTTTACTAACAATTCATTCACTCAGAAAGCATTTCTCTTAGGAGATTTACACCCAGTTGTGAGACTTTGCCCCATTGTTCCTACATTTTAGGAGCCTACTTGCTATTTTAAGCTGACTGGAAGAATTTTCTTTTCCTTTCTCTTTCCTTCTTTCTTTCTTTCTTTCTTTCTTTCTTTCTTTCTTTCTTTCTTTCTTTCTTTCTTTCTTTCTTTCTTTCTTTCTTTCTTTCTTTCTTTCTTTCTTTCTTTCTTTCTTTCTTTCTTTCTTTCTTTCTTTCTTTCTTTCTTTCTTTCTTTCTTTCTTTCTTTCTTTCTTTCTTTCTTTCTTTCTTTCTTTCTTTCTTTCTTTCTTTCTTTCTTTCTTTCTTTCTTTCTTTCTTTCTTTCTTTCTTTCTTTCTTTCTTTCTTTCTTTCTTTCTTTCTTTCTTTCTTTCTTTCTTTCTTTCTTTCTTTCTTTCTTTCTTTCTTTCTTTCTTTCTTTCTTTCTTTCTTTCTTTCTTTCTTTCTTTCTTTCTTTCTTTCTTTCTTTCTTTCTTTCTTTCTTTCTTTCTTTCTTTCTTTCTTTCTTTCTTTCTTTCTTTCTTTCTTTCTTTCTTTCTTTCTTTCTTTCTTTCTTTCTTTCTTTCTTTCTTTCTTTCTTTCTTTCTTTCTTTCTTTCTTTCTTTCTTTCTTTCTTTCTTTCTTTCTTTCTTTCTTTCTTTC
>NC_058133.1:226964993-227041503 GCF_016433145.1 Gracilinanus agilis | reverse complement strand
GTGTGTGTGTGTGTGTGTGTGTGTGTGTGTGTGTGTGTGTGTGTGTGTACACATGTGCATCCTGGGGATACCTAGAACCCATAGTTCTAGTCTGATGCCTCAGTTGCCTGTATCCCTTCTATAGCCAGGAAGGGCAGTTTTGGAGTAGTTCTGCTCCTAATTGGGAGATCCCAACACAACCTCTAGCTTCTGCCAGGCGGTGGGAAGGGGCAGTCCAGCCACAGGGACTGCCTTGCTAAATATGGTGATCAGGCTCTGGAAGACAGCTGGGACTCTGTGATCAATGGGGCACCCTTCCTGGGAGGCCTCCCACAGCCAGTCGCTCGTCGCTGGGGGTCACAGTCATCCAGCCGAAATGATTTTCCCAAGGGCTAAAAATAAGTAGGGAAGGAACAGGGAGAGGGAAGCTTCCAGTCTGGCACCCAGACCCTGGCATCACCCCAGGAGACAGGAGCAGAGAGAGAAAACTATTCTGGTGCCCTCTCTTGCTTCAAAGAAAAGATTGGAAGGGAGGAGGGAACTGATATCTGTGTTTGGAGTATCAGAGAAGCTGTTTCTTCCTGTTGTCCCAGACGAGGAAGGGACAGCACCCTCCTTGCCAAAATAACAGAGGGCCCTTGATAAAGGACTGAGGAGCATGGCTGAGTCCCCTCTCCAACCCAGACTGAGTCCCTGCCATAGCGAGTGAGACCAGCCTGAGATGCATTTAGCAGAGGAGCAGTTGCCTTTTGGGGTGTGTGTGGGGATGATGGGAAGGAAGGCTGTGGCAGCTTCGGAAGCCCTCCTCCCTGCTAGCAAAAGGAAACCAGAACCTGAGGGAGGACCCTCAGAACCAAATTTCAGCCAGCCTTAGGGGGTAGGAGGCAGGGGGAAATGGTGGCCTGAATGGACTCTTTGTTAGTTAAAAGACAAATCCCAAGACCTGAATCAGCTATAGAGGAATTAGCTGGTCTTTTGAGGAGGGAATTTGTACTTTGCTTGGCAGGTCTCAAAGCATGTAGGTGATCCACTAAGTACTGACACCTAGTGAATGGGTCAGGTATTGGAAGATAGGTAAAGCTGTCGTAAGTCACCCAAACCTATGGACAGGCAGGCCCAACCCTATCCCTGCATTTGAGTTTCTGGGAGAGATGGGAGAGTGTATCTTCACAATCTTTTAGATGTTACTATCATCCTCATTTACAGAGGAGGAAACTGAGGCAGAGACATGAAATATCTTGCAGCCCTAGGGAAGAACTAGAGGCAAGAAAGGAGAGCTAGAGAGACGGAAGTGGCTAGGCCTCTCTCCCTCCACATAGAAAGCATTTTTAATTTATCAGGGCTCCTTCCAACCTTTCCTTTAGCCTCATAGTAACCCTATGAGATAGATTGGAAGGTGCTATTGTTTTTTACAGATGAAGAGAATTAGATGGGACAAGTTTAGACCAACCTACATTTTTTTTTAAAACTCTTACCTTCCATCTTAGAATCAATTCTTTGTATGGGTTCCAAGGCAGAAGAGTGGTAAGAACGAGAGCAATTGGTGTTGAGTGACTTGCCCAGCCAGGATCATGTAGCTAGTAAGTGTCTGAGATAAAGCAAGAATTCTTAATCTTGTTTATATCCTAGACCCAATTGGCATTTTTGGGGAAGTCTATAGACCCCCTCTCAAAACAATGTTTTCCAATGCATAAAATAAAATACACAGGATCACAAAGAAAGCCTTTTAAAAATCAAATTTGTGATCTAGTGGCAGCCTAATAGCTATAGTAATTTTTGAAAACCTTTACCTTCTCGTTTAGATCAATACTAAGTAAGGTAAGGGCAGGGTCAATTAAGGTGGCTCAATGGACTGAGAACCAGGCCTGGAGATGAGAGATTCAAATCTGGTCTCAAGGACTTCTTAGCTGTGTGACCCTGGGAAAGTCCCTAAACCCCTATTTTTTTATTTTTCCAAAGTTACATGATATTGTCTCCCTCCCTTCTTCTCTCCACCCTCCTGGAGTTGACAAGCAATTTCACTGGGTTATATTTATATTATCACTCAAATCCTATTTCTGTATTATTCATTTTGGTAATGAAGTAATTTTTTAAAGCCCAAACCCCAAATCACATGCCCATATAAACAAGTAATAAATCATATGTTTTCTTTTGGATTTTTATTCCCACAGTTCTTTCTCTAGCTGTGGATAGCATTCTTTCTCTTGTCTTTCAGAATTGTCCTGGATCCTTGCATTGCTTTTAGTAGCAAAGTCTACATTTGATTGTCCACAATATTTCTCACTGAATCCCTCTTGTCTAGTCCAGTGATGGCAAACTTTTTAGAGGGGCGGGTGATGTAAGAAATGTCCTCAGGTGAGGGGGCAGGGAGAGCAGCCCACCCCCAAGTCCCTCTGGCTTTCTAGTAACAAACTCTGGCAAATGATATGTGTGCCCACAGAGAGGGCTCTGAGTGGTAAGGGTCTAGTCCTTACCACTCCTCTGCTTTGGAACCAATATGTAGTATTAATTCTAAGATAGAAAGTAAGGGTTAAAAAAAGTGGTAAACTCCAACCCTATCCCTAAACTTTAAGTTGCTGGGAGGGATGGGAGAGAGTATGTATCCTCATGCACATCTGGATATTACTATCGTTCTATGATTTAAAATTTTTTAAATTCAATTTTATTTTATTTTCAGGTCCACATATATAACTCAGTCCCTCAGTCTGCATTCTTGAGTTCATCAACTTTCTATCTAGAGGTGAGTGGCATGTTTTATCATGAGTCTGCTAGAATCGTAGATGGTCACTATGTTGGTGAGAGTTCTGAAGTCTGTCAAAGATGTTTGTATTTACAATATTTTTGTTATTGTATAAATTATTCTCATGATTCTGACAACCCTGTGATCTTTCCCCTAAAGCCCACTTCCTCTAGCCCCCAACAGGAGCCTAGATGCCCTTGGTAAATTTCAGTGCACATTTGCCATTGCCAGAAGTCCTCTGACCCCCCATCCAGATGTGGGGGACAGCTGTCCAGAGGCATGCGTCTCACTCATCCGTGTTATTCTCATGTCTTGCTGCTGCTGCTATGGATCTCCTGTCAGGTGAGCCCTGCACCCATCCCTTCTTCTCTCTATACCCTGGGTCCCTTTCTCCTGACCCACTTAAGTGACCTTCATCTCGACTGTCTTGGGCTCCTTTGCCATTCATTTCTACTCTGTTCCTACTCCTCAGCTGCAGGCTCCTCTTGCCCAGGTGATGGATTTCCTTTATGAAAAATGGAAGAGCTACAGCGATGAGTGTCGTCACAACCTGAGCCTAATACCCCCTCCCACGGGTGAGGCACCCCTGCTTCAAGGCCACCTCTCCAGCGTGACCCCAAGCCCTCGACTTCTAAGTTTAAATTCAGCCTTAGACACTTATTAGCAGACTCTAGGCAAGTCACTTAACCCTATTTGTCTCTGCTCATTATCTGTCAAATGAGCTGGAGAAGAAAATGGCAAACCACTTCAGGATTTTGCCCCAAAAAACTCCAAATGGGTCATATATAGAGCCACTCACAATTGAAACTAAACAACTACAATAATATGGGTAAGGCATTATGTTTAGGACTTGGTTGGGGTGCAAAGGATGAAACTGGACACGGTCTCTACCCTTAAAGGGTACAATCTATTAGAGGAGATAAGATGGACACAAATATTCGATTGGGATAAGTATAAAACCCCCAGTAATATTGTGAGAAATTTCAAAAGGGAAAAAAGTCCCACACCTTATCCAGATCCCCTTTCTTCATATAAGCTACTATTTTTAGAGAAAAGCAGTTTTGGAGTCATGGGATATGCCATGTCTCTGATGAAGAGGATTGGCAGTGTTAAATCAGGTCAGTCAGATAGGGTAAGAATAAAGAGGGTCAGGGCCAGAGACACCCATCCCTTTTTCCTTCTCTTTCTCTGCCCTGCCCCCAAAGCAGAGCTGGTCTGCAACAGAACCTTTGACAAATATTCCTGCTGGCCAGACACACTCCCCAACACCACAGCCAACATCTCCTGTCCTTGGTACCTGCCTTGGCATCATAAAGGTAAACCTTGGGAACCTAGGGAAGGGCAAAGGGATCCAGGGGCTGAAGGGGCATGGGCATGTTGGACAAAGGGTTTCGCTTGGAGGGGGGGCCTTGACCAGTGCCAATGTGCCTCCCCTCTTCTAGTGCAGCACCGATTCGTTTTCAAGAAATGTGGACCTGATGGGCAATGGGTCAAAGGTCCCCAAGGTCAGGCCTTGCGCAATGCCTCGCAGTGTGAGATGGACATCAATGAGATCTGGTCACAGGTCAGTGAGGAGCCTTGGCTAGGGAGGGTGATTGGTTGGAGTGTCCAGATGACACCTGACGACATCCTTACTTTCCAGAACAAGTCTGCTCAGATGTACAGCAGTTTCCAGATGATATACACTGTGGGCTACTCAGTGTCCCTAGGGGCCCTGCTCCTTGCCCTTCTCATTCTGCTGGGCTTCAGGTACCTGGGGGAAAATGGTCTGGGAGCATGGGCAGGGCGCTGGGGGTGGCAAGGCTTCCCAGGGCCCTTATGTGTATGGAAAGAGCATGAGAGCCTGGACAATCCCGAGAGGTTGTGGGAACTCTGCCATATAAGTGGCAGCTTCAGGTTTGCAAAACACTTTCTCTACATTATCTTATTGGAAACCCACAAAAACACTGGGAAATTGGTACTGTTATCATGCACCATTTACAGATGGGGAAATTGAGATTCAAAATTATTAAGTAATTAAGTAGACCCTATGAAGTCTCTTAAAGGGAATTTCCAGGGAGTAGTCTTGGGATTTCTGGTTGTCATAGGAGTGGGGAGATTGAGACATTGGGAGGATTGGCGGATAGGGGGTAGAACACCAAGGGCATTGGGAAGAACCCTGGTTCTGAAGTTCAAACCTTGGACCTGAGTTCAAATCTTGGTTCTTTTACACATGTGACCTTGAGTCAGTCACACTGTGGGTCTCTCTAGGCCTCAGTTTCCTTGACTGTAAATTGGGAGGTTTAAATGACCACTAAGATCTTTTCCAGCTCTAATTCCATGGGAGATGTTGGGTGGGAAAGAGAGCTCCTAAAGAGGAGTCTCTGCATTTGGAGGCATGCTTTTGGAGATCGAGAAGAGTGAAAAAGATGGAACAATTAGGAAGGGAGGAAAGGGAGTTTGGAGAGTGGTTGGGCATCTAGTCTGAAAGCATGGGTAGGGGTAGGGTTCTTTCATTCCTGCTCTTCCCCCACAGCAAGCTGCACTGTACCCGTAACTACATCCACATGAACCTGTTTGTCTCCTTCATTCTCAAGGCCAGCTCTGTGCTGGTCATTGATGCCCTGCTCAAAACCCGATACAGCCAGAAGATTGGAGATGATCTCAGTATGAGCATCTGGCTCAGCGATGAGGTCAATACCCTGGACCAGCCCCCTGCACTGACCCACACTGGCCCCCATCAGCCTCTCTCTTGCTTTTCCTCCTAGCCATCTGACCACTCCTGTTCAGGCTCCTTTGGTGGAGGACTTCACCTGTGCCATGCTCCCTCCTTGGGAATGTGGCCTGAAGCTATGTCCTGGACCCTCTTCTTTTTCCCCTTTATGCCCTATGATCTCATCAGCTCCTCCTCAGACATTTATTGTCTCCATGCACATGACTCCCAGATCACTCAGTGGAGTTCCAGCCTGGAAGATATCTCCAGATAGATGTCCTGGAGGTATCTCAAACTTAACATGTCCAAAACAGAACTCATCATCCCTCCTCCCAAACCTATCCCTTTTCTGAGCTTCCCTGGCACTAACAAGGACACCATCATCCTTCTACTCACCCAGACTTGTATGCTAGGTATACAACCTAGATACTGAATGCTCATCTCCTCAATCCTTACTCCATATATCCAATCATTTATAAAATCTTTTTTTTTAAACCCTTACCTTCTGTCTGAATCAATACTGAGTATTGATTCCAAGGCAGAAGAGTGGTAAGGGCTATGCAATGGGGGTCAAGTGACTTGCTCAAGGTCACACAGCTAGGAATTGTCTGAAGTCAGATTTTAACCCAGGACTTCCCATCTCTGGGCCTGGCTCTCAATCCACTGAGACACCTCGCTGCCCCCATTTGCCATATCTTACAATTTCTTTCTCCACATCATCTCCTCAATATACCTATTACCAATTCTTGTTCACACATGTCATTCCATCTCCCATTTGCCTTAGCACTGCCTATCCATCATACCTAGAATGTTCTTCCTCTTCTTGGAATTCTTAGTTTCTTTCGAGATTCAGCTCAAGCTCCTCCTGCATAAGGCCTTTACTGGACTTTCTGGCTGCCATGTCTTCCCTTCCAAGGTTACTTTGGAGATATATATTTATATAATTTTTTCCCCCTCAAATATATCTATATATGCACAAGTTGTCTCCTCCATTAGAAGGTAAACCTCATGAGGGCAGGGACTATTTCAATTACCTAATCTACACTAGTTGCTTAATAAATGATTTATTGATCTCTCCAAAGACCTTCCCCTCTCCTATGGCCAGCCTCATACCAGAATTCCTTCCATCCAAATCCAAATGTTCAATCAGCAAACATTTTATTTATTTATTTAAAACCCTTACCTTTTGTCTTAGTATCAGTTCTAAGATGGAAGAATGGCAAGGGTTGGGCAATTGGGGTTAAGTGACTTGATGAGGGCCACACAGCCAGTAAGTATCTGAGGTCAGATTTGAGTCCAGGTCCTCCCTACACCAGGTCTGGCACTCTATCTACTGTGCTACCTATCTGCCCCATGACACAAAGAAACAAATAAGGAGCCTACCTTCCACTGGGAATTGCTTCATTTCCTTGACTCAAACCAGGAATTCCTACCTGTAGAATCTCTTCCATTCTCCCCTTTATAGAAGAAACCCCAGCTCTAAGATCTCCTTGACCCTTCAGGTTTCCCACCACCCCAAACCCCAGTTTCCCCTTTTGCCCCCAGCATCACTGTATCAATGTCCACCATCACCTCTCTTTTCTGAGAACTGCCCCCACTCTGACCCCTAAGTGACAGGTCCCTCCTGCCCAAGGAAACTCCAGCCCAGAGGGTGGATGTGTATAAAGGCTGGTATGGGGTATCTGTGGTGCCCATTTCCATGTCGGTATATGTGCTAGGCAGTGGCGGGGTGCCGAGTGGCCACGGTGTTCATGCAGTACGGCATTGTGGCCAATTACTGTTGGCTGCTGGTGGAAGGTGTATACCTACACAACCTGCTGGTGCTGGCTGTCTTCTCGGAGAAGAGTTACTTCAATTTCTACCTGGGCATTGGCTGGGGTGAGCAAGCCAGGGGCGACTGGAGGGAGGTGACCGGGAAAGGAGCCTAATGGTGGGGAGTGAGGGGGGATGGGGCTGTTGGGGAGGGGTTGGGGGTTGAGGGCTGGGGGCAGGGAGATTGTGGTCGGGATTTTGCAACAGTTGAGACCTGGCTCCCCAGGATAAGGTATGTGTGTGAGGCGTCTCATCTTACCAACTATTTCCACAGGGGCCCCTCTTCTCTTTGTCATCCCCTGGGTCGTGGTGAAATTTTTCTATGAGAACATCCAGTAAGTACCAATAGCAAATGGGGGGTAGAGGTGGAGGGCAGGGGAAGAGGGACCATCAAGCTCCTAGGAGATAGAGGTTATGGGAAGATTATATCTATATTAAATGATAAATTTGAAGACATGTCTCCTGAGGTTCTCCCCCATCTCCTACTCCCCAATCATGAGCTCTGCCTTAGGGGAAGCCTCTTGGGTAGAGTGCCAGGACTTTTTATCTACAGTATGAAATCTTTCCACCCCATTCTTCCAATTTCTAGAATTCTTTTCTTTGTCTAATTCACTCCGGGTATATCAGTGATTCCCAAAGTGGGCGCCCCCCCCCCCCCCGTGGGTGCTGCAGCGATCCAGGGAGGCAGTGATGGCCACAGATTAATTCCTATTAATTGCTATTAAAGTAAAAAAATTAATTTCCAGGAGGCTAAGTAATATTTTTTCTGGAAAGGAGGTGGTAGGCCAAAAAAGTTTGGGAACCAATGGTATATACCTTTGTGTTTGTGTAGTACCTGGTTGCTCCATCTCTGGGAATATTGAAGTGTGGTGGGTTCAGCCAATGTCTGGCAGTGAGACTGTGTGTGTGTATTTGACAATTGAACGTCTGGTTGTGAATGTGTGTGACTGAGTATATGTGTGATTAGGTATGTGACTATGTCTATGTTGGTGCCTCAGTGGGTACCCAATGACAACAGATGTGGTGTCTGTTTAGTACCCACAGGGGACTGGTTGCCACCTGCCTAGGTAAGATCTGGTACTTACTTTCTCCTTCAACCCTCTCCTCCAGCTGTGTGCTCCTCAGACTTGGCTGGCCATTAGGGCTTGTGGCTGTGGGAGGTGAGAAGTGGGTTATGACTAGCTATTGTCCTGTAGAATTAATTGGATCCATGTAGAATCATTGCTGGTTTGAGGAGGGGTGGGACCTAAAATAAACACATATTGCCCCACAAACTTTCACTCCCTTTCTCAGGTGCTGGACTAGCAATGATAACATGGGTTTCTGGTGGATCCTCCGATTCCCTGTCTTCCTAGCTATCCTGGTGAGTCACAACATCCCTCAAACCTCATTTCCCCACTGATTCTATGCTTGTTGGTCATTCAGTGGTTTGGTGAATCATCTGTCTAGACAATCAGATGGCCAGCCAGACAGTTGACTAGTTGGTCAATTGAATATAGGATCAAAGAATGTTAGAGTTGGATGAAAACTTATAGATCATCTAGTCTCAACCTTTAAAATATTGATGAAAGGAGGCTTCTGGGTGGCTCAGAGGGTTGGGAGTCAGGCCTAGAGATGGGAGGTCCTAGGTTCAAATCTGACCACAGCTGTGGGACCCTGGACAAATCACTTAACCCTCATGCCTAGCCCTTACTGCTCTTCTTCCTTGGAACCAACTAAAATGGAAGATGAGCTAAAAAAATATTGATGTGAAAACTGGGGTCAAGAGAGGCGATCACATCAAACTTGACAACTTCCTATTTCCTTCAATGGTGCCACCAGCTACCAAGGCTTGACTCTACAGAGTCAAGTAACATTTCATTGGTCTCTCCTTCCCCTTCCCTCCTTATATAAAATCTTCTAGGCCTATCAAGTTTTCCTTCAAGATGTCTTTCAAGTATGTCTCTTTCTTTCTATTTCTACTATAAGGACTTTGTCTCATTCCTAGACCACGAATAGGAATTCTGTCCTGACTGACCTTCCCACTAGTATCTTCTTATCTCCATTTCATCCTTACCCAATTCCAAATTTATTTAAGTTATTTTTGCATAATACATTCCTACTTAAGACCATACTCACACTAGCTTCCCTTTTCTTTTTTAGAAACTTTATTTAATTTTTTAAAATTACATGTAAAAACAATCTTTGACCATTGTTTTCTGATATTTTAGGATTCAGATACTCTCCTGCTCTCCTTCTCCACCCCCTCCCCAAGGTGGTAAATAGTCTGACATAGGCTATACTAGTACTTTCATGCAATACATATTTCAATATTCCCCATGCCTTGACAGAAAAGTCATAACACACATATAATAAAAAACACATGAAGAAAACAAAGTGAAAGGTAATCAGATCCCAACATTTCTGTCTTTGGCTATGGAGAGCATTTATCAGGAGTCCATTGGGGTCATGTTAGTACCTGGTTTTGCTAATAGTTTAGTCCTTCACAGCAGATCATCATATAATATTTCTGTTATTGTATACATTGTTCTCCTGGTTCTGCTCACTTCACTTTGTATCAGTTCATATAAGTCTTTCCAGTTTTCCTGAACTCATCCTGCTCTTTAGAATGGCTCAGTAGTATTCCATTACAATCTTATACAACAAATTGCTCTGCCATTCCCCAGCTGATGGACACTCTCTCAGTTTCCAATTCTTTGCCACTACAAGAAGTTGCTCCATGTTTTACAGATTAAAGTTCAAATTCCTCATGTTCGTTCTCTACAGTTATTTTTTTCATGCTTTTCCCCAATCTTATGCTTCCCCTTACACTATCCATATTCTTCTTATCTTCTAAGGTCCTATTTCTATATGAAGTCCTTCATGACTATGCATTACCAACTGATCTTGTCTGAGCTTGCTAATGCTTATCATCTGAATCACACACATATTGGCTCTGAGTCGCATATGATCTTTGGCAATTAGTCAGTCTATGACAGCCCTGGTATAATCTATGTCAGACTATTTCCTACCTTGTGGGAAAGAGAGAGAGGAAGAGACAGAATCTGAATCTCAATATGTCAGATAACAATCGTCAAAAATTGTTTCTATGTGTAATTGAAAAAAAAATTGAAAAAAAGTTATCAGGTGACCAAATAGTAATTTGGTTGAACAATCTTTCAGATGATTATTTGGTCAGGTAGTCAAATGGTTAGTCATTTAGTTGGTCAGGTGGTTAATTTATCATTTGATTGTTTGGTCAGTTAGTCAATTGGTCAGTCCCTCAGTTGGCTGACCAGGCATCTGGCCAATTGTTTGACAGTCCAGCCCATTAGTTTGGTTGGTTCATCTGTCAGCCAGCCAGCTTAATTTAAGCTCAAATATAAGCTATGAAGAAGCCCTTACTAATAATGTACATACACATGCAGTCCCCTCGCTTTTATCATTCCAGTTGTATACTTCAAAGAGACCCATTTTTCACTTCCTACTGTCTTACCCTCTTCATTCCTTGTTAGCAACACCCCATTCTTGGTTGATCAGCTGGTTCTTTGTTCATGATGTCATTTGGTTAGTTACTCACTGAGGCACTTAGTCAAAGGCAGTTGACCATCTGGTCTATCTTTCCCCACTCCCATCCCTCCCCATATTCAATTTATCGACAAGATTTGTTGATTTTACTTTTGCAAAATACCTTGACTACACCTCCTTTCCTTCTGTGACACTGACACCCCTCCAGTGTGGACCCTCATTGCTTCATGCCTGGACTGTGGCAATAGGCTCCTGGTGGATCTGTCTGCCTCCAGTTTCTCTCTACTCCAATGCATGCTCCATTCAGTCCTTGAAGTGATTTCCTAAAGTGCAAGTCCAGCTATGTCACTCCTTACTCAGAAAATGCCAGTGGCCCCCTCTTAACTTCAGAATCAAATATAAAATTTTCTATTTGGCATTCAAAGTTCTTCAAAATCTGCCTCTCCCACCCCCACACCTACCATTTTAGTCTTCTTATACTTATTCTCCTACAAATACTTGTTGATTCAGTGACACTGGTTTCCTGGGTGTTACACAAACAAGATACTCTATCTCTCAGCTCCAGACTGTCCCCCATGCCTGGAATACTCTCTGTCCTCTGTTCTGCCTGTTGACCTCCCTAGCTTCATTTAAGTGCCAACTAAAATCCTTTCTTTTACTAGAAGCCTTCTCTAATCTCTCTTGATTTTAATGCCTGACCTCTGTTAATTACTATTTATTTCTGTATTTTTATATTTATTTTTTATATAATTTTATTTTATTTATCTTGTATATATATTTTAAATTTTGTATTATTTTGTATTTTATTTATCTTGTATAGCATTTCTCTTGCATATATTTGTTTGCCTGTAATCTTCCTCATTAGATTGTTAGCTCCTTGAAGGGAGGAACCATCTTTTTTTATCTTTTTGTATCCTTGACATTTAGTAAATGTTTATTGGTTGATTGATTATTTGAGGCAGTCAGTCAGTTTGGTTAGCCAAGTAGTCAATTTGTTGGTTTACTAGGAAGTCAGTAAACTGATGAGTTTAAGTTCAAATATGAACTATAAAGAAACCATCATTTATATAAATAAAACTGATCTCCCCCTTTTAGTTCCTCATATTTCATCAGTCCATTCCTGTGACCAACAATCAACTCCCCAGTCATTCAGTTGCTTTTCAGGTTACTTGGTTGGTCAGTGGGCCATGATCTGGGAGCCAAATTTACAATCTAGGTGCGAATTAGAAAACAAGTTATATGGCATGAGCTTCATCACAAGCTTTCACTGGGGGGATGGGGAAGGCTATGGAAGGATAGTCATGTCCTCAGGAGGGGTCAGAGGAGATAAGGAGGTAGGATTGCCTAATAGTTTTCTTCCTTGAGATAAGAGGCCTCTCACTTCACTGGGCCTATGGCAATAATGAAATGTCCTTGAGGTCTTATTCTGAAACTAAACAGGCTTTCATTCCCTAATGGGGTCTAGGATGGAGGTCCACCTAGAGAAGAAAAAATTAATTTTTTCTCCCCACACAATCCCTCTCCTTTTCTTTTTAAGATGTTTTTCTCACAATGTTACTGGAATATCTCCTCATAACAACCAACTATAAGTTTTCAGTAGTTCTTCTAACAATCCCCATGAGACAAAAAATTAGTCAGGATAGGATTAGAAGACTGCCTAACACACAAATCATAAAGAAACCCAAGTTGTTCCCAACAACTTCCATTTATCCAAAATATCCATCCTCCATCAATCAAAGATTACTTTTTTTTAAAAATCCTCACCTTCCATCTTAGAATCAATACTTAGTCTTGGTTCCAAGGTAGAAGAGTGGTAAGGGCTAGGGCAAATGGGGGTCAAGTGACTTGCCCAGGGTCACATAGCTGGGAAGTACCTAAGGTCAGATTTGAATGCAGGACCTCTTGTATCTAGGTCTGGCTCTCAATCCACTGAGTTACCCAGCTTCCCCCAAGAAGATTACTTTTGAACTGGCACAGAAGTTGTTTTATGAATACTTTTGCCAATCTCCTTTATCACCTCCCATTATCATCTTTTTGAATGCAGCAACCAGTAGCATTTAATCTACACACACTATGATCAGCAAAACAAGGGTCCAAGATAACGCCAAGGAACTCATGATAAAAAAAAGCCACAGCCAAAGAAGGAACTGTTGAGATTTGATTGCAGATCAAAGCTCTTAGTCCTTCACTTGATTTCCTTCATGAGTTTTTATTTGCATGTGTGATATGTGTCTTCAGGCTTGACATGGGGAATATGGAAATATGAATTGCATGAAAGCACAGGTATAACCTATATAAGACTACCACATCAGGTAGAGAGAGAGAGAATCTGAGCCACAAAATGTCAGAAAACAATGATGAAAATTGTTTCTACGTGTAATCAAAAATTTTAATTAAAAAAGAAGGAAATGGTTTTAAAAATAATAATTATAATGATATAAGCAGACATGGCAATAACATAAGAAACTACATGGAAGATTCTAAAGCTAGGCTGAATGGTCAGAAATGCTAGCCAAACCCTTTAAAGATAAAAATTTAAATGAAAAAAAAAAAACCAAGCAACCCAATGTTCCTTCTTATGCTATTCTGGTATTATAGAGTGGAAATCTGTTCTGATTAAGGCAGTACCTGGTGAGGGGAGATGTCCATGAGCCCCAGACTAACCATGGGCAGTGAGTAAGCAGGTAGTTGCTATCAAGTTAGAAAAACATGATTATTTTACAAGGGAAACATAGTGAGCCAGACTCTATGCTAAGTGCTTCTTACAAATATTATCTCATTCTATCCTCACTACAATCCTGCAAGGTGAGAAAAATGATGCAAACAGATGTTCAGTGACTTGCCCAAGGTCACACAATACTTTGGTCATTGTCTGAGGTCCCATTTGAACCCAGGTCTTCCCTACTCCAGGCCTGGCTACCTAGCTGTGCAGAATAAGATAGGTTTTTTTTAATTCTTTTTTTTTTTAAACCCTTACCTTCCCTCTTGGAGTCAATACTGTGTATTGGCTCCAAGGCAGAAGAGTGGTAAGGGTAGGCAATGGGGGTCAAGTGGCTTGCCCAGGGTCACATAGCTGGGAAGTGTCTGAGGTCAAATTTGAACCTAGGACCTCCTGTCTCTAGGTCTGGCTCTCAATCCACTGAGCTACCCAGCTGCCCCACCCTTTTTTTTAATTCTTACTTTCTGTCTTAGTAACATCTCTAAGAAGGGCAAGGGCTAAGCAAAGAGAGTTAAGTGATTTGCCTGTGGTCACACTACTAAAAAGCATCTAAAGTCAAATTTGAACTCAGCTCTTCTTGGCTCCAGGACCAGGGCTCCTTCCACTGCAGTGAATCCACCAGATGCCTCTTCTGACTTGCAGAATCCTGCAAGTTTCAGAATGGGAATGGTGGGTAGCCCACTTTCCCTCTCTGAGTCACTGCTGCCCTTCTCTGCAGATCAACTTCTTCATCTTCATCCGTATCATCCAGATCCTGGTCTCCAAACTTCAGGCCCACCAGATGGGATACACTGACTATAAGTTTCGGTGGGTGGCAGGAGGAGAGTGGGTGTATGTGAGTATGTGGGTGGAGATAAGAATTCATTTCACTTACTGGACACCAGCTCCTCTCCCTACCCTGTCCCTCCTTACCATTCTTCTGCCTTAGAACCAATATATAGCATTGATTCTAAGATGGAAGGAATGAGTTTTTAAAAAATGGCAATGACTAGAATGATGATGGGATTATAGGGACAGGATCTAGACCATTGCTTTCATTGGTTTAGGGAACTCTAGAATGAGGAAACTCCTTCAATCAATGCTGGCCAACCTTCTCTTAGAGGTGTAGAGGGCAGAGATGTCAAATTTGAAGCAATGTGGCCCATAAAAATATAATTGAGAAATAGCTAACAAAATGAATAAAATAATATAAATGTAGCTGTATTATATTGATATTTAATATTATTAATATTTGCATAATAATGATAATATTGAATATAAATATAAAATAATAAGCAAAACAGTTAATATCAAATTTGAAGATTAAGTCACTCTGTGGCCCTTTGGGATCCTTGTGTTTGGATTAATGGCCCCTATTCTATTTGATTTGGATGTCACTGGTCTGGGACACTGAGAAGATAAGTAATTTGCCCACGGTCACACAGCCAGATCGTGTACAGCAAGGGTCGGCAATGTATGGCTCTTTCTGCAGGAGCCATAAAGTCAATTTTTTTTCAGGCACCATTACAGGAGCTCGCACTGTGAGCACTGTATGGCTCTCACAAAACTACATTTTAAAAAATATGGCGTTTATGGCTCTCATGGCCAAAAAGGTTGCTGACCCCTGGTGTACAAGGTAGATCTCAAGTTCAAGAAGCCAGGTCTATATATACCAGAATATACTATTTATAATAGTTATACTAGATGCAAGTCATAAAAGATTCTATTTGTTGTTGTCCAGTCAATTCTGACTCTTCATGATCGCATTTTTTAAAACTCTTGCCTTATTGATTCTAAGTATTGATTCTAAGACAGAAAAATGGCAAGAGCTAGGCAATAGGGATAAAATGACTTGCTCAGTCACCCAGCTAGGCCAGATTTGGACTTCTGACTATAGGCTTAGCATTCTATCCACTGTGCTACCTAGCTGGTCCTTATTTGGAGTTTTCTTGGCAAAGGTACTGGAGTGGTTTGACATTTCTTCTCTAGTTCATTTGACAGATGAAGAAACTGAGGCAAAAAGGATCATGTGACTTGCCCAAGATCATACAGCTGAGTATCTGAGGCCAGATTTTAATTCAGAAAGATGAGTCTTCATGATTCCAGACCATCTAGCTGACTCTTATTTATTACGCCACTCAACTTCTCAACTACCACCTTACACACATTTATGTAGCACTTTGAGTTTCAGAGAATAGGCGCCCAAGGGCATAGGCAGTAAGTGGTGAGACCAGGGCAGAAGGACACCTATTAATGACTCCAGAAAGCATTCAGACAACCCCAAGATGAAGACACGGAGTAGGGATTTAAATGATGGGGAGGTAGAGAGGTCCAGGATGGTTTGGCCTTTGAAATCCCACTTCCAGAGGGACTCCTAGATCTTTTCTGCATGCCCCATTCTACACTAGTGTCCCCAGGGTGCAGCTGCGGCTACATCCTGGCAGTGACTGCTTAGTACCCTTTGTGACAGGCTGGCCAAGTCGACGCTGACACTGATCCCTCTTCTGGGCATCCATGAGGTGGTGTTTGCTTTCGTGACAGATGAGCATGCTCAGGGCACCCTGCGCTCCATCAAGCTCTTCTTTGACCTCTTTCTCAGCTCATTCCAGGTGAATATGCCTCTAGACACTCAGAGCCCTAATGTCCCCAACTATGAGAACCAAGCCCAATTACAGGACTGAATCTCCCCTGCCCCAGGCCTTCTGGGGTCCTTTTCTGCAAAGAATCTCTGCCTGGGGCAATGGGGCTTATGGGTGCTGCCTCTTTCTCCCCTGATTCAGCTTTGTCTTTTACCCTAGGGCATGCTGGTGGCCATTCTCTATTGCTTTGTCAACAAGGAGGTAAGCTGACTGTATCCCCCTGGAGACCCTCGCCATTCTAGGTTTTCCCAGTCTAAGTGTCTATAGTCACCCTGATGCATTAGGAGCCAGAGAAAGGCAAAGGAGCAAAGCTGAGCATCAGCTTGGGTGTCCCACCCTCAGCCTGGGTGCTGGCCCTGCTCAGGCCTTTCAAGTTTAAGTGGCTCCAGGAAGGCACAGCCCATGAGAGATGGATGAGACCTCAGCCTAGGCCCCTTGGCCTGAGGAAGAACTAGAGCCTGGAGAGGACCTCCCACCTCTGAGTGTGTTTCTCTATCCACGGAGTCACCTAGCTATCTCTCAGCTGTAATCTTCTAAACAAACTTATGGCAATGAATCCTTGTCAATGTGTCCATTCATATATCCGTACTGGGATTATCCTCGCTCAGCCCCATTTTTTGATATAACATGTGCCTACCTCTGAGTACATATGTGTGAATGTGCCCAATCACTGGCTGGCAGGTTCAGGGGGAGCTGCTGAAAAGCTGGCACCGTTGGCAACTCGGGAGAGCCCTGGAAGAGGAGCATCGCCACACATGCAGCCACACGAGCACTGGTCGCCCTGGGTCCACCTGCCCCAGTGAAAAGCATCAGCTGGTAAGCTGTAGCAGCACCAGCAGTGGGGCAGGATGCAGTCGGGCAAATGCTCTAAACCGAAACTCCTACCTTGAGAAGACTGAGGCCAGCCCTGGTGACCCAGGCACTGAGGGTGAAGGAACCCATTGCTATACCTTCCCTGGGGTGGCTGAGAGCAACTTCTGAGCCTTCTATGTGAGGGAAGGGTTTCTGGACCCAGAAACTGAACCACAGAACCTGGAACCTGGAAGCTGAAGTGGCAGGTCAGGAGAAAGAATACTGGCATCCAAAACCTAGAAAATCAAGGGAGCCCAGGTAGAGAGAGGGGACCTTACCCAAAAGACTTGGAGGCAGCATGGTGCTATGGGAAGACCACTCAGGTTCTGGCTGTCACTAACTAGTTGTATGACTGTAGGCAAGTATTTTCCCCACTCTGAATTTTATTTTCCACATACATAAACAGAGTTGGATTAGGTGATCTCTTCAGCTTCAGCATTCCTATAAATTAAAATGTCTAAGCCTGGCAAAGGGGGTGAGGTGTGATGGGAGAAGGGAAGAAGAGTGGCACCCACTCCCCTGCCTGAGCACTAAACAATGCCAGCTACACTTTCTGTAGCTTCCCTGCTCTAGGGAGCTGACTTGGAGAAAATGGAGTTGGGCCCATTAAGCAGTATTAAGGATGATGTGATCAGGGCAATGAAGTCATTCTTTTTTCTTCCTCACCCCACTTCTGACTTGTGCAGATATATTTTCCAGTATAAATGCTCCTTCTTCATTCTGGGAGGTAGTATCAAAGGATTTGTAACTCTCCATATATATTTTTTTTTTGAAAAAAAAATGTATTTTTTTGGCTAGCTCCAAGTGCCCAGTCAAAGATGGTACTTCTGGCAAAACACCTCAGTGTTATATCTATCTCGATCTCTTTTCCTGGCATGTTTTCCCCACTGTAGCTTCCTCTCAATAAGAACCTCAATAAGAACATCTGCTAGAGCAGATGAGTTGATTAATATATGAAGACCATATAGTAACATGATTAAGGTGATTAACATATAAAGACAACATATTGTCTTTATAAAGATAAAATAAATATTTTTTTTTAAAAAAGGTAAACCGACTTTTCTCAGGTGCCCAGTGAAAAAAGGCCCTAGGCTCCTTCCTGTGAGAGAGCTCAAGGGACAGTGGGATTACTGCCATGGTGTTGGTGTTGGTGAGAGGAGAGGACTGGGAAGTTAGAGAGTTCAGTCCTGGCATATGTCTTGCCCAAGCGGCTTCATTCCCAGAGTTCTAGCCCCTTTCTTCATGGTGGTCACCTCTGCCTGTACTTGCATTCTCCCCAGCTCTGCATGGCTTCAAACAACTTTCCTTTTTCCAGCTTCATGAATTTTCTACTAGTCCCTTCAGAAAACGGGGGTTTCTTCAATACAAAATTGTCCTCAATGAACCAGACTTGATGAACTGATTTCTAAAGGTCACCCAGGGTTGTGGCCTCTAATTCTTCATACTATCATGTTGCTTCCTTTCTGATTTGTTCAAAGGACCTCATAATTTGTACCTCATAAAGGGATTGCTTGGCGTGGCCAAAACTTTGCAACTAGTTCAATACTGGCACTTTTTCTGTGATTAAATCTGTGAAAGACCAATTCCCTTATCTGCTTTTCTTCCTCCTTCCCTGATGCCATGTCAAACTCTGTCCCAGATCCCAGGAACCGTCCAATTGATCTCTGCCCACTTTGGGCAGAGAATATGGACCAGTCAACTGGGGTGAAGTAGGTGGCAGATAAACCCTGCATCCATACAAGAAGAAATGCTGGATTCCAATAAGCATTAGGGATCAGAGCCATGGTGAAGGAGGGATGGGGGGGGGAGGAGGAGGGGGGCAGTCTCTATGTTGTGTATGATGTCTGTGTGTGTTTATATGTATGTGTGTTGCCTCATGTGTTTGTGTTTGTGTTTGCTGCAAAATAAATAACTCCCACAGTTCTTTCTGATCTACACTTTCCTTGCTTTCCTAGGGGTGAGGGTGGAAGGAGGACAGGGGATGGTAATTTAGGATGGAAAGAAGAACCCTCACCCTCTATTCCAGGCTAAAGTCAGGTGGGTATCCATGTAACAGTACCCAAGCCCAGGAGAAGAAGGCAGAGGCTGACAGTAGGAGCCCATGCCAAGTTTCACTCAATAGCCTGAGTCATTGGGGGAAAAGAGAGACAAGTGCAGTGTCAGGGAGGTGGTATCAACTCTGTTGTTCCTGCCTAGTTAGTGCCCTTTCTGTAAAGCTGGAGCTGAGGAGCCTACAAAGAGGAATATTAAAGGTAGAGGGATCTGTGGACCAAAGACGCTGAATGGAGATGTGAAGGTCTCCAAGGTCTCAAGAACTTTGCCAGACAGATATTCCAATGTTTAGAAATATCCAGAGATGAGGGGCAGTGAGGTGGCCCAGTGGATTGAAAGCCAGGCCCGGGGGTCAGGACATCCTACATTCAAATATGGCCTCAGACACTTCCTAGCTGTGTGACCCTGGGAATGTCACTTATCACCAGTTGCCTAGCCCTTGTCAGTCTTCTGCCTTGGAACTGATACTAAGTATTGATTCAAAGACAGAAGGTAAGGGTTCAAAAAAAGAAAAAACTATTCAGAGACTGACAGAGGAGCTTAGAGGGTCCACTTTGGGCACCCTTGATTTGCTCCTGCAGAGATTGATACCAGACACTTGCTGCTATGGCCAACAAATGAGTTTCTGGGATTGTGGGACTATGGTGGGTGAGCTAACCCCAAGTGCCCTCAGAGACGATCTCTTTCCCCTGTGACTCTTAAGTTGAGAAAAGAAACAGTCTAATGGGGGAAGAATCAAACTATTTGTTTATTGAATGAATCTTCTGAGTATTTTTGCCTCCATCTCTTCCCTATGAAGGAAATAAGCAGAAAAATTTGATTCTTACACTGGCTAGCAGTATGGCCTGAAGTTGAAGGCTTTCCCCTCTCCAGCCCATCTTCTACTCATCTGTCAAACTAATCTTCCTAAAGTGCAGGTAGGACCCCTCTATTCAATAAACTCCAACAGCTTCTTATTAACTCCAAGAGCCAAAAGAAAATCCTGTTTGCCTATTAAAGTCCTTCATGACCTGGCCTCTTTCAGTCCATCCAGGCTTCTTACTCTCCTCCCATCCTCAAAATTCTGGTGATGCTGACCTCCTTCCGATTCCTCAAACAAGATGTTCCCTCTCCTTACAATCCAACTCTTGACTCCATGGAATTCTCTCCCCTCTCATCTCTGCCTTCTAGCTTCTTTCAAGTTTCCTCTAAAATCCCACCATCTGCAAGAAGCCTTTCCTGATCCCTGTTAAAGCTAGTAAGATTATCTCCCTGAGATTATCTCCAATTGCTCCCCTATTTGTCTTGTTTGTACACAGTTACTTGCAAACTGTCTCCTCCATTAGACTGTGAGTTCCTTGAGAGCAGGGATTGTTTGGCCTTTCTTCATATTCCTAGCACTTAGCCCAGTAGCGTGTGCTTAAAATGCCTCTTGACTTGACTTGACTTGTTTGGCTTTTCATATAACAGTGACTGTACCTCTCTCTCTTACTCTGCTTTTTCATTACTATCATCTATTTCTCCTGCACATAAAGAAAAATGGTAGCTACTAACACTGTGATGGCAAACCTGTGACACACATGTCGGCACTGAAACACGTAGCCATTTTTGATGACACGCAACCACATCCAGAGAAGTATGGGGCCACATGCCAAGGATTAAACATTTGCTGTAGTGTAGTGTAGACACTCTGTGCACTATAGATGAAAATTCTACATATATTAATTTACCTATTTTGGTTTATTAAATACAGTTATATATTACAATTATACATTTTTGTTTTTTAAATTATAAATATCATGAAATTATGTTTTTTTTCTTGAAGTGACACACCACCCGAATTATGCTCGTTTTTTGGCAAAAAAAAATTTTTTTAAGCCCAAATTTTAAATTTTATTTTTTTTTAGAAAAATGTTTTCCATGGTTACATGATTCATGTTCTTGTGCATTTCCACTGGTTTCTTCATGTGTCATTGATCAAGACCTATTTCCATATTATTGATAGTTGTACTAGGGTGGTCATTTAGAATTTACTTCTTTTTTGGCAAATTTTGACACACCAAGCTCAAAAGGTTGCCCATCATTGTACTAACACCTCTTGGGTAATTAATGATAGCAGCAAGGATAGAGATTTTGGGGGAATTGTGTGAGTCTGGATAGAAAACATGGGGCAGTGAGGTGGCTCAGTGGACTGAGAATCAGGCCTGGAGTTGAGAGATCCTAGGCTCAAATTCGACCTCAGACACTTGCCATATGACTCTGGGTAAATCATTTAACACCCATTTGCCTAGCCCTTACCAATAGCTCTTCTGCCTTGGAACCAATACACAGCATTGGTTCTAAGACAGGGTAAAGGTTTTAAAAAAATAAACTTAAAGGATGAAAGACTGTTCCCTGCCCCCATGAGTTTCACTTCCTTCCTGTGCAACCCTGGGCAAGTCATTTAATTCTAATTGTCTAGTCTTTATAGCTCTTCTGCCTTGGAACAGATACTTAGTATTGATTCTAAGACAGAAGACAAGGGTTTTAAAAAGAAATAAAGGATGGAAGGAAGGAAAGAAGGAAGGATGGAAGGAAAGAAGGAAGGAAGAAGTTAGAGATATGCCCCTCATCAATATTGCATGGGGAAGTGATAAAATAGTGAATTCCAAATGGAGGTCACAAACACTTTGGGTTTACTTCGCAATTTTGTTATTAAACCAGATCAAGTTGACTTATAAGAAATACCGTAAGCAAAGAAAGATTAATAAGCCAAAGTGAATTTTTAAACACCAGACATATCAAAAATAAGTTCCTTCAACTTCCCAGCTGTGTGACCCTGGGCAAGTCACTTGACCCCCATTGCCCACCCTTACCACTCTTCCACCTATGAGACAATACACCGAAGTACAAGGGTTAAAAAAAAAAAAAGTTCCTTCAGGTAGAAAGAGCCAGGATGTAGGAATAGAGGTATGCATTACCATGTATGTATGTCACATGGATCTCTTTTTGGACTATTTCCAGGTGTTACATAAGAATTTCTCCTTTTCTAATATACCCTATTTTTGAGTGAAGATTTATAGAAGGTATATATACACCCTTTGCCTACTAGCAACAATTCTCTCTGTCTCTCTCTTTCTCTCTCTCTCTTTATATCTTTACATCTATCTATGTGAATGTATGTACATACACATATGCACACATAATGTATTTCTATATGTACATTTACTTGGATGAACAGGTCACAGAAGGATTTCTAATGGAAATAGACTTTTTTAAAATTTATTATACTGAATTCTCTTATGACTTCACATACTTTCTTTCTCCATGATTTCACTAGCACTCATGAATTTAATTATCATCTCTGTAAAAAGTATTCCCAGATCAATATATCCAGCCATGATCTCCCTCCTGAGTTCCAATTTTTCATCAACTTCCTACTGGATTTTAAAGTGGATATGCTAAGGCAGCTAGATGGCTAGAGAGCCAGGCTTGAAGATGGGAGGTCTTGGGTTCAAATTTGGCTTTAGACACTTCCTAGTTGTGTGATAGGCAAATAACTAACCCTCCTTGCTTAGCCCATACCACTCTTTTGACTTGAAACTGATATTTAACATCAGTTCTAAAACAGAAGGTAAGGATTTTTAAAAAATAAAAATAAATTCCACAAATTCAATGTGTCTAAAACAAATTACCTTATCTTTCCCCCTCTTTATAGCTTCTCTGTTTCTGTTGAGGGTACCACCATCCTTTGAGTTCTTCAGTTTGGCAGCGTTAGAATCATCCTCAACTCCCTCTGTTTCACCTTAGGTATCTACTCAGTTGCCAAGTTTTCTTAATTCTACTGTCACAACACCCCTCACCTTGTTCCACTTTTTCCTACTCACTGATGCCACCACACCATTCAAGGTACTCCTCATCGCCTCATATCTGGATTAATTCAATCACCTCTTAACTGTTCTCTCCTCTCCAAGACATCCTTTACACGGTTGCCAAGATAACGGTCCTAGAGCTTAGGTCTAACTGGGACATTCCCTGCTCAAAAATCTTCAATGGCTCCTTATTGCCTCTTGGAACAAAAACCTACTCCTCCATTTGGCACTGAAAGTCTTTCACAAACTGGCTCCAAATTAGCTTTCTTCTTCATATATTCTTCAGTTTAGGTAAATTGGTATCCTTGCTGTTTCTTATATCACAACATTCCACTTCTCATCTCCCTTTGTTTTCACTGTCTGCTGTCCATAGGGAAGACACGCTTCCTTCTCATCACTGACTCTTAAAATCTCAAGCTTCCTACAAAGCTGAGGTCAAGTGCCACCTCCTAGATGAGGTCTTTTCTGATCCAGCTGCTTATGCCTCCCCACTGAACTTACCTTGCATTTACTGTGTATAGATTATACATGTATATGTGTACGTATATGTTGTTTCCTCCACAGACTGAAGAGGAAGAGGATGGGGGTACATTCTATTTGATCTTTGCAATTCTAATACTTGGCACCAATATACAAAGATTAATAAGTTCTTTTTTTTAACCCTTACCTTCCATCTTAGAATCAATAGTATTTATTTGTTCCAAAGGAAAAGAATCCTAAGGGCTGGGCCCCTGATGGCGAACCTATGACATGCATGTCAGCACTGACACACCTAGCCATTTTCAATGACACGTGGCCACATGTGGCTGCATAACAGAGAAGTATGGGGCCACATGCTGAGGATGAAACATTTTCTGTAGTGTACTGTAGACACTCTGTGCCAAAGATCTGTAGGCCAAAACAACAGAACTCCGGCACAGAGCATCTAGTTTTGGGACTTCCAGGCTATTAGGGGACCTTTGACCTCACTTCTGGCTGGTGAAGCAGGGAGAAGCAGAATGCCTCGGGGGATGCATCTCTGGAGGCCCTGTCATCACCATTGCCAGCAACCATATAACCACAGCAACCATCATCCAATCTACTGTTCAAGGGTGTTGTGGATTTCTAATTGACCATCATTACTGAGATAAGTGTGGGGGATGCTGGGAGAGGCTAGGGCCTGTGCTATGGGTGTCATTTCCCGCCATTAGAAATAGCAGCAGCCATCTTGCAGCATAGTACAGACTCCCTTTCACCACTATTACTGTTGTGCATCCTTATTAACCCCTATTTCTGCTTATTAACCCTGCCTTTTCCTAAAAGACATGTTACATGTGCCATCTTGTGGTCAGTTAGGCTAGTTAACCCCTAATTGCCTGCAGGGATAACAGATTATCTATAATTCTATCTTCTGTCACTGCCTCCCTGGTTAAATAAAGGAAGTGGTAGTAGTAGTAGCCAACCCTTTCAAGAGACATGGACAGAGATGTATGGCATTATAGAAAAAAATGGCAGATCATCTTGCGTTCTATGTACTGAAATGGTAGTAAGCAGAATGTGGAATATAAATAGACATTTTGAAACTAATCATTCCCAGCTCTTGAAAAAAAGTGAGGATGAAAGGAAGGAACACATTTCCAGGCAGCTACACCTTTATAAGAGCCAATCTAATTCCATCCTTCAATTTGTAAAAGGCTCTACAAATTTAACATCTGCAAGTCTGAGCATTGCTCACTCCATAGCTCAGCATGGGAAAGCACTCAGTGAGGGAGAATTTATTAAAGAAATTCTCCTAAGATATGTACCAGTTCTATTTCACGATATGCAGAATAAAGATGCAATTATTAAGAGAATACCTGAGTTACCACTCAGTAGAAATATCATAAAAGACTGAATAATGAGAATGAACGCAAATGTACAACATCAATTAAAGAGACATAAGTAATTGTAAATACTTTTTGATCTCTCTTGATGAAACTACTGATGTCACATCACATGGTCAGTTAGCCATTATTGGTCAATATTCTGATGGTCTCACAATGAGAGAAGAGTTGATAAAGTTAGTATCAGTGCCGACAAGTACATCAGGAAGAGAAATATGTAAGGATGTTATACAAACATTCCATAGCCTAAGCACTGATATCTCTAAAGTTGAGTCAGAGATGACAGATGGGGCACCAAACATGGTGGGGAAAAAAGTCGGATTTGTCAAATTGTTTATGGAAGCTATTGGACATCTGATTGTGCTTTTTCATTGTATTATCCATCAGGAGACTTTATGTGCCAAGGCAGGATTGACCAACTTAATCAACTTAATGTCAATTGTTACAAAAATAGTTAATTTAATAGCTGCTCACCCCCTTCACAAGCAAGAATTTTCTGCACTTTTACTGGAGGTTGATTCCACTTACAGTGGACTGCTGATGTACAATAATGTAAGATGGCTGAGCCAAGGCAAAGTTCTTGAGCCCTTTGTGCAGTGCTTTGAAGAAATTAAGGTATTTCTTGAGGATAAGGATCTGGGAAACTTTCCTCAGCTCAATGATGATAAGTGGGTCAACACTCTGATGTTTTTTACAGATCTCTCTGTTCATATTAATGAACTGAATTTAAAGTTACAAGGTTTTGGCAAAAGTATTGACATTATGTTTGGATACATAAAAGCTTTTGAAAGTAAACTCAAAAATTTCAAGTGAGATGTAGAAACTAAAACTTATAAGTATTTTCCTCAAGTAACAAAGTATTTTGAGAAGGCCAGTGCTGCTGTATAAAATGAAATGGAACCGTTGCATATAAAGTACCAGCATGTTTTAGACTCTTACTTGACCAGTTCGGTGATAGTTTTAATCAATTTAGAAGCCTAGAACAGACCATGAAAATAATTAAGTATCCTGATGTAGTAGTCTACAGTAGTTTGGAATTAAGTGGTTTCCAATGGATGCAAATTGATGATTTGGAGATGCAACTTGCAGAATTTCAAGACAGCATCTGGGCTCAGGTGTTTGTTGACTTGAGGTCAAAGCTTGAGAATCTGGAAAGGTGCTGCTTGGAGAATCAAGAGGTGTGCCACTTTGAACAGAAAATTTGGAGTGCCTAGAACCAATTACCTGACACTTTTAGTACTCTGAAAAATATAGCATGGCTTTACTCACAATTTTTCCCTCTATGTACTTTTGTGGAACTTTATTCTCAGCATTAAGTAATATCAAAACCAACAAAAGAAACAGATTGACAGATGAAGTTAGTAGCGCTTCTTGGGCTTGAAGTGTATAAAATACCAACCTTCAGTTGAAGATTTAGTGGCTAAATGAATTTTCATTAGCCAATGAAATTCAGCAACAAAAAAGTCACTAATAGACAGGTTAGTTAAAGAATTCCCCCTACCCCTCACTTATCTTAGTTCAAGGCACCCCACACAAGTTAAATAATATCAAGACCAACAAAAGAAACTGACTGACAGATGAACAAAGAAGCCACTAAGCAGGTAAGTTGAATAATTACTTGTTTGGTTTATTAAATACAGTTATATGTTACAATTATACATTTTTGTTATTTAAACTATAAATGTCATGAAATTATGTTTTTTTCTTGAAGTGACACACCACCCGAGTTATGCTTGTTTTTTTGGCAAATTTTGACACACCAAGCTCAAAAGGTTGCCCATCACTGGGCTAGGCCATGGGCGTTAAGGGACTTGCCCAGGGTCACACAGCTAGGAAGTGTCTGAGGCCAGATTTCAACCCAGGACCTCCCATCTCTAGGCTTAGCTCTCAATCCACCTACTTGCCCCTCCATAATAGGTTCTTAATAAAGGCTTACTGTGGTTGATTCAGACATCTGGTAGAAATTTCTCCAGAAAAAGCGGAGCAGCTAAAAATATCTTGACTTGCCTCAGTGTTAATTTTATTTTTCAAAAGTTGGAGGAACCAACAAGAGAAAATTTCATACTTAATATGGTTTTTACCAAATAGAAAGAACTATTTGACAGGATAGAAATGATGGGAATTCTGCACAGAAATGACCACTCCCTTGTAGATTTTGTGACACAGAAGAAGAAAAGCTGGGCATAGTCTGATATTCACCCTAAATTAAAAAACAAAACAAATCAAATTTCAGGGCAGCTAAATAGCATAGCCCATTACCTGGAATGGGAGGACCTGGGTTCAAATCTGGCCTCAGGCACTTCCTATCTATGTGACCCTGGAAAGTCACTTAACCAAAACTGCTTAGCCCTTGCTGCTCATCTGTCTTGGAACTGATGCTAAGACATAAGATATGGGTTAGTAAATTATAAAACAAAACAAAACACTATCAGTAGTAGGATAGGGTTTGTGAGTGGTTGTTGCATTTCTAGGCTGCAACAGAAGAATTTTCAGTGTCAAGTAAATAAAATAAAAGTAAAAAAGAGCCTTCTAACCCTAAAGCAGTAATCCTAATAATCCCAATGAAGAAGAGAAACAGAAGTTGTCTGAAGAAACTTATGTAGATTCATAGGAAGGTCACCAACCAACTTAGTTTATACTGATGGAAGCAAAGGCAACTAGCAGAATATAAATGTAATCACATAGTACAGTCTTATAAAAATAGTGTCTGTAGTGCTAATGCTCAAAATGAGTTGAGATTAGCAAGAGAAGCCAAGGTCAACATAAAAGGGTATTTTTAAGCCATGTTGGAAAAGGAGAAGGATCACAGAAGGAATAGGACTGGGGTGGATGGGAAGATGATAACCAGAAAGAACAGCTACTTATTTCTAATTTTTTGGTTCTATTTGTCTCCCAAGGTAAATTCTTCATCTCGGAAATGGCAGACTAGAAATAGCCAAGGAAGAATAAGTCAGGAGACAGTAAAGAAAGTAGCTAGTTAGCCTTGATAAATTCAAGATACCTGGCCCAGATAGACAACTTTGTATGCTGAGATAATGGGAAGATATGATTGCTAAGCCATTGTCGTTGATGTTTGAGAAAACATGAGAAGTGACAGCAGTACCAGAAGATTAGAAAAGGGCAAATGTCCCAGTGTTTGGGGAAAAAATAAAAGGAAAGCGAATAGAACCTGCAAGTTATAAGCCACTGGACTTTATTTCAATCCTGGGAAAATTCTAAAATAGTTTATTTAAGAGATAGCTGGGCAGGGGGCAGTTAGGTGACTTAGTGGATTGTGAGCCAGCACTAGAGATGGGAGGGTCCTGAGTTCAAATGTGACTTCAAATACTTCCTAGATGTGTGACTAGATAGAAAGTAAGAGTTTTTTTAAAAGGCAGCTGGGAAAGCTCTAGAAAGGGAAACAATGGTTCTAACGAACCATCATGGCTTCATTGAAAACAGTTCATACTAAATTATTCCTATTTCCCTTTTTGGCAGCATTACTAAGCTGATAGATGAGGAATATGCTATGGATAAAGTTTACCTGGATTGTAGCAAGGGGTGTGATAAAGTATCTATCTCATACTATTCTTGTGGAGAAGACAGAGAGGTGCAGAACAAATGATGAGTCAGTTTTATAGAACCAGAATGGGTTGGATGTCTTGATTCAAAAGAGCAGCCAATAATGATTCAATGTCAGCATGGCAAGAGACCTCTAGGAGACCCTGGGATCTGTGCTTGACCCTATGCTGTTTCATATTTTTACCAATTACTTGGATAAAGGCATAGATGGTATCCCATTAATTTTATTTTTTGGTTTTTTTTTAAACCCTTAACTTCTGTGTATTGGCTTCTTGGGCAAGTCACTTGACCCCCATCTTCCGAGTGGTAAGGGTGGGCAATGGGGGGTCAAGTGACTTGCCCAGGGTCACACAGCTGGGAAGTGTCTGAGGCCGGATTTGAACCTAGGACAAGCTACCCAGTTACTCCTAATCCCATTAATTTTGAATATGACACCAAGCTGGAAAGGATAACTAACACACTGGATGTCAGCATTAGATTTCAAAGGAAGCTTGAGAGGCTAGCTAGCACATTGGGCTGCCTCAAATAATGAAATTCAATAGGAATAAATGTAAAGTTAGGGTTGGATAGGGACATGATTAGACAGCAATTTGTGTGAAAAAGATCCAGAGTTATTAGTGGACTGCAAGCTCAATATGAGTCAGCAGTGTGAGATGGCACCCAAAAAATTTTGGGCTGTCTTCATGGTAGTCCCTCTGAACTCTGCCCTCCTCAATTGTCATCTGGAGTACTGTGTTCAGTTCTGGATACCATAATTTAAAAAGGACAGTCATAAACTGAAGGCCACCAAGTCCACATCATAAGAGGACAAGATCAATTAATTAATTCCTAAGTGCTTGTTCTAAGTGCTAAGTTCCAGGTGTATAGTAAAAACTAAGAAAATGAAGAAAAAATTTTGCTTTCAAGAAGTTTATATCCTAATGGAGAAGATAATATGTACATAAATATATATTTATCAAATACAGAGTAGAAGATAACCTTAGTAATGAAGGCACTAGAAGTTGGGAGTGAGAACCAGGAAAGATCTTACACTGAAAGAAGTGTTTGATTTGAGTTTTGAAGGAAGCCAAGTATCCTAAGAAGTGGAGATGAGTAGGTAGAATGTTCCAGGGCTGAGAGATAGCTAGCATAAAGTTGTAGAGATGGGAAATTCAAGGAATAGCAAGTAAAGCTGGACCATAGAGTACAGAGAGGGTAGCAAAATGTAAGAAGACTGGAAAGAGAAAAAGAGACCTTTACATACCAATCAGAGGAATTTTTATTTGATCCTAGAGGTCATTAGTAGCTGGTGGAGTTTAGTGAATAGAGGAGGAGGAGGAGGAGGGGGTTAACATGGACAGACCTATGCTTTAGGAAATTTACTTGGCAACTGTATAAAGGAAGGATTGGAGTGGGAAGAGAATTGAGGCTGGTAGAACAATTAAAAGGCTTTTTTTTTTTTAGGCAATGGGGGTCAAGTGACTTGCCCAAGGTCACACAGCTGGGAAGTGTCTGAGGTCACATTTGAACCTAGGACCTCCCGTCTCTAGGCCGGGCTCTCAATCCACTGAGCTACCCAGCTGCCCCTGAAAGACTTTTGTAAGAGTAATGATGAAGGTGATGAAGGCCCAAACTAGATTAGTGGTTATATGAGTAGAAAGAAGGAGACATATCCAAGAGATGCTGTAGGGAAGAAATGATAAGGTTTGGCAACCAATTGAATGTGAGGGTGAAGAACAGCAAGGAGATGAGGATTACAATGAAGTCAAGAATCTTGGTGACTAAAAGATAAAGGAATTGGTATTGTTTAGTTCAGAAAAAAAAAAAGAAGATTGTCCAGGAATTTGATAGCAGCCTTTAAGGATTTGTAGGATCATCCTATTAAAGATTGTTCTGTTTGGCCCTGGAGGGTAAAACCACAGTATATGAAAGTTAGAGAGGCAAATGTGTTAGGCACCTGAAAATTTTGGGGCAGAGAAGTGATATTGTCAGATCTATATGTAAGAAAAATTATTCTGGCAGTGATCTAAGGGATGGGTTAGAGGGATTAGAGAGTGACAGAAGAGGAGAAATAATTCTTGGAGGCAATAACAAGAGCCCAAACTAGTGGCAGTGAGCACTTATATTTGGATGATGGCAGTGGGAAAAAAGAGGTAGGGATGCATAACTGTGGTGATGTTCTGGCAAATAATTTTTTGGAAAGGAAATGTATAAACGTTTAATCAGCATTATTAACATTTTCTCTATCACCTTTTTCTTTAAAAAAAAACAACAAATAAAAAACAAAAAAAAAACCCACCTTAACTTCTGTCTTAGTTATCAAGTCTAAGACAGAAAAGTGGCAAGGGCTATGCAATTGGGGTTAAGTTACTTGTCTGGGGTTGCATAGCTAGGAAGTGTCTGAGGACATAGCTAAATCCAGGTACTCCCATCTTCTGGGATGGTGTTCTATCCATAGTGCTACTTATCTGCCTTTCTCTAGCTCTTTCTTAAGTCAATCCCTCCTCCCTCCACAAAACAATAAATCAAGCTCTGATCTGTAGCATTTGCCAATTTCCAAGGTGTAAACACAATGAAAATTTAACAGTCAGCTCCCATAAGCAAGTATGAAGTGGCTCCAGCACACGTCAAGAAATGCTATGGAGGTAGAATCAACAGAATTTGATAATTAATTAGATGTGAAGTAAGGGAGAGGGAAGAATCAAAGTTAAGACCACATTTATCAAAATGGGAGCCTGAGTAAATGGTGATCCCCTAGTCAGAAAAAGTAGAGTCAGAATAAGGATGAAAATATTTTTGAGAAAAGATAATGAATGGAGCTTAGTTCTGTTTACATTGAGTGTGAGGTATTGGTAAGACGTCCAGATAGAAATGTCAGTGGTGAAAGGAATGTTATAAAGGTATAAATGAAGGATGAAAAGGAACATGAAATAATCCAAGAGAACAATCACAGAAATAAGATTCCTTTTGTACAAAATATCCAGAGGTCATCATTTGGTAACTTCAGCTATCTAAATATAGTTGAAAAACACCATACAAGGACATGTGCCCTTGAAAAGGGAGGCTGAGGCTTAGTCAGCTTTGGGGAGAAGGGGGTCTAACTCCCCCTTGCCACCAAGCCCTCCTCTCCCAGTAGAGTGCTTTACCCCTACTGCTCCTCAGGCCCATGCTCCTTCCTATCTCCAAGCCAAGGACATTTGGGAAAGTGGATGCCATTCTCCCTGCCCTCCAAGATGTAGGTTCCAGCCACACGACCCTTTGGAGGGAGGACCCCCTCTAAACACCCCCATCTCTGCTGGGTAGCAAGAGTAGGGATCATTTTAAAACCCATTTCATTGTTTTAAATATAAAATTGGGGATGGGGTAGGAGGGAAGATGGATGGTGAAGGTCTGGGAGCCTCTTTCTGAAGCTTCATTCCCAGCAAGGCAAGGGACAGCTTCTCTCCACTTTCTTTCTCTCACCCCTCCCTTTCCTCTTTCCTGTCCTTGCTTGGTAATGAAATATATTTATTGGTGAAGGAGACAGCTGCTGCTGGGACCTGATTTCTCCTCTCTTTTCCCCGACTTCTCCTCCAGCCCAGAGTAAGAGGGGGGAAGGTAGGGCTCCCTAGGGAGCTGAGGCCTGGCATCGCCCCTTAACTTTCCTGGTCACTCACTTGTTCTAGTCCAGGGTCCCCTTCCCCACCCATAGTGTGGAAGAAACACAAAAGCCTTGCTGTTCACTTGGGCAGGAGCAGAATATTTTTGTTCCTCTGCCTACCCCCCCCCCTTTGCCCCAGCAGAGTAAGGGTAATGATGTGATTGATTAAAAAACATTTTGTACCAATAAATAAATAAAGATGAAAACCAAGAAAGATGCAATAAAGGTCAAGAGCCACCAGCATAGATGTCCCAATCTCCATGCTCTTAAGTTCATGTATCTTATAGAAGATTCCTTTAGGCCCTCACTTTGCCTCTTATTTTTTTTAAAACCCTTACCTTATATCTTAAAGTCAATTCTGTGTTGGTTCCAAGGCAGAAGAGCAGTAAGGGCTAGACAATGAAGGTTATGTATGAGTGAGGAAGATTCATCCTCCTTAGTTCAAATATACCCTTGGATACTTACTAGCTATGTGACCCTGGGCAAGTCATTTCATCCTGTCTTCCTTAGCTTTTTAATCTGTAAAATGAGCTGGAGAAGGAAATGGCAAATCACTCCAGTATCTTTGCCATGAAAATCCAAAACAGGGGTCATGAAGAGAGAGACACGACAGAAACAAATGAACAAGTAGCCCTGAATTCCTTAATTGTCATCTATAATTGCTATTCCTGATGATCTGGTGTCATCAATAGAGACTGGCTCATGATGGCATTAACTATGCAAGAAAACAGGAATCTGTTTCAGAAAGATTCCCATACAAAGTGGTTAGAATAAAATCAAGTCAAAGAACTTAAAGACCTGAAAAAGACCTTATTTCCTGATGGCATTAACATCTACCACTTTATTGATGACATAATGTTGACTGGGGCAGTTAGGTGGTACAGTGGGATGGAGTGCTGGGCCTGGAGTCAGGAAGGCTCCTCTTCCTAAGTCCAAATCTGACCTCAGACCCCAAAAAGCATCATGAAGAGTCAAACATGACTGAAATGATCTTACAACAACAACATTGGCTGGGCCAATGTGCCAAGAACCTAGATTGGATGCTGGAGTGGGGGCCCAAACCTAAAGCCTGATGTTATTCCAGCAACAAGTGGAAGATGGACTCTAAGAACCTAGAGAATCTGACGCAGTTAAGTTTTTGGGAATATGGTAGACAGGGAAAACTCAGATGATTCTAGACACAGCCCAGGAAGAGGTATTGGCAATTACTTCTCCACAGCCTAAAAAGATAGCCCAGAGGTTTATTGGACTATTTGAGTTTTGGAGAGCCAGCATTCCTCACCTGAATATCCCAATGGTTTCCATTAACCAAGTCACTGAAAGTTTGTTTCTTCTAAGTGGAGCTTAGAATAGGCTATTGGCCTATGTTATGTGGAGATGGAAAGCATGGAATCCCTGCAAAGATACAGGGACAGCCTCACCCAGAATTTCAGGGGACCCCCCTGGAGAACTTTGGGTGAGGGGGCAGTTGAGAGGAGGTGGCAGTTGTTTGGTGGAGGTTGAAGTGAGCAGATACTCTGCTTACTACTCCAGACTCGGGGATCACTTGAGTGGCCATTGTGGCATAAGCCATTGTGGTTTCTACATAAGGGTTAGCCTGTTTAATAGGGTTGATCTTTATCAACTTCAATACAACAAATATTTAGTGATTAGAGAGTAAAATATTCATTAATAGCAAGAGAGCCAGTTTTAGTTAAGTGCCTTCATCCCCTCTTGTGGTGGGGGGAAGGGCAGCTTCAACCTAAAAGTTCAGGGTCACCTTTCCTTATCCAAAACCCTTCATTAACTCCTTTAGTTTTCCTTTCTACTTCATAATATAACCTTTACCTTCAAATCTGTGCCTGGAAATTATTTGGGGGAATACTCACAACTCAAATCTGTTCATCTAGTTTGAATCCTGTCTGCTGCCAGTTTTAAGAAGATCATTTGTCTCTGCCCTCATCAGTTAGATAGTTAGCTTCTACTTATTCCTCTATCAGACCTGTGAGGAATATAAATTAAAGAAAGGGAACATCATTGGGGTTTCAGCCATAAAAGAAACTTACCAGAAGAATCTTATTCAGTCTCCATCTTCCAACTGAAAACAGCTGCTGTTTAGGGGGGAGGGGTTTGAGATCCAGGAGTATCTAACCCCCTCCTCTTGACTTGAAGGTCTACTTGGCCCTGACACATTTATCTGCTTATCCATAATATCTGTTATTGTCATCTAATACCTAGAAGACCTAAATGGACTATACAGCAGTCTCTCTCTCTAGGCCCTTATGATCCTGTGAAGACATTGTTGCAAGTTTAGCCATAAAAAAAAAAAGGATAAGTAGAGCCTTTGGCAGGCACCGAGGGTGGCCAGACCAAATGACCATCTGGCTTATAGAGTGGCCATTCCTTGTATCATATATATTTTTTAAACTCTTCCCTTCTGTCCTAGAATCAATACTACGTATTGGTTCCAAGGCAGACAAGAGGTAAGGGCTAGGCAATGGGATCAAGTAACTTGCCCAGGGTTACGCAGCCAGGAAGTATCTGAGGCTAAGATTTGAACCCAGGATCTCCTGTCTATCCATTGAGCTACCTGGCTGCCCTCACCTCCTGTCCCACTTTTGAAGAGCAATTGCTCACCTGTTCCTGGGCTTTCATTGCCATTGGATAGATGATACCTTTCATTTAAAATTGCCTTTTATGAGTTTGGGTAATGTGAGATGGATTCTCTATCTACCAAGATGGGTAGGACACAGGAGGCTTCTATGGCTAAATGGAAATAGTATGGTCAAAACATGTTTGCCCAGTTCCCTTAACTATTAGTTCTTTTCACAAACAAGTTGCAACTCAACCAGAAGCTGGAGCCTCCAGTCCCAGCCTTGACACTCCATCTCTGAGGAATGCCATTTTGGTAGGTTCATCAATGGCTCCACTTGCTATAAGAGAGGCATGTTGTTAATGTTGTCGTTCAGTCACTTCAGTCATGTCCCACCCTTTGTGACCCCATTTGAGGTTTTCTTGGCCAAGGCACAGGAGTGGTTTGCCATTTCCTTCTGTAGTTCATTTTACAGATGAAGAAACTGAGATGAAATGATTTGTCCAGGGTCAGCTAATAAATGTCTGAAGGTAGATTTGAAGTCAAGAAATGAGTCTTTCTGACTCTAGATCTGGCACTCTATTCACTGTACCACCTCTGTGGATTCATACCACCAATACTACCAGAACTTTCTAAATGATTTTACATAATATCAATGTTTTTTTTTTAATGCCAGCCAAAGGGAGTAAGAAAAAGAAAGTGCTAGACATCTGGTTAATACTAGGAAGGGAAACCTGAATTTCCTCCTACCTCTATGGATCAGATCAGACTTGAAAAGAAGGTAGAAAAGGATGAATGACACTTATAAAGGTGGTGGCCTCCCTGAATTCTCCACTCTGTTTTGTTCTTGCAGAGGGATCATAGGGATCAGAGATTTGGAGATTGAAGGGAACTCAGAATCATCTAGTTCAGTTTCCTCATTTTACACAGGAAGAAATTGAGATCCAGAGAGAATCATGATAAATAGTGGAATTGTGATTTGAAACAGGTCCACTAACTCTAAAATAATTTCTTTTTTCACTCCACCACAAAAAAGAGCAGGTGAAGGATGCCAGTTAGCAAAGGAAGCAGTTTGAAGAGAAGAAAAAGGCCTTGATAAGAAGACAGGGAAAAAATGACATCCCAGGAAAGAAAGAAGACAGATGTAGCAACAAGGAAAAAATAGGAAAAAGAGAAAAGAGAAAAAGGAAGATTAAAAGAAAAGAGAATAGCCAAAAGGAGGGGAAAAGCTGAAAAGTCACCAAAGGCAAAGGTTTCCTTCTTGCTGCTCTTTTCTCAAGGCACTTACAGCACTAAGAGGTGCCAGGTGCCAGGCTGGGGTTCAGAATGGGAGAAGATGTGGAAGTGAACTGAGTCAAGGGGTTTTGTGTGAACATGGGGAAAGGAGTCTCTCACCCACAGCTGCACAGAGGTACGTGGGTAGGAGCCACTCAAGCAGATCCCAGGCCTAATTGGAACAAATGGAAAGACAGGAGGCCTCTCAGGGAAAGTAAATAGAATTACTCACCCATAAATGGGGCCCTAGATGGGAAATGGATGGAGTGGCTCATCCATCCCAAATGGTATTACCTCTCCCTGATATATCCTGCCCCCCCTCAGGACACAAACCACCTCCAGACCTACAAAGAATAAATCCTCCTTCTTGTCCATCCCCATTCCAAATCCTTGCCCTCCCACAGGTTCCAAAACCCCAAAGACTCCCCACCAAATTCCTTTTGTTCTTCTAAAATCATATATCCTCCTCTTCTTATCTTCTCATTCTGAGACCCTGAATACATTCTCTATCTTCTCATAGACACTCAAACTCTACCTTATCCTTGCCCAAAGACCCCCAGATCCTTCTTGTTTTCCTACCTCACTCCTCCCTTCTCAATTTTATTGTCCAACCTCAACTCCCCAGAGTCATTGAGACCACTGGGGTCTTTCAGCTGCCCAGACCCAGAGCTATCACTAGACTAGAGCAACCTGGAGCTTTGCCTCAAGTCACCAAATTTAAAGGGTAATGATGGTATTTTTAGTCTTTCAGTAGAAGAAACAATAGAGTTTACCATCCAGTTAGCAGAAAGAAATAATAAAAATAGGAAACTACCAGATGGCTGCTTTTCTGGCACAACTGAGCTCCTACATGAGAATAACTAGATGGGCAATTTCTCAATGGATGTAGCCATGGATTTCCATCTGCCCTTAGTAGGGCAGTCTTGAAAATGTTTTTTACTCCCTTTGAATAGGCAGTTTGTACTTTCCCAAGAGCTTAAAAACTGTAGGTTACAGCTCTGTTAAGACAGTCTTTTCTACTTTTCAGAAGCCCCTTGGGAGGACTGACAACTAAGTTAGAAACTAACCCCTCTTACTTTCCCCTTCATTTAGCATTATTTCTAAGAGAAAAGGCAAGGGTTTAAAAAAAAAAAAAAGAAAAGAAGTCAGCTTTGAGGTGGGATTTGGAAGAGTTTGTCCAGTCTACCTGGACAGAGTTGGGAATGGACTTCTAAGGAGGAGGAAGACCTTGGGACTGGAACCCAAGTTGAAAGATAAGAGAAAGGGGCTGAAACATCGGGCGGGAAGAAAAGAAAAAGTGAGAATTCTAATGTTTGGTCAGGGAACTTGGTTTCAAATTGTGGTTCTAATACTAACCTAGACCTATTAGTGTGACCTTGACAAATCACTTCATTTCTCCCAAGCCCAGTTTCCTTTTTTCAAATGGGTGATTTGCATTAGACCATTTAACCTCTAAACTTTAGGATTCTAGTGGATGAGTAAAGCAAGGAGGAAACCTCTGTCTTCCTTGTCCTGGAAAGAAATGCTCTGAACAATAAAGTAATTAGAACAGAGAATTCCTTGAATCTCTCTTTTTGTTGTTGGTGGGTTTTTTTCCAGTCATGTCTGACTTTTCATGTTCTCATTTGGAGTTTTCTTGGTAAAGATCCTGGAGTGGTTTACCATTTCCTTCTCCAGCTTATTTTACAGATGAGGAAACTGAGGCAAACAGGGTTAAGCTACTTGCCCAGGGTTACACAGCTGTGTGTAAAAGGAATTAGCTCATCTTCATTCATTGTTTAGATTCTAGCCATCAGAAATAATGTCACCCTACTCAACTTAGAATTAAGTGAGGAGGAGGTCTGTTACCCACACGTGACAATAAGTAACAAATCAAAAACAAGGGACTGCCCTTTGAGCAGTCCAAAACAGGGTTGAGGCTGCCATTTGTCTACTTGAAATTGGAGGTGGATGCAGGAAGTGACGAAAGATGCTATATTTTAAATATGATGGTAACTTCCTGTGGAGAGTGGTTAGCGCTTTGAAGTTGGTGTTGAAGGATCTCTGGTGAGACCTCAGATGGCTTCCCTCTGAATTGTCACATGGGTAAGTTAGGCTGAAACTTTTTCTCTTCCCTTGGCGTTTCTTCTAGTCTTAAGAAGGCCTCTCTTATTGGAGGAGGCCTTGTGGCTAGAAGCCTTGTTTAATTAACCTCTGTGCCCCTCTGCTGAGGTCTCTAAATTCTACCTGGTTCGGGCCTCAGGTCCAGGCCAGAGTTTCTCTCTCTCAACTTCCCTATCTTCAACCTTCCTAATTGTAAATAAACCACCGTAAAATTCATCCTGACTTGGGTCTATTTTATTTGAGATCACGATTTCTGGTGACCATACCTAAAATATCTAGTTTCCCTTCTTACAGCTGGTAAGTGTCTAAGATCAGATCTGAACTCAGGAAGATGTATTTTCTTGACTCCAGGCTTGGTGCTATAACTGCACTAAACTTCTCTACCACCTCATCATTTTCATCCTGGAAGAATGAGACAGCTTCAAAGTGAGGAAGGCACCTAAAGATTCCAGGAGATCCAAACTTCCCATTGGTTCTTTCCTTCCCTCCTACCTGTCATCCTCAACTGTGAAGGCCAAAGCCTCCTAGGGTTAGAGTCCTGACCTCTTTCAAGGCTCCCCCTAACAGGAAACACTCATTTGCTCACCAACCCTGATGTATCAGGGTTTTTTGTTTCTGAAGAAGGGCTCTAAAGGGGGTTTGTTCCTTGATGAGCGCTCTGAGAGAGAGTTTTCAGGATTAAGGGTCAGTCAATCAGTCAATTATCATTGATTTAATGGTTTCTATGTGTGCTAAGTAGGGCAGATAGGTGACTCTGTGGATAGAGTGCTGGCCCTGGAATCAGGAAGATCTGAGTTCAAATCCATCCACAGAAACTTAAAGGAAATGGCAAACCACAACAGTTGACCTTTGCCAAGAAAACTCCAAATGGGGTCAGGAAGAGTCAGAACCAACTGAAAAAAGGCTAAACAGCATGAGTGCTAAGTGCTGGGGATACGAATAGAAAGAAATACCACTAAGATGGAGGACGAGGCACTTTCTCTGATCCTCATGATCTCTGTAACTTCTCCTAGGTACATGCAAGACAGAAAACAATTTCAGTTGCTTCATGGTCTAAAGATGCTGAGTGCCCAATGAAAACTAACATTGGAGAAAGCTAATCCCTTACTGGTTCACTCAGCATCTCCATCTTCTGTAGCCACTACTCTGGCAGGGCTGCTCAAATCAACCCATTGGTTTGCAATAGAATTAATTTCTTCACTCTGCCCCCCTTCCTTGCTCTGGAGGGCCTAAAAGCTTGCTCTGTGTAGTAACAGAGGCATAAAGGGAACTGGGGCATGATACCAGCATGTGAGGAAGTCTCCTTCAGGTCTGGAAAAAAGGGGGAACCAACAACCAACCATGGCCAGTTCTGTCCCTGCAGAAGTTACTTGGAACAGAATCTGAGGCCAGTGGAATAAGAATTGCCCTGCCCTGGTAGAGGCTGAACCAGTTTTGAGGTCAGCCCCTGGGAAAATTGCAAGGAAAAAAAGGTTGAAAAGATCTCAGAAGCTGGAAAAATGAACACAAGCAGATAAACCAACAGGAAAGATATTGATAACAGAAGGAAATGTGGCCCATGTCACCTAAATGAGTCCAAACATTTATAAATAATATTTTGAGGCAAAGGAAAATGAATCAACACTTGACAAGGCAGAGGATCTTCTAGATTCCCAAGAGAACATAGAACCCAGCAAGGTGTTTAGAAATGTCTCAAGAGAGAAATCAAAATTGTGAACACAGAATTTGTGGCCTGTCCAGAAGAATAGAAACATTTTAATCCACAGTACCAAGCCTCAACCAAAGAAACAAAAGAGAGGACAATTGATGGAGAATACAAATACACAGAAGTAAAAGGCAATCTGAAAGAAGAGAAGCAAAAAGCAATTAACATTAAAAGACAACATGATCTCTATAAAATATACTTATGTCAAAGAAAGGATGCAAAAGGGCAATGTAGGGATTATAGGTCTCTTACAAGTACACAAGTCAAAAAATCTGAACACACCATAATGCAAGAAATAATACAAGACACTCAGGTGGCTTAGAGGATAGAGAGTTAGGCCTGGAGACAGAGAGGTTCTAGATTCAAATCTACCTCCGACTCTTCCTAGCTGTGTGATCATGGGAAAGTCACTTATCCCCATTTGCCTAGTCCTTGCCTTTAGATTTGTTACTAAGTTACTAAGACTTTACTAAGTAAAGATTAAAAAAAAAAAAAAGACAAATTCATTAGGGATGGGTAAGGTAAAGAGACCTTAGACCTCAAACACAAGGCCCAGTGATAAACTTGTGATTGAGACTTTGTAATACAAGTCCTCGTAGACCACTTCTGAAAAGGCTGCCTATGGAGTATACATGGAAGCCCACTTGGGATGGAACTTCCCCTTAAGGGGTAAAGAGCTCATCTGGTAGTTTCCTATTTTTTTAATTAAATTAAATTTTTATTAATGTTTTTTGTTTTGTCATCATGCTTACTTCCCAAAATATCCTTCCCTACTCCCCTGTCTGGCTCAGCTATCCATCATTACAAAGATTTTTTTTAAGACAAAAAAAAAAAAGGTTCAGCAAAACTAACTATAACTTCCTATTTTAACTGATTATTCATACTAACTGGTTGCTAAGCTCAGTTGTTTCTCCCTGTCAGCATCCTCTAAATTGGGATATCCTGTGCCAAAAGCCCAGTTTCAAGTCTTCAACCCCCAAGCAGGGAGTAGAGTTGGCATTCTTTTATTGATCCTGCAATATTCCTTAGAGTGGGTGTTCCACATCCTTTTTATCAGCACAAGAACAAAGCTAGAGATGTGAAGGAGGCCTTAAATGCCATTGAATCTAACATACCCATTTTATCAAGAAGGATAGCAAAGGCCAGAAAAGTCAAGTGATTTGCCTAGCTAGTTAGTGCCTGAGGTGAGACTCAGAATTTCCTCTCCCTGTCAGCAGCACAATGCTGAAGATGGCCTTGTGTGAACTAAATCTAAAGCGTACTGAGAAAAAAAGGCTGTGTGTGGGGCAGCTAAGTGGTACAGTGGACAGAGGGTCAGATTTGGAGTTGGGAGGACCTGGGTTTAAATCTGACCTCAGACACTTTCTAGCTGTGTGACCCTGGGCAAATCACTTAACCCCATTCCCCTAGCCCTTGCCACTCTTCTGTCTTGGGACTGATACTAAAACAGAAGATAAAGATTTTTAAAATAAGTTAAATAAAGTGTATTGGAATTGGAATCGGAAGACTTGGGTTGGTAAACCATCTCTGCTTATAGAGCTAAGTGACTTTGGATGAGTTCTTTAATCTCTATAGGCTTCAATTTCCCTCTTTGTAAAATAAAAAAATTAATGAAATGATCTAGAAGGGTCTTTTCCAATTCAAAATACCCTATAGATTCTCTCTATACTCCAAACTCAGCAGTAATAACAGCAATGTCCCAAACCTGGCCTGGGGACCTCCTGCTGTGGGTACCACCAAGCTAAGGCTGGTGACATTACAATTATTAATAGAAAGAAGGCCAGACATTTATGTTCTCTCCATATCTCTGATCTGTCCATTGCAGGCATGCACGCACAGCTTTTAATCTCTGGCACTAAAGCTGCCCTGTTCCCCCTGGTCTTCCGGTGCCTTTCACAGGGCTCACATACATCATGGACCCATGCCACCTGGCACTTAGTCTACTTTCAGAAACAGAACCTGTGGACGACCTGGGCAGAGCCCTTCCTGAGGAACTGAGTCTGGCCAGATGTCCTTGCACAGGACTGGGAGAGAGAAATAAGTGAAATGGGGGTGGAGAGAGGCTGTATGATCCACACCACCCCCCCTGAATATGCCCAGGACCAACCATCCATCAGTACAAGAACACTGCTGCCTCAGAGGCTTGGCAAAAGTGTCGCATAAATCCTCCTTCACACAGGCTGAGTTCTCTGGGATTTATGCTTCTTGCCCAGAGCGCAGGGCTGAGAACACAACCACCTCCTGACCCATCACCCTCCCCCATCTTCCTCCCAGGCCCCCAGGTTTTCCTTTCCCTCCCCTCTTTGAAGCCCACTAGTCCCTTCCTCCTCTTCTTCCCCAACTCCCCTTTCCACCCATGTTTTTCAGGCTGGGATTCTGGAAGAACAAAGGAGCAGGAGCCTCCAGGGGCTTGAGACTGGTCTGGACTGGGGCTGGGCTCTCCAACCAGAAAAGATCACCTCATGACAGGGCACTTTGGCTGGACCACATTTATTTAATATCCCAATGCTTCTTGAGAACCCTTCTAGCCACATCCCTGGTACCATGCAGTGAAAGCAATCTTCTTCCAGGCACCGAACTGTCTTTCCATCCCCTTTCTTAGGGCTAGAGCTGGAAAAGACTTTAGAGGTCATGGGTCCAATTTATTTTTCAGATAAGGAAAATTAAGCTTTAGAACAATGACATAGAGCCAAATTCCATTCCCTTCTCTGCCCTCACAGCATGTCAAAATTGGAAAGAACTTTAGATATCTTCTAGTCCCGTCCTCACAATTTCTGATGAGGTATCTGAGACCCAAAGAGAAAATTACTTTCCCAAGGTCACACAAGGTAATGGTTAAGAACTTAAAGTCAGATTTTCTGATTCAGAGCTCAGGATTCTTGATACATCTGGGTTTTTTTTTTGTATGTTCTTTAATTTTATTTTTATTGTCATGCAAAACATACTTCCATATTGGTCATTTTTGTAAGAGCAAAGTCATATGTGACCAAAACCCCCCAATAAAACCATAATTATACTGATGTGAAAGACAACTTCAGCAGTTCTTTCTCTGGAGGTGGATAGCATTCCCCATCATAAGTCTTTCAGGATTGTTCCAGATCATTACTGAGAGTAGCCAAGTTTTCACAGATAATCATCCAATATTACTCTTATTGCATACAATATTCTCCCAGTTCTGCTTATTTCCTTCTGCATCAGTTCCTGAAGATCTTTCCAGCTTTTTCTGAAATCATCTTGCTTATCATTTCTTATAGCACAATAGTAGTTCATCACCAACATACCACAATTTGTTCAGCCATTTCCCAACTGATGGAGGTCCTCTGTCCTCTCAATTTCCAACTCTTTGCCACTATAAAAAAGAACTGCTATAATTTTGTACAAGTGGGTCCTTTCCCCCTTTTTTATTATCTCTTTGGGATACAGACCCAGTAGTGGTATTGCTGGATCACAGTTTTATAATCCTTTGGGTATAGTTCCAAATTGCTCTTCAGAATGGCTGGATCAGTTTACAACTTCATCAACAATGCATTAGTGTCCTAATTTCACCAATGCAAACAGTGAATGTGACCTTGTGTGCACATGCACAGAATAATAGTTAGTACCTATGTATAGGGGAATCATGTGCTGGAGTGGGTCATATTGTATTGGCAGCTAAGTGTCACACTGTCTTGGACTGGACATTTGCTAGTTATGAGACTGGACAAATCATCTAACTTGTTTGTGTCTCAGTTCTCCATTTATAAAGAGGTTAATAATAGCACTTATTGTGGGGATCAAATGAGCTAACCTGTAAAGCATTTTGCAAATCTTAAATGCTATGTAAATGCTAGCTATTGTGATTGTATATGGACTTGGTTATGGTGTGGACCTGGTGTGTAAATTTGTGGAGGCTGTCATTTTGTGTGACTGGTTTTTGCAGAGTGTGGCATGGGACGTGGGTCTCCCTAACAGAGCAGGAGCTCCTTACCAATGGTTTCTTCACTATAATGTCTTATCAATTCATCTCTTGCTCCAGACCTGGCCACAGAGGAAGCTATTGGGAGAGGGCAGGGCTGGTCAGGCAGGGAGATCATCTGGGAGAGTTTCAGGAGAGTGGAGTGTCAGATAAGGGAAGGACTGAGTGCCACCTTACGTTACACTAAATGAGCTGGACAGAAAAGGGCAGGGAAGGAATCCAGAGGAGTCCATCACTCCCTGTGGCTGCATCTTGCTGTAACTAACACACACACACACACACACACACACACACACACACACACAATCCAAACACAAAGAGTTCAGATCCATACACACTGAGAGGACAAACAATCCAAACACACTCCTCTAATGTGCCAGGTAACTGACAGGTGGGAAAAATAACAGAAAGAGAGCAAGAGAGAAAGGGAGACAGAGAGGCAGACAGTGACAGAGAAAGAGGAAAGGAAAGACTGAGGGGAAAAAAGACAGAGACAAAGACAGGGAAGAGAGAGAAAAAGAGAAGTGGAGGGAGGGAAAGAGACAAAGTGGGGGAAAGAGAGAGGGGGGAAAGACTGGGGGGGAAGAGAAAAAAGACAGAAAGACAGGGAGGAAAAGAAAAAGAAAATGGGGGGGGGAGAGACAAAGTGGAGGAGAGAGTGAGAGGAAGGGAGTCAGGGACAAAGCCAGAGAGGGAAGTGGGGAACTGGAGGGAAGGAGGCTGAAATAAAGTCAGGAGACAAATGGAGAGGGAGAAGGAGAAAGAGGAGACATCCCCTCTCCTGTTGGCTCCCTATAGAATTGTAAAGTCTGTTTCTTAGAGTAGCAGTGCTGCCTATGGAGGCTATTAGAAACAAGCATGAAAGGAGCCTCGCCTTTGTGTGGAAGAAGGAAACCACAAATAGGCCAATACTATTTTTTAAAATTATACTCAACACATATTCAAATGTGCAAATAAGAAAAAAAATGACTGCGTACATGAAATACAGCTAAGAACAGCTAGGTAACATAGTGGATAGAGTATTGGGGCTGGAGTCAGAAAGACTCATTTTCTTGAGTTCAAGTCTGACCTGAGACACTTACTAGCTATGTGACCCTGGGCAAGTCACCAAATCTGATTTGCCTCAGTTTCCTCATTTGTAAAATGAGCTGGAGAAAGAAGTGACAAACCACTCTGGTATCTTTGCCAAGGAAATCCCAAATGGAGTCACAAAGAGTTGGACACAATGGAACCACAACAAGCTTCTGTGATTTATAGTTCTGTTAAAGTGTGTATCAACTTTAATAAGGTATCAATTATCTTTATAGGATAAATTATAGGGGTTTAAATCCCCTTATTTCTAGAACAAAAGGAATTTAACCTACGTCTAAGAACTCAAAATTCTCTGTTTCCTTTATACTACATTCTAGTAAGGTTGGCTAAATTAAAAAAAATTATTCCTAGGTTCCCTTTTAAGCATCTTTATTATTTGAGTCCTGCTGCTGCTGCTATTTTTATTATTATTTACCAAAATGCTGTCAGCACATATACTGAGCTTTGGACTGTTTTCTTCAGCAGACAACTCTTTGTATAACTCTTTCCATATTTATTTGTGGCCTTTATCTCTGATATTTCTTTTTTTTCTATTTAACCCTTACTTTCTATCTTAGAATCAATACTAAGTATATGTTCCAAGGCAGAAGAAAGGTAAGGACTAGGCAATTGGGGTTAAGTGATTTGCCCAGGATCACACAGTTAAGAAATACCTGAGGTCAGATTTGAACTCAAGAAAATGAGTCTTTCTGACTCTAGGCCCAGGATCTCCCAGGTCTGGCTCTCAATCCATTGAGCCACTTTGCTGCCCCCTCTGATATTTCTTAACAAGACAGTAGTATTGTATTACAGTCATGAAGAAGGTGAAGTCCAAGGGAGAAAAGAGGGCAAATTACTTGGCCCCAGTTTCCTCATTTGTCAAATAAGGGGGTTAGATGGATCCCTTCCAACTCTGTGAGCTGCAAAGAGGGGCAGAGGAAGATCTCTAGGAGACCCCTTTGAAGGATATATGGGAAGACTTGCACAGAATGAAGCAGCATGGGGAGAAATACTTTATACAGAAAGGTCTCCCCCCCCCCCCCCCCCGCTAATAATGTCCTCTTTATATATTCTTAGTAGTGTGACCACTAGATCAATCTAGACTTCATTGCCCCGAGCCCAGGTATGTTCACTTCAACTTTCCCCCTTGGCCAGTTTCAGAAAGATCATAGAATCATAGCTTTCTGCTATAAGAGGATGTAAATGGGGTCATCTAGTACAAGTCCCATATTTTACAGGTGAGAAAACGGAGGCTGAGAGGTTAATGACTTGCCCAAGGTCCCATAGCTAGTAAGTAGTAGATCTGGAATTAAACTAAATGCCCCCTGACCATATACATAATCCAATGCTTTCCCCAGTGTATCTAATGAGGACTTCTCAGAGAAGATCTGTGATGTTTTATAAATATCCAAATTAAGAGTAAATGGGGTTGTTACAACCAGTGGAAATGTGCGCTGGCCATGGGTGGGGGGAGAGCGGGGGGGGGGTGAAGGGGAAAGTAGGGGCATAAATTATGTAAACAGATTAAAAACGAATATTAATAAATGTCTAATAAAAAAAAAAGAGTAAATGGGGTGGGACAGTGAATTCTTGCTATATCTGACATCCCTTCAGGGCGAGTCCCAAGCAAGGCAGGCTTATGAATCTTTCCCCACCAGAGCACGCTGTTGGATAACTTGAGGCAGTGGTTTTCTGGAGTCACTGGTCAGTTTGGTGCCAAATGCCACTGATCTACTGAAGTAGGTAGAGACCCTACCCCTCTAAGCCTGTCTCTTTCTACCTGGAAGTAGAAATAAAACCACTGAAATGGCTTTGACTCCCACCCCATATGCCTAGTCTCTCAAAGAAACAGAAAATGAGGATGAAAGACAGGCTGGGGAAGAAGGAAATAGATCCCCAAGAATTACTTTCAATTTTTTTACTTATGTAAGGTTTCCCATCCCATCCCCCTCATTTTACAAATCCTATAATTGACTGGATAAGATTACAAGGTAGGTAGAGGTAATTTGTTTAGAAGTATTTGTGGGGCACATACCAGTTGAAGAGTGTGGTCATGGCTTACTGTGGCTTTGTTGAAAGCACACAGAAAACTTGATTCATTTTCTTCCTTCCTTCTTTCCTTCCTTCCTTCCTTCCTTGTTCTTTCTTTCTCCCATCTTTCATTTCTTTTTCCTTCTTCCTTGCTCCCTTTCTTTTCCTTCCTTTCTTAGAGTCTTCCTGTCTCCAAGTCTGGCTCTCTATTCTAGGTGTGCCCCTACAATGAGGGACTGACTGGCATTAGGGAGGCCAGCTTCTCATTGTTCTAAGAGCTGCTGTTCTGGACAAACGCTTCCTTATAAAGGAGAACAACAGCCCTCTCGTGGCCTTTTCCCTTTTGCCTTGTTTAAACTTTTCCCAGTTCAGAAGACAGGCTGAAGCAGATGACTGGCCTTGCTCCTGCTTCTGGAAACCTAAGATTTCCCTGGAATAAACTGTGAAGTGGTAGTATAACAAGCCAAAGTGAGAAACTTACTCTCTTGGGTCAGGCTTCTAGGATCAGATGTGGTCTGTGGAAGTCCAGAGCATATTAAGAGCCTTGGGCCACAGTTTACATTTAAACAATATAATGCTAAGGCTGAAATCACTTTTAGAAATACTCTAGTCCAACTCCTTCATTTTACAGATGAGGGAACCAAGGCACAGTGAAGGGAAAGTGATTTGTCTAAGATCAGGTGGTTAGTAATGGGTGGCAAAGCTGGAATGAAAGCCCAGGTTTTCTGCTTTCCACTGTGAGCTCTCTAAGCTCCCTTTCTCTTTACTTCTGATTTGAATCAGATCCCTTTAAGCCCTGAAGATAAAAGCATTTCCAGTGCTGAGGGAAATCATTTATTAAATCCTCTTCCTTTCAAACAGGCTGTTTGGGAACTTCAGTACATTATAGTTTTTCCTCCAGACCAATCTCTCTATACCTTTTTTTTGTCTGAACCACAGTAACTCCATACCCCAAGCTCCAGCTTGCTAGTATTTACTTAGTGCTTTAAGGTTGGCAAAACATTTTATAAATACTATTTTATTTTATCCTCACAACAACCCTGGGAGGTATAGCTGAGGGAACCAAGGCAGGGAGAAGTTAAGTGACTTGCCTAGGGTCACACAGCTAGGAAGTATCTAAGACTACACTTGAACTCAGATCTTCCTGACTCCAGATCCAGAACTCTATCCACTGTACCACCTAGAGGGAGTCACGATTCATTTTTTTTAAGCCTTACTTTCTGTCTTAGAATCAATACCTGTTTCAAGGTAGAAGGCAGAAGAGTGGTAAGGGGTAAGCAATGAGAATTAAATGAGTTGCCCAGGATCACACAGCTAGTAAGTATCTGAAGTCAGATTTGAACCAAGGACCTCCCATTTCCAAACCTGGTTCTCTATCCAATGAGCCACCTAGCTCCGTGCCCTTGCCCCAATACATTTTTGACAATCACCATTTTCTCTGCCCTCTCCCCACTTTTTTCTCCTTCAAGCATTTAAAAATATTCAGGGTCCCACATTACACTTTTAACACAAAATCTTGAACACACAAGGACAGAGGATCACATAATTTCTCTGGGTCTCAATTTACACATCTATAAAATGGGGAAAATAATAGCACCTACCTCTCAAGGTTGCTGTGAGAATAAAATTTGTAAAGTGTTTTGCAAAGCTTAAAGCACTATGTAAATGTGCTATGGAGGAGCTAGCTGTCAGCTCATTATGGAGTGACAGGAGTGACTATGTATGGTTCAGACTGAAGAAGGTAGAGAAAAAGGCCTGGAGGAAATTTAATACATAATGTTTTGGGAAAACCTAAGGGAAGCAGAGGAGATTTAATGTTGGTATATGAGTAATAGCTAGCACTTTTTACACATAGAGATAATGATCCTTCCCACCCTATGGTGTAGATAGGGCCAGCAAGGTTGTTCAAGAGCAAGAAACTGGGACTGAAAGATTGACTCAAGTCACACAGCAGGGAAGAGAAGGATCTTGTATTTGAGTTTAAAGCCCAGTTCTCTGTCAGCCACCTCTCATTTTGATGGGAGACAAATGTCTTCAAGCAAAATGTGTGGAATGGAATGTGTCAGCCAGGACCATTAGGGAGCTATTTAAGGTCATTCCAATGGTTCTCAAATTATTTCAGTTACCTATTTCACCTTATTTTAATTTTCTTAAATGGATGCTATCCACTAGGAGTTTCCTTTTATCGATCTTGCATCAAAAAAAAATCTCTATATATTGGTCCCATCATTTCTATTCCTCTCCAGTCTCTCAGAAAGAGGTGTCCTTTATGCTTGCTTTTTCCTCATGCCTTTAATATCATCCCTTTCTATCTTCTCTGGAAATGTATCCCTTACATCATTCTCTGTCTCTATTTCTCTTTGCTCCTTTTCTCTCCCTTTCTCTCCTTTCCTCTCTCCTTTCCATCTTCTTCCCTCTTTTTCCTCCCTCCATCTCTCTGTATCAGTGGTTCCTAAACTTTTTTGGCCTACCAGCCCCTTTCCAGAAAAAATATTACTTAGCGCCCCCTGTCACATACTATCACCACCTCCTTACAGTTATTCGCTGCCCCCAAATGCACCTGTGGCCATCACTGCTTCCCTGGATCGCTGCAGCACCCACCAGGGGATGGTAGCGCCAACTTTGGTAATCACTGCTCTATATCATTTCCTCTCTTTTTCCTTTTCCCTCCTCCTTCCCTCCACTCCATCTCTCTCCCTCTTTCCTTTTCTCCCTTTGTCTCTCCCCCTTTCCCTCTCTCTTCTCCCTCTTCCACTTTTTCAGCTGGCTCCTTCTCTATTACCTAGAAATATGTTCAAGTCTCCTCCACTCATCTAAGATTTTCACTTAGTTTCATTGTGCCCTCAAGCAATTGCTTTCTACTCTCCCTTAGTTTTACTAATACTACTGTACTTTCTTTTGATTCTTCCCCTCTCCTCCTCATTGGTCTTCACTGGATTATCATCCACATCCTACCCAGTAAGTATGCATGCATCTCTTTATTCCTAAACCCTCTTCTTACCATTCTGTGAATGGTTCCCAGTGAGCCATAGGCATTTTAACCTCAACATGTTCAAAATGGAATTATATATTCTCCCAAAATCCAATGTCTCCTCCAAATGTTTCTATTTCCATTGATAGTATCACCATCCTTTTAGTCTCTCACAATTTTGGAATCATTCTTTATTGTTTCCTTGTTTATTGCCTTGTTGATTTTACTGCCACATCTTGTTTCCTTTTCTAATGTGCCCTTTCTCCACTGACATGGCCACCATCCAGACTCAGGTATTCATCACATCTGACTTGGACTATGGCAATAGCCAACTAATTGATCATTCAACTTCCAGTTTTAGTTCTCTTCTCTCCCTAATCCGTCTATGACATAGCTGAAATATTTGAAGAAATAAGGTTAATATTAGTTATTCTTCTGATGTTATTCTTGTTATTCTTCTGATCAAAAATCTTACTGGTTTCCTGTTGCCTCTAGGGTGAAATACAACCCTCTATCACTTGGCTCCCACCTACCTTCTCAAACATTTCAGATTTCTCCCATTCATTCACATCTCCATTCTAGCCAAACTGGACTATGCTGTTCTCTGAGTTTAATATCCCAACTCCAATCTCTATAACTTTTTGTCTTCCCTTTGCCTAGAATCAGTCAATCCCAAAGCATTTACCATATACCAAGCACTTCGCTCAGCACTAGATTCTGTAATAATGAGATTAAACCTGCCCTGCCCATTTTTAGATTTAATCACCAAAGGTGTAAACACCACCACTTAATTCACAAGTTGGGAAGTCTGTGACCCACATGTGCAAGAGTGGACGAATCAGAATTGACTGATTTCCCCCTGGGTAGGCCTAAGCAAAGCATCTGTTGTGATTGGACACATAAACTAAGAGGAAGGCACAGGAAGTGATGAAAAAGAAGCACTTTTAAAAAGGAGTGACAGTTAAAACCAGTGGAAATACACATCAGCCATGAGAGGGAGGATCTGGGGGGGAGGGGTGAAGGGGAAAGTAAGAGCATGAATTATGTAACCATGTTAACTTTTCTAAAAAAAATATTAATAAATGTTAAAAAAAAAAAGAGTGACAACTTCCCGTAAGCCTCTTCTTGTTCGTTTTTCCTGGAGCTAGAGATCGAGTTGGAGAAGCTGCTTGCTGGACCTGAGACCTTGGTGAGACTGTTCTTAAATTTCTCCTTAGAACTACACATGGGTGAGTGAAGGCTGACTCCATTAACCTCCTTGGAGGTACTAGCCTCCTGAGGGCCCTTGATTAGGAGGAGCCCTCATGGCTAAAACCCTTGTTAATTGGCTTTTAGGCTTTCCAGCTAGGACCTCTGGAGTCCTGCTGGAGTAAAGCCAGGGATTGAGCAAATAATCTAGTTCGTTAAGCTAGATTTCTTACTCTGCTCTCTCTCATTTCTCTACTTGCACTCTCTCCTATATTTTATAAATAACTAAAATCATTTTAGAAATTGATATTTATTCAATTCCTTGGTGACTACTCCTTTAAATATTTAATCCAAACCAAAACCCCCTTTCCCCTTTTATAACTCAAAGAAAGGTTTTCCAAAAAGTTCCTTTACTCAAGGAGCTCACATTTTGATAGGTGGAAACATTATATAGATATACAAGATATATGCAAAGTAAATGGAGGGCAAACTCAGAGGGGAAGGCACTTGCAGCTGTGAGAATAGGGAAGAGCCTTCTGCAGAAAGTGGGATTTGAGCTGAGACTTGAAGGAAGCCAAGGAAGCTAAGAGGGGGAGGTGAGAAGAGGGAGCATTCTAGACATGGGGAACAACAGTGCCAAGGCACAGAGATGAGAAATGGAATATAACATGTGTGAGGAACAGAAGTAGGCCAGTCTGGCCAGATTATGGAATAGATGGAAGAGAATATAGTATATAGAAAACTGGAAAGGCTCTTTCCTGCCTGGCTGCCTTCAATTAAGGAGTCAAGTTAAAGCTAGAAGCCTCAATGGAGAGAGAAAACTAGCATTTACCCAGTCTGCTCAACATGAATACAAGGGTACACAGTTCTGCTGTTATCTATGTCATGTGTTAAGATTAAAAATAATAAAGACTGATATAAATATAGAAATTAATATTTTAATTAAAGCCATGCTGATAGGGATAAAGTCATTAGACCACGAGCTTGTAAGGATTCAAAACTGCCGCCCCAGTCATTATTGTTACCTCGGTGCGCTCAGGCAACTAAAGAGCTAAAGAGTTTGGCAAACCAGAAGGTCGAAATTCAAACTCTCAATTTTCCAGATAGCCTAAAGAGAGCCATGCCTGTTTTTTGGCCATCTTGCTCAGCTTTTTTGGGCAATTTTTTTTTTTTTTTATTTTAAACCCTTAACTTCTGTGTATTGACTTATAGGTGGAAGAGTGGTAAGGGTAGGCAATGGGGGTCAAGTGACTTGCCCAGGGTCACACAGCTGGGAAGTGTCTGAGGCCGGATTTGAACCTAGGACCTCCTGTCTCTAGGCCTGACTCTCACTCCACTGAGCTACCCAGCTGCCCCCGGGCAATTTTTTAAAAAAGGAAAGTGGCCTTGCTCGCCATGCTTTTGCTAAAAGCAACAGCAGGTTTTTGCCTCAGGTGGGACTCAGCCAGCCAGTCCAGCCCAAACCACCTTGGGAGGTCAGGCCAGCCGATTCTGGCTTTTGGCTTTAAAACCAAAATGCCAGTCCCAGTGATCTTTGCCGATTTTACTGCTGCCTCATATCTCGGCCAGGCCTGCCAGTACAGACCACTGCCTCACGTTCCTGCCTACTCTGATCTCTGCCGCTTTTGCTGACTCACCTGAGCAGACCACTTCTCCAATCCTGCTGCTGGTGCTGCTGGTGCTGCTGGAGTCCAGAACCCTGAGCCCCAACAGCAATGACCCCCAGTGCTGCTTTAACTGCCACCCAGTCCTGACTTGCCAAGATCTTTGGAAACTTCTTCGGCTGCTGCTAAAGATTTGGTATTGCCCCCCCCCCCTTGGTAATGGCCTGCATTCTAGCCCTCCACGTGTTTCTCTAAAGACCTAATTTAGGCAACCCCCACCCCCACAAGCTCTACACGTGGGATTTTCTACAAAACTGACCTAAGCTTTTCTCTAGCCCGAGCCCACGACCGGTACCCACGTCGACCTAGCGTCTGAACCTTGAACTAGTGATTACTATCGGGCCGCATGGCCTATTCACCCCCATACCTGCTCAGAACTTTGAAATTAAAAAAAAAAAAAACAACTCCTTAAACTCAGCAGAACTCAAATCAAAAGAACCTTAAATTGAACCAGGGGTGAACTTTTAAACCTCGGAACTGAATGAGTTTTATTTCTGTTTTAAAGAGACTGTATCTTACTGTATTTTGCTAATTAGTTTTGTAAATGAATCTTGCTTATTTCGTTGATTTTCCTGTTACACTGAATCATTTTAAGTTAATGAAGTTCGTGGCAGCTAGATTAACTGTTTATGATTTTATTGTAACTTCCAAATAATGAGAAAAATCTATTAGAACTGGTAAGAGGTTTTTTTGACAGTATAGCTTGATATCTGGTACTCATATTGTATTTCCTAATTTATTTCAGGTTTCATTTTTACTGTAATCATAAACAATGCTGTGTTCTCGTACCATTTGAACATCTTACACATTTTAAAGTTATAAATTGTCTTGATTGTGTTCGGCCTTGGAGAGTTTGGTGCTTGCCTTGAGATTTAAATTGTACTTTTATGAGAGGTCTTTTAAAAATTTACTTTAGATGCTTAGTACCCTTCTGTATAAATGATAAGGTTTTTATGTATTTATTTTAAAGGATTGTTGCCTTAAAGGATAAGCTTTATATATTTTATTGTGAAGAATTGTTGTCTTATATTTTTTTTATATTAGTCTATGTTTTAGCCTCTTTTATCAGAAGGGCCTAGAATTCTTGAGGATAATTTAGACCAGAAGGTTTTTTTTTTTAATATCAGGTTTTTATATGGGAGCAGTAACAGAATTTGTTGAGAAACTCTTAGGCAAGGTTTACAAGTTGTAACAAGTATATGATTTTTTGAACATCATTGTTTATTGTTTTAAAATGTATTATTAGAAATATGGTACTCTATTTGAATGTGCATTGTGAATCTGCTATTTTGTAAAACCCACTTTCTCTCACAGAAAATCTCATTTTTGGGTAACAAAACCCTTCTAGTTCTAAGCTATATATATATATTTGATTTTTAAAACATTTTTTTTAATTAGAGCAATTGATTTTTCCTTTTACTCATCTTGTACTGGAAGTACATATATAATCATTATTTATCTTTTTTTTTTTTTATTTTACAGCGATATAAGCTTCATGCAAACATCTAAAGAGCCTTGAGACTATGGGATTGTGATTTAATGCCTCTCTGATTCCAGGAGAAGTGCCGAGCCACATGGTTACAGAGATTTGACTGAGAATCTGCATGAATTGCAGGAGTTCTATGCCAATACTTGAAGGACTTGAAAATTGGGGTTTGAGTCCTGGTCCCCTCAACTTAAATTCCTAGTGAAGCACCTAAGATTGGCTCATTCCCTGAGAAAGTGCAGGGAAAAATCGGATCAAAGAAAGGCATTTCCCTTATTCCTCTCTATATATAGAGTAAATGGCAATTTTTCTGTAGTCCTGGCCCTGAATGGGTAATTGCAAACTGCTTAAATCAATTTAATTAGGCCTTGGTTCAAAGGCCTAAGTTTATTTTCCTTACATTTTTTTTTTGCACATTTTACATTTCATTCACAAGTTAATTTTTTCTTTTTTTGAATTTTATTCTTTTTCTTTTTTTTTTATTATTTCCTTTGCCAATTGATTCATGCACCCCCGTGACTCACTCAGCCATGCATCCTTGGCTGACCTTTTCAGGGAAGTTATGTGTCATTTAAAATTTTCCTCAGGGGGTGTGTGTTAAGTTTTTATAATCATAATGTCTGAACTATAATCTATATTGCAAGTCAATTTTTACTCCTTTAGAAGTAACCTCAGGAGGGTAATGTTAATTCTCAGAAGAAAATGTATGTTTTGTAATCTATAATGTAAAGTTTAAATTCTTTGAGAGTAATTTCAGGATAAGGATTGTACCATCCCCCCCAGAATCCAGATGACGAACCTGTTTGGTGGAGGCACCAAAAGATGCCTGAAGAGCCTTCGCTGGATCATGAAAGACCCAAATTTGAACTTTGGGGCATAGTTGATCTGAACTATGGGGGTTGAACGAATTGAATGCATTTATTTTGAATGGACACTCTTATGCCAGTGGGGGACTGCCCCAAAATTGGCTTTTTGTCAACGCGGCTAGCTTTTGTCCTCTTTTCTTTTGGTTTAAGATCCACTGAATAAGACCAGTCTTTTTCAACGGATCTCAGGGGGGTTATGTGTCATTTAAAATCACTTGGGATACTTGGAACTACATTTCCCGTGATCCCCAATGGGTTTCCTGTTTTGGATTACGTATTGAAGGTGAGGGACTGTTTTAAAATAGGGGGAAGTGATTTTGAACTTCCTCTTTAGCTACCTGAGCGCGCCGGAGGTAACAATAATGGCTGGGGCGGCAGTTTTGAATTCTTACCAGCGTGTGGTCTAATGATTTTTTTATCTCTATTAGCATGGCTTTTATTAAAATACTATTCTCCCTTTTGATCTCAGTCCTCATCATTTTTAATCATAACACATGTCTATCCTTTCCTGCCTTAAAAATTTCTTCCCTTAAGGCAGGAAAGGATAGACATGACTGTGGATGAGGCTACAACTTTCTGAGCTTCAAAAAGTCAGGAGAACACAAGAGTCCAGGAACTGGGACATATGTATGTAAAAGTTTATAGGCAGCTAAGCCCAATGAGGAGTAAAGCCTCAAACAACTTGCTAGACACAGCTCAGCTAAGGCCTGACACCAAGACATTAGTTTCTGGAAAGGATTTCATTCACCAGCTATACTACATTTGGAAGTGGTATTGGTGGGACAAATATTTTGAAGTAGCCAGTTCTAGTAAACCAACTCCCCCCAGGGCCTGAGGTGGTAGTGGTGGTAGTGGTGGTGTAGGGTGTCCCTGATTCAGGAGAATGTTTGATTTTCTGTTCTTGTTTTAGCTTCTTGATAAATAACCTTTTTTGGGGGCAGCTGGGTAGCTCAGTGGATTGAGAGCCAGGCCCAGAGACAGGAGGTCCCAGGTTCAAATCTGACCTCAGCCACTTCCCAGCTGTGTGACCCTGGGCAAGTCACTTAACCTCCATTGCCTAGCCCTTACTGCTCTTCTGCCTTGGAGCCAATACACAGTATTGACTCCAAAACGGAAGGTAAGGGTTCTAAAAAAATTAATACATAAACAAATAATAAATAAATAAAAATAACCTTTTTTGTGAAAGTTTTTAAAATAGGAAAGGGTCATATTAAGAAAAGTATTAAATATGAAATTTTTACTTTTTATTTTAGAGGTAATAGGGAGCCCCTGGAGTTGAGAAAGATATGGTCAGATATACAATTTAGGAAAATTTCTTTGACAACTGAAAGATGAATTAAAAAGGGGAAAAGACTTGAGACAGGAAGACTAATATGAAAGCTATTGTTTTATTTTGTTTTTTAAACTCTTACCATCTTAGAATTGACACTAAATACCAATTCCAAGGCAGAAGCATGGTAATGGGGGTTAAGTGACTTGCCCAGGGAAGAGTCTAAGGCCCCATTTGAATCCAGAATCTCCCATCTCCAGGCCTGATCTCTATCCACTCAGTCACTTAGCTGGCCCAATTATAAGAAGTCAAGGAATGAGGAGGTATTGAACTTGGGTGGTGTTATGAATGAGAATAGAGGATGACACAGAAGTTTTGAGCCTAAGTGATGGAGAAGGTAGAGACCTCAACAATAATAGGAGAGAGGAGGTTTGGAAAAAGATAATGTTGGACATACTGACTGAGATGCCATGGGGTATATACAGATATATATAGATATGGAAATATGGAGATGGAGGGGGATATAGTATAAGTTAATTAGAAAGGTTCTTTCCTGCCTGGCTGCCTTCGATTAAGGAGAAAAGAAGAGCTAGAAGCCTCAATGGAGAGAAAAAGCCAGCATCAATGGTCTGATAACTGATCCAGTGGGAGCTGGTAAGACCACCAACATAGTATAGACAGAACAGGGAAGGGGGGCCCAGGACAGAGCTGGTGGGAACACAGTGGGCCTGACATGAATAAAGAACCAGCAACTGTACTCCCTGCTCACCACCTACTACACAAACTCCCTGATTCCCAGCAAGGCTCAGCCCAGGTACCACCTCCTACACATACAAAACTACTCCTAATCCCCCTCATGAGCACTCTCCTCATTTGTATTTTATCTGCATATGTGGTTTTACCTTCCCAATAGAATACCAGCTATTTGAAGGTAGGGAATATTTCCTTCTTGTCTTTGAGTCAGCAGTACCTAGCACAATGCTAGACATTTGTTTGTCAAACTGAATTGCATCACAAATTGCATCACACATTAATCACAGACTGATTAATGGTTAATACCTGATGTTTTCAAGCTTAATCAATAGCAGATCATCAGCTCTAAGATAATTTTGAGGAGGAAGGATATGGGAATGAATGCTTTATACAGTCAACGGTGGAAAATCAGTAACATTGGTCCTCAATCTGGAGTGACTAGAGTCAGCTCAATTTTAAGCAAGACCTTGATTTATACCTAACTGTAAAATCTTAAATTGAAATGAACCACATTCATTCGTTTTGGGGGTTTTTTGGCTAAATTTTATTTTTTTATTGAACCATTAACTAAACTGAAGTTGTTGCTTTTGAACATCTATTAAATCAGTTCTAACCATAGTGAGCTGGATTATCAACATATTCTTTGAATTGACAATAGTCAATCCCTTGTTCAAGACACTCTTCGGCAGTATTCAGCAGTCGCAGGTATAGGAGTGGAGAAAACTGGGTCTCAATGCTGGCAAGTGCTTCAAAGGACTTGGTGAAAACTTAGCAGAGAAAGAGATTAAAAGGATCCCTGAGGATCCAGTGTTGTCCATGGAATACAGGACAGGAAAGGAGCTGTCACAAGTGCCAGGCTGATGGTCAGGAGGGGCCTCCAGGTTGCTCTGTTCTCCAGAGACTGGTGTCAGGAAACCAAACCACCAATCTGATAACTTGGTGAGTAGAAAGGATGCTGGATTAGGATTCAAGAGGCCTAAGTGCAAGTCTTGGCTCTGTCATTAACTCACACAGTGATCTTGGATATATGACCTCTCTCCCTGCTCTGGGCCTCGGCTTCTCAGCTGTTATATGAGAAGATCTCTAAGGTCCTTTCTAGCTCTATGATCCCAACAATTACTATTATGCAGGTACAAATAGGACTAACCCCAGATTCTCCGAATCCTGTGTCTCTAGCCTCAATTCCTTGAGCATCTGATCCCAATGTCCCAGGGCAGCCTGGAATCCAAATCTTCCTCCATGTTTTCAGTCCCTCCTGTCCCTGTGGCTAGCCAGGCCTCACTGCAAAGGTGGCCACAGAGCAGGAGCTGAGATTCAGGGCAAGGGTGCACAGAGAGTTTCAGCTATCAGAGTAGGCTTGTGGGAAGGTAGCCTGCATTGATACTGCCTGAGATACCACTCAAGTCCCAGGAGACTATTCCGGGAAAGGGCATTCCTGAAATAAATCCTCCCAGAGAATTCCTGTTTGATTTCAATTGCCTGAGACGGGAGGAATGTTCCATGTCTGGCCAGACCAAAATGACGAGATTTCTAGAGGTCAACCTAATGACAAACCAAGGGCTCAAACCTCAGATTGGCTACTGCTTACCAGTCACAGGTTTCTCTGCTAGATTCAAAGGAAAGATGTCAGAAGGGATAAACCTTCTGACTACAGCTCTGTTTGTTCCCTTCTAGCAGAGATTAATCTCTGAGGTCCAGCCCAAACACACAGGAAAGTTACTGCTCCCTTCACCCCAGAGGGAGTAGAGATTTTCTCCTTAACTAAATGAGGTCAGACTGGGTCAGGAGGTGATGAGACAATCACAAAAATCAAATTGGGCTTATCAGTAAAGCTGGTTCCACTGTAAGGAGTAAAGGGCTCCTTCCCCACAACTACCACTGTTTGAGCCAGAGAAGGGGTCATTACTGACCAAGAGAGGCCAATCCCCAATCCAGTGCCTTCTAATGAAAAATCGACTCAATCAGTATCATGGGAGCAGAGATGATTTCATAATTCCTTTGCGGGTAAGCACAGACTCTGAGTATACATCTCACATTATTTGGATTCTCATGATCTTGCCCATGACCTCTAATTTCATTTTTAAATTTCTAAAGTTCTAAGAAAGACAATGTACTCTTGAGAAATAAGATCCAGTTGTAAAGGATCCTTCCTACCACCTGTTGAGACCTCATGCTGGCTACCCAGCTCAAGGCCTGAGTGAAAAATGGCCTGATACCCAAGGTCCTAGAATTGAGTGGGCACCTGAGGCAATATCAGGCCTGACCAACTTGGCTATAGAGGGGGCTACAAACTCAGCCAGAGGCACATTCCAAATGCCTAACCCCATCTTTATTTACAGCTCCTCAGGCTACAGAGTAATGGCAAACAACTCAGCTCTTGAATTGTAACAGAAAGAAAAAAGGGAACTACTAGTAACCCTCTCAGTAAAACTACCAGCTGGGAATAGGATAGACCAGGGAACAATGGCAGCCACTGACCTTCAGGGGCACAGGGGCTCCTAAGGGAGAGAAGATGCTGGTCTAGGAGAGACTTGGCATGGCTGCTTGATAACCCTGTAGAGAACAGGTCCTAGAGGGCTACCTAGGCATGAGGGAGCTGGGACCAATAGGGTTTGGAAAACAGGGAAAGAGCGTCAGTTGGACATCTAGGAAAGGAGGAATGGAGACTTCCCCAGCTTGCCCCAAGACTGAGGCAACAGAAGATGGCTACAGTGGAACCAGGCTGTGGGAAGATAGAGCTACCATACTTAACCATACCGCCTTAGGGAACCGATTTGATCCAACTTGTCCCAGGTCCCCCCAGATGTCCCTTGCTCCTTCCACCTTATCTCAGAAATATAAGAAGAGATAGGAGGGCTGCCATGCTTGGCTGCCTTGGCAGCTAAAAACCAAAGAGGGAAAATGAGGGCTCTAGGCTACCTGAGGGGGCAGATAGAGCTAGGCAACTCCAGAGACATAGATTTGGAGTACAGGAAGAGAGGATGGGTGGTGACAGGGGCCAAGGCCCCCAAGTCACATTAACAACTTGGAACCTCCCTAAAGAAAAAGGAAGGAGGAGAAGGGGAGGGAGGGCCTTGAGTGCCAATCAAGTCCATCCTTGCAGGAACTCAGCCCAACATGAACATGGCTCTTTACTTGCCCTGCCAGGGAGATGGGCCCAGAGGAGGGGGAGAAAAACCAACATAAATTCTGCAACTTTCAATCTTCCAGAGGCCATGGGGAGGAAGGGAGCAACCAGGCTACTGCCCTTAGGACTTCTTGGCATCTTGTGTGTTCCGGCGTTTCAGGTCACTCAAGTCAAAAGGTTTGAAAGCTGTTGGGTGCAGAGGGAGTTGAATGTCAGTTTCTGGAGAGGATCCCTTGTCTAATCCCACCTTCCCTAAGAAAATCTTAGGATCCACTCTATCCTACTTTTGCATGAAACCAGTCTCCAAGCTTGCCCCTGTGGGAAGATTCAGTCTGTCTCCTTCAAACAGATCTCTGAGAGAGGAGGCAAGCACTTCCTCAAGTATTTCCTTTCTAGCCCTGTACCTAGTGGCCACTGCTCTCATGAGTTCAGAGGGGAAGCTAGGACTCAGTAGCCTCCCTGTGTCCTTCCAGGGGCACTCACTCTTCAGACTGGGGTTAGGGATCTTTTCCACATACTCCTCCACCAGGCCACGCTCGCTGCCAGACATCTGGTTCCGGAGATCTCGTTCCACACACTGCCATGCTGCATGGAAAAGGAAAAAAAGAAGCTGGGGACTGAGGCTCAAGATAACTGCAGTATAAACCTTTGGAGTCTGTTTGTCTAAATGTGATACCTACTCTGCTGTAACAGGTAAAAATCTGAGCTAAGGAAGCTCCTTTTGCTACCTCCAGACCATGCATCAATCTTTCTTAAAACCCACCTCTTCCAGGAGGCCCTTCCTGAGTAATGCATGTAGAGACCCACTCTACATATATTTCTTGTGTGAGTTTGAATCACCCACAGAGGGAAGCTGAAGGCTGGAAAGTAATGGGTTAAGTTTACATGCTAGAGAGAGTGAGCCATAGAAGGAGCAGAGAGAGAGAGAGAGAGAGAAGAAACACAGGGACAAAACTTTAGCGTGGTCTCAGCAGGTAAGTTCCTCCTCAGATGTTCAGAGAGAGTGAGTGAGCTGAACTGATTTTATTGAGGATTGCAGGAATGGGGATTGTGGGATGTCAATCAAACAGTGGGCACATCAGAAGTTTTAACATAGTAATGACAACCAAAAGGAACAGATGGCTACAATAGTATAGTCAGGTTCTCAGGTAAGAAGCACATGTGAAATCCTCTCCTTTCCAGCACATTGACAACAGCTTATGCAAATGCAGGGGTCAGAACCTGTAGAACATTAGGAAGGACCTGTAGAATTTGTTTGTTAGCTTTCAGACTGCAGATAATCAGTAGAGGTTTGATTTTTAAATTCCACCAAATTTAAGATCCAACCAATTTAAGGATTCAGAAGTCAATCATGTGAAATGTTAGAAATGTATACGTAAGTCTGGTCCAAGAGCACTTTCCTCATGAGAGTCAGCTTTTGAATACATCTTTAATATCTTCATGATTCGTTATACCTGAAACCCTTCAAAGCACTAAAATTAATCCTTCACCATGCTTTCCTAAACTTTATGTACTTTGTTTTCAGGATATGAATCTATACTTACTGCCATGTTTTTTAGATTGTGCTTGTGTTTCCTGTCTCTCTAGCTAGCTGTAAACTATTTAAGGGCTATAATTACAGCATTGGGTCACAAAATATAAGAACAATGGGGAACCCTAGAGATCATTTAGTTCAATCCCTTCATTTTACAGATAAGGGAACTAATGCTTAGAGAGATCTCTAAGAGCCTTGCCCAAGGTCACACAGTAATTTAGTAATAACAATAGCTAACATTTATATAGTGCTTTAAGTTTTACCAAGTGATTTACAAATATCTCATTTTTACTTCCTGACAACCATATGAAATTGAGGCAGACAGAGGTTAAATGACTCAATCAGGTCAACACCGTAAGTGTTGGAGGCTGGATGTGACCTCAGGCCTTCCTGACTCTAGGCCCAGTACTCTATCCTCATGTTTCAATATTAAACCTAGGCTAGAACCTGGTGTATTCTTTAATATTCTCTCATAGCAACTAATTCAGGACTTTGTATGCAAGAGACACTTGATCCATCAAAGAATCTGAATGACTTCAATGCTGGGGGACCTCCTTATAGAAGAGGGAGTAGGGGGAGAGAAAAATTCCTTTGCTGTTCTTTAAAACTAGAAGACCCTGAGCAGATAAAAAGGCTTACAAAAAAAAAAAAGCCATAAAGAAACAAAGACCCAAAGGGTGAGGACCCTGAGACAGTGGCCAGATAACCCACCTTCATAAATGAAGCGAACATTCTCCTCATGGGCCGGAGTGAAGATCTCACTGCTGTTGCTTGGAGACCGGGGGCCACTATTCCTTTTGCCATTGTAGACAACTCTGGAGACGGGGGAACTGGGAACAAACACCTGTGTGTGAGTGTCTTGGAAAAATGCAGGGGCTAGGGGCCACCTCCTGCCATGGGCAAGGAGACTTGTGACCCAGAGAGGCCCCAGAGTCAGGAGCTGCAGTCAGTTTCTGTGGCTAAGATGACGCAAGCCTCACCTGGTCATAGCTGGGGGTGTCTGATCCAATCACACAACTTGAATGCTTGGGTCTCCTTCTTGGATTCAGACTGCTGTTGAGAAGGAAAAGCAAGTGTCAACCAAGGCAACTGCCTCCCTCTAGCAGCAGCAGCCTAAAACAATAATAAGATGAGTTGGTGGGATGTGGGGGACCTCAAGCTTCCCTTCTTGGCATTTATGTCTATACAGTTAGAATGGACAATATAACAGCAAGCATGAGGTCTTGACCAGGAGGAAGAAGAGGATCAGTATTCAGTTCTTTCAGAAACAAGAGGTTGAATCTAGTCTGTAATTAAAAAAAAAAATAAACAACTCAATGAAAAAGGTCAGTAAAGGAGGTATCCTTTAGGATCCCACCCCATCTCCTTTTAGCAAAGAAATATCAGGCACAAACACAGAATCCTGGAATTGAGGCCATCTAATCTAATCCCTACTTGAACAAGAGTACCCGCTATGACATTCCAACCATGTACCATCAAGCCTTTGCTTGAAGACCTCAAAAGAAGGAGAATCTACTATAAAGACAGCTCATTCTACTTTCAGACAGTTTTGATTGTTAGAAAGTTTTGCTTTATGTAGATCCCTAGAATGCTCCACTGGAGGCTTCTAAGAAGCACTAAAAACGGGTCTAGCTATTAAACCACCTGAATCCACTTAATTATCCTTTCATCTAGCCAAGAGGTATCAAACACATAGCTACAACTCCCCAACTTGATCCTAAATAGATGAAAATGCAATTGGGAAAGATCTAACAAAATAAATAAAAATACAATAAAATGTAGATAATATTAGTTAGTATGTGGTATTCGAAGTTAATATGCAGCTCATGGATATTTTTTTAAAAATAAGATTTTATTTTTTTCCCTTGTCACATGTAAAAACGATTTTTAAAATTCATTTTTTAGTTCTGAGTTCCAAAATCTCTCCCTTCTTCTGATTTCCCTCCCGGAGACAGCATGCAATGTGATATGGATTTTACATGTGTTATAATGCAAAACATTTTTCCACATTAGTTGTTTTGTGGAAGAGATCTCAAATTTAAAAAAAAAAAAAAGAAGAAAGAAAATGAAATACAGTATGTTTCTGTCTGCATTCAGATTCCAGTTCTTCCTTAGAGGGTAGAGGCATTTTTCATCATGAGTTTCAGGAATCGTCTTGTATCACTGCATTGCTGAGAATAACTAGGTCATTCACAGTTGTTCATCAAGAAATATTGCTGTCACTGTGGAAAATACTATTCTGGTTGTACTTAATTTCACTTTGCATCAGTTTGGTGATGGCTATTTCTATTTGAATTAGATACCACTGATCTAGCCTATTTCTATGTCTTCTATAATAAGAAGAGTGTGACTTTCAAAAGCTTCATTAAAATCCAGGTAAAATCTATCTACAGCATTCCATTGGTCTACCAATAAACTAACCCTATTTAAAAAAAGACAAGGCTATTATGGCAGATGATGAAACCATGCTGGTTCTTTTTGACCAATGTTTCTTTATGTCTTTACCATGTTTTAGAACTTTGCCAGGAATCAAAGTCAAATGCACTAACCTTTGCTCCACAGACTATTATTTTCCTTTTAAAAAAATTGGGACATCTTTTCTTTCCTAACACCTCTGTAATTCTCCCTTATCTTTCAAAGATCTTTAACAAGTGGCCCAGCAATCCTTTCTGCCAATTTTTTCAGTAGTTTAAGATGTTATTCATTTGGGCTTAAGGGACTTGAACTCATCAAGTGAGCTAGGAGCACTTAAAAAATGTTAATTGGTATCTTTGTGAATATGTCACCTGCATCTCCAATGCAGTCAGTTCCTCCTCCCACACCCAGAAAGCCCTCAAATAACACAGAATAACAAGAAAGAAGGGAAAAAGAATAGCAAAATTAATGAACACATCAATCATGCCCAATGGTACATATAGTATTTCACACTTGGGATCCTTTCCCCACAACTGCTTCGAAGATGGGAAGAGACTCTTCTTCAGAGTCAAGCCTGATTAAATGTTTTTACAATCTACCTACATGAGTGCCTCATTAGTCATGTTTGTCCTCTCCTTTCCAGTCCAAAGAAAGTTTCTCCATTGCAGAGAAAATGGAAGCAAAATAAGAGGTGAGACCTTTTGCCTTCTTCTTTTCATATAGGATGGATCACATTCCACTCAAATATCTCATCCCTTCTTTGCTCTTCCTACTCTTTCCCCTCAATATAACTAAATGACCCCCAATACCTTCTTGTTCTCCTGAGTTTTGCTAAACAGCCTCAGCTCCCTCTGAGTTTTAACATGCCTGACATTAGGCTTGCAGGACTGAAGTTTTTTAACTCATCCTGTTACTGCTTTTGCTGGCTCCATAGTTCATGGCAGTAACCCACACTTCTACAGTGTTTTATGGATTAAGTGTGTTGAGCTCCTAGAAATTCTACCCTAGTGCCATAGATATTTGTTTGTTCTGATGTGGAAACATCAGTTCCCCAATCCTGGGTGGTATAGTCAGCTCCCCAGAATCACCACCTCTGGCTTAAGAGTCTGTATTTGGGTCTTCAGAAGCAGGTTAATCTGAGTCTGTTTGTCCTCAGAGAAATAGGCCCCACTAGGCGTCTGTCAGGATAAAACAGAAGTGGGGAAGAGGCAAAGTAAGATTACAACAACCTAGTTAGGCCTTGACCTAGTGGGATCCTGTCACAGACCAGTATTTATAGATACCTCTTGCTCAGGGGATTTCCATTGCCCAGGGGAATGGCTATTTTTAGGTGGAAGTTCTCAAGTTAGCAAGACAGAGAAAAGTACCATACTAAGGATTGAAGGGAGCCAGAGGAAGGGGTGAACGGACTGAATAGGCCCTCCAGCATCTAAGGTGACAACCTAAATAAGATGCACCCCAGGAAATGGCACACAGGGCAAAAAGAACTGGTATGTGTCATCAGTATCCCCATTTTGATACTCAACTTTGGACATAGACAGGTATGATCTAACCTACCCTTGAAGAGTTCACTGCAAAGTGGCAAGGAATGAATGAGAGAAAGGACTGAGCATTTCATTTTTCTCTAACGGATATCTTTGGAGGGGAAATCAGGCTGTGTAAGAAAACTGTGGGTATTTACAAATAGGCATATATCCCAAGAAGGTAAAAGTTCAGAAAAGTTCCAATATACATTAAACATTTATAAAAGCATTTTTAAACAAATAATTAGAAACAGACAGTGACCCTAAATTGAGGAATGACTAAACAAACTGTGGAACACAAATATGACTGAATATTTATTAACCCCACTTTACAACAGACTGTATGTACAAAGCAATGAAAACAGAAACTTGTTTTCAAGACATGGGAAAACTTATATGAATGAAGTAAGCAGGACCAGGAAAAAAATATGCATACTGACTATAACAATTTAATAGAAAGAATAATCACCCAAAAAAACCCAAAACTGAACATTGTGTAATTATAACAAACAAGCTTGCACATTAGCAAAAGATAGGAGAATGTAACTTCCTCCATTTGCTGAAGAGTGACAGAGTACTATGGAAGTGAGAAATTGCATATACTGCCAAACTTGACTGTGTTATTTTTTCTGAACTGTTTTTTTTTTCTTTTTTCTTTTGTTTTTTAAGGGATGGATCTTGGAATGAGGAAGAAGGAAGGTCATATTAGGAAATCAAGGTGACAAAAAAAAGGTAGTAATAATTTTTTTTAAAAATTAAAACCGTCAGCATCTATAAGGCTACATTAAGGGGAGAAAGCAGATTTGGTCTTTCTCCATCCTTGGACCATGATCATCCAGCTTTCACATTTACATTAAAAAAACCTTTTGTACAAATGTAAACCTAAGAACATGAAAGAAATTAAATGAGGTTGGAAAGAAATTTGAATAGAAACATTGGAAAGAAGTAGGCATCAAGAAACTCCCTTCACTGAATTTCCAGTAGGATTTGTAAGACTAAATCACACAATTAGCATTTATAAGAATAAATCAGGGGGCAGCTGGGTAGCTCAGTGGATTGAGAGTCAGGCCTAGAGACGGGAGGTCCTAGGTTCAAATCTGGCCTCAGACACTTCCCAGCTGTGTGACCCTGGGCAAGTCACTTGACCCCCATTGCCCACCCCTATCACTCTTCCACCCATGGAGCCAATACACAGAAGTTAAGGGTTTAAAAAAAAAAAAGAATAAATCACACAATATCTACTTAGGGAATTTTAAGTTGGAAGGGATCTTTGAGGTCAACTCGTCCAAGTACAAAGTGGAAAAATCTTTGATTGGGTACTGTCAATGATGCAGAATGCATTACCTCACAAAAGCAGCTCATTCCACTCTCAAAATCTCTAATTGATAGGGGGTTTTTCCTCTGGAAATAAAGCTGAAATTTCTGTAATTTCTATAACTTCAAACTAGTTACTATTCTTAGTTTTACTTTCTGGAGGCACACAGGATAAATCTAATACCCCCCACCCCCTTCCACATGACAGCCCATCAAATGTTTTAAAACAGTAATCACATTCCAACTCCTCATTTCTCCAGGCTAAAAATCATGATTTTGAGTCCCTACACTACTCTGCCTGTCTCTGATGGAAATGTTCCAGTTTGTGTCAATGTCTCTTTTAAAAACCCATATAGTGGGGGCAGCTGGGTAGCTCAGTGGAATGAGAGTCAGGCCTAGAGACAGGAGGTCCTAGGTTCAAATCTGGCCTCAGCCACTTCCCAGCTGTGTGACCCTGGGCAAGTCACTTGACCCCCATTGCCTACCCTTACCAATCTTCCACCTATGAGACAATACACGGAAGTACAAGGGTTTAAAAAATAAAATAAAATAAACTGTAGAGTTGTTTCTTATACAATTCTTATTCTTTGTATATTGAAATGTTTGTTAATAAATTTCACAATGAAAAAGAAAATTTAAACCATTCTTCTCGTCATCCCCTCTACAAATATTCCTGACCCTGATGCCCACTTAACACTCCTAATGCATTCCTATTCTAAACACATCACTTTTTGCTTCATTCTTTTCACTGGTTGTTGACTTTTGCTTTCATAATAAAATTTGCCTAGTATTCAAAGCTCTACACCAGTGGTTCCCAAACTTTTTTGGCCTACCGCCCCTTTCCAGAAAAAATATTACTTAGCTCCCTGGAAATTAATTTTTTTAAATTTTAATAGCAATTAATAGGAAAGATAAATGCACCTGTGGCCATCACTGCTTCCCTGGATTGCTGCAGCACCCACAATGGGGTGGTAGTGCCCACTTTGGGAATCACTGCTCTACACAGTGAAAATCCAATCTATCTCTTCTACCCTATCAATACTATTTTCCTTCACAAACTCCAAGTTCTAGCCACAACAAACTACTCAGAAGCCTGTACTCTCTTTGTGCTCTTGCCTGCCTTGGTTCACACCACATCGTCCTTTTTACGACTGAAATGGACTCTTTTTCCCACTAATCCCTTCCCACTGAAAATTGATTTCAGGTCTGACTCCCTCCAAGAAGTTTTCCTTGAGCACCCTAGCCAGAATGACCCTCCCCTCCTCAAACTTCTCTTAGAACTAAATGGGGAATTGGGCCGGATGGGGTGCACCAGTTGGGTGGCTCAGTGAATTGAGAGCCAGATTCAAATCTGACCTTAGTTGTGTGACCCTGGGCAAGTCACTTAACCCCAGTGCCTAGCCCTTACCACTCTTTTGCCTTGGAACCAATACACAGTATTGATTCCAAGGCAGAAGGTAAGGGTTTAAAAAAAAAATTCTCTGGTACACTAACCATATAACTTGCATTATAGTTATTTTTTTACATATCTTATCTCTCTTATTAAACTATAAACTTCTTGGGCTCAAGAGTTATGTAGACTGAATTTAAAAAAAAAACTCCTGGTACCTAGCTAAGTGCCCTGCATATAGGTAGATACTTGGCAATGTCTGTCAAAGTGAAGCATCCAAAGGTTTTCATATAAATTCCTATAACCTCAAGCCCTCTTAAGAGAGTAAAGAACTAAATGAGGCCAGTTCCAGCTCTACAGGGGAAACAAGTACAAAGTACTTGTACATTTTCAAGATCACAGGTCACAATAGGGAGATGAACCCAAGTTATTTGAATCATATTCAAAAATATTTCCTATGGATAAAATAACTATCTTCTAATTTGCAGAAGGACAAAGTTGAAGCAATGTTTCCTTATTCCCATCAAAATTATTCATACTTTGATTTTCACATTCAGCAAACAGAATAAAGCACTGATGGTAGTAGAAAGAAAGCAGGACCTAGAGATTGGACAGACATGGATTTGAGTTCTCTTATACTTTTCTAGCTGTATATGCCCTAGCAAATCATTTCATCTCTCTAGGTCTCAAGTTCCTCGATGCAAAACAGATAATATCTTTGGTACTTACCTCACAAAGTTTTAAGTATCAAATAGGCCTTACAGGTGATGCAGCAGATAAAATAAGGAACTTAGAAGAGTCTGGTTAAACCTGAGTTCATATTCTGCCTCAGAACTTGCCAACTGTGTGATCCTAAGCAAGCCACTTAACCACTTTACCTGCGTCAGTTTCCTCATCTAGAAAATGGGAATAATAACAAAACCTACCTCCCACTGTTGTTGTGAAGCTTAAATGACTAAACATGTAAGTCCCTTTGTAAATGATAAAATGCTAACTATTGTTATCAAATGAAATTATGTCTATAAAGTGCATTCCAAACCTTAAATTATATATAACTATATATAGTTACAAAGTTAACATATATTTATATGATTAAATATATTATATATAGTTATATATAGTTATCATACACAGATTTATATGATTTAAGGTTTTTAATATAAACATTTATAAAATCATTCTGTCTTCAGGCCTCTGAACATTCCAGTTTTAAAACAGTCACATTAGGGCACTAAAAGACTGTCTGGCCTTTGATCCAGTCATACCACTGCTGGGTTTATACCCCAAAGAGATCATAAGGAAAAAGACATGTACAAAAATATTTATAGCTGCACTCTTTGTAGTGGCAAAAAACTGGAAAATAAGGATATGCCCTACAATTGGGAATGGCTGAACAAATTGTGGTATCTGCTAGTGATGGAATACTATTGCACTCAAAGGAATAACCAACTGAAGGAATTCCACGTGAACTGGAAAGACCTCCAGAAATTGATGCAGAGTGAAAGGAGCAGAACCAGGAGAACATTGTACACAGAGACTGATACACTGTGGCAAAATCGAATGTAATGGACTTCTCTACTAGTAGCAATGCAATGATCCAAGACAATTCTGAAGGACTTATGAGAAAGAATGCTAACCACATTCAGAGGAAGAACTATGGGAGTAGAAACAGAAAAAAACCAAATGCTTTAACACATGGTTGATGTGGATATGATTTGGGATGTAGACTCTAAACAACCGCCCCAGTGCAACTATCAATAATATGGAAATAAGTCTTGATCAATGACACATGTAAAAACCCAGTGGAAATGTGAATGGGCTACGTGTGTAGAGGGGAGAGAGAAATTTTCTTAAAAAATAAAATAAATAATAAAATAAAATAAAAGTCACATTAAATCTAGATGTGCTCTTCAAACTCCAACAACAGGGCTTCTTAACTTTATCAGAAAGCTGATACTGAATTGGGAGTCATTTAGAGATCTTACAAAGTAAAACTTGCAAATTTCTCAATGTCCTGTTGCTGCTTCCAGCCACCAAGTTGAAAAGGAAGGGTGATAGTCCAATAGGGTATCTGAGCAACTAAATACTAGGAGTTCCAATTCCAGTTCTCTCACCAACTTGGCACTGATAAATCTCCCTTTGGTATGAGGAAGTTTAAAGGGCATACTTGTCAAACTACCTGGGGACCATGGCAACAGAAGCCATATAAATACAAGAGCTGATAAAGCAGGGTTTTCCCATAGTGTTACAGAAAAAAATATTGGACTAGAACTGATTTCTAATTACAATTTCATCTCCTACCTATGTGGACTCTCAGCAAAGTCACTTGCCTCCCATTTCGCTTACCTATAAAAAGAATTGATCTGGATGATTTCTAAGGTCCCTTCTAGCTCCAGTATTCCCAATAGCACAGTCTCTACATCGGACTGGTTCTAAATTCTTACTTTTGGTTCTACCTAGTTCCTCAGTGATACCTGACCTGCAGAAGACAAGTATAAGGGGGAGTGGGGTCGGGGTCTTTGATCTCAAAGGAGCTGAAAGGCACCTGCTTTCAACAGAAGGCACTTCTAGACTTCAAGGATTACTTGTTATTGCTCATCCAACAAATTTCATGAACATTCTACAGCCCCAGAAGTCAGTCTGACCCTCCCCACACCCCCAGGATCTCTTACACTATTCTGAAAAGCCCAGCAGGTGGGTAAGTTTGGAGGTTAGCACCTCACCAACTGGAAGAAGAACCCAGGTCTCACAGGCTCCTTCTTCTACACCACCGAGGGAAAGAGGAAACTGGTAATATTTCCTGTGTGCAGCAGAGGGTCCCAAGCAGCTAGGGGGAGGGGAGAACTAAGTGTAAAGGATTCTCAGGTAGATCTGTCGATTTCCACAAACGCGCTCGTAGTGAGGTAGCCCCACTCCTTGCCCTCGACCTGAATCTCTGGGATCCCACTCTACACCACCTAAGGCGTGGTGTCGCGACACGACTACCTCGTGCCGGGATGGGGTGGGGTCCCTTCTCCCACAGTTAGGGGTTATACATCACTACTGGTACACCTGGACAGATCACGGGGTAAGACTCTGCCAGTCGAAGAGGGCGGGGCCCATCTTACGACGTGACGTGCTGGTCGCATCGCGACAGTGCGGGGATGGGGGGTCGTATCGTGACATGAAGTGGGTGGGGAAGAGAGAGGAGGCGTGGCCCAGGTCGCGTCAGGGGCGGGGCGATCCCCACAGGTTTCCGGCGCGAGCCCAGTCCCGCCCCCCAGCCCCAGGCCCCTAGCCGCCCCCTGGCGCCTCACCTCGCCCAGTTTCAGACACCGCCACCGCCGCAGCCGCTTCCAGCTGGGAGGCCCGGGCCGGAAGTGACGAGACAGAGGGGCTGCGCAGGCGCAGGACGGAGGGAGAGCCCCCATGTGATTGTTCGGCCCGGGCGCGCCTCTTTACCAGTAGCCCTACAGTAACCTCAGCCCCTAGGTTTGCTGAAGGGGCGTGGCCATGACGTGAAGCCCCGCCCCAAACGCTCCTCCCCCCCCAACCCGGGGCATCCCAGCCTCTGTGGGTAGCGAGGGAAAGAAGAGAACTAGCTTTGGGTCCCCGTGGCTGTTTGGGAGATGGCCGCCTTCCTAGTCCTCGGGCCTCTGGAATAGGGGAGAGTGGGGAATGGCAAGGAGGCAACTGTGGTCTGTGAAAATCACATTTATTGAAAAAGTAAAAAGTGTTCAACGATTTATAAAACGAAATAAAACACGAAAACGTCCTGTAGAAAATCCAAGCTCTGGGCCAAGGACCGGAGGAAACTGGGAGGGCCGGGAGGAACCCATGGACCTCCCTAGGGCCGGGCACAGCTGGGGTCTGCGAGCACCGCCCCTCCCGTGGGCCTCAGCTACCCAAGTGGGGAGGGAGGGGGCGATGCCTGCTGCCGAACAGTCTAATCCAATCCTCCCGGTGTGCCGAACCTTGGGCCAGGGGGCAGGGGTTAGGGAGGGGGCAACCCTGTAAGAGATTAAACAGCATAACTTCGCTCCCTAGCATACATCACAGCTCCAGCTCCAACCCCCGCCTCAAGTTCAGGGTCTCCAGGGTGGGAGAGGAGAAGGTGAAGGGACAGTGAGGGCTCTGCGTAGGGATGTGGGTATCGAGAGGATGTCAGTCCATCGTGGCCCCTTTGAATAGCTCCACCAGGTCCTTGTAGTCGGGGTCGATGAGATCAGAGGGCAAGTCACCGTCGTCATTGGCTACATCTACATCAGCCCCGAGGGAGATGAGGTATCTAAGGTAGGGAGAAAAGTGGTAAAGGGCTGGAGGGCCTAGTGGTGAGACAATCCACACCGTTTGCTTTTCTCTGGGTAAAGGAAGAGGCATGAAGTGGTCCAAAACCTTGGACACAACCTCATGCCATGGTATCTATCCCAGAAATGGGATATGCTGGATTTGTACTTAGTAGGAGACAGGTTAAAATGCTGGCCCTGCCATTTATGTCCTATGTCACCTTGTCCTCTAGGGGGTCTCAGTTCAGGTCAATTCAAACATTGTGTCCAAAATAAAATGTAGCTCTTGCCCTCAAGGATCTTATTTCTGTTTATAGTTTCCCAAATAGGGCGAAGAATCTTTAATGTCATATAATGTCAGATATCTTTTAAGTGCATAGTGTCCTATCTTTTAAGAGGCCATCCCACTCTTCTCAGCAGTGAAGGAATGTCTTATGTGACTGGATTTTGAGTTTTAATTTGAGACCCTGCTCCTCCCTCCAAAGTGTGACCTTGGGTGGTTTACTATGACCCAGGTGTGCCATTGGCAGCCAGAAGGAGAGCAGAGCCCCTACTCTTGGCTGAACCACTCACCTGGCAATGTCTGGGTAGCCATCACTGCAGGCCATGTGCAGTGCTGTCCATCCTGTTTCATCTCGCTGGTGGATGTCAGCCCCATGCTTGATGAGCAACTTCACACAGTCCAGGTTCCCCGAAAGTACTGCTTCATGTAGGGCAGCCAGACCTGGAAAAGGGAAAGTATTAAGGAATTCAGTAGTTTGTCCAGTTGGAAAGATGGGGATGAGAGCAGAAAGAGCTGGACCTTTCCCACATGTTTTCTTCCTGCTTAGTCTAGGCTTACTAGTTGTGTGATCTTAGATACCTGTCTAGACTTTAGTCTCCTCATCTATAAGAAGAGCAGGTTGCTCCACTTGACCACTAAGGACCCTTCCAGCTCTAAACTGGTTCTCCAATGAGCCAATCTAAGTCAATAAACGGTGTCAGAGTGGTCCCCAGAACAATATTTCCCTAATCTAAGCCCAGATTTGTTATCTTCCCCCTCAGAATTCTCCAAGCACCTGTTACCTGTCCCTTGCACACATACACACACAACACACACACACACACAGATACCAATTTGTTCATAATTATAAGTCTAAGGTCTTTCTGTGGTATGCCTAGATAGTGCTTCAGATCCCTTTACTTCCTTTAGGGTTCTAAAATTCTCCTCCAGGGTAGTGTATGGTAAGGCAGACTGCAGAAATAGCCCAAAGCAGCAAAGGGAATCAGTCTTGAAACAATAAACAACATCTTAAAGTTATGGGAAGGAGAAAAACCTCTTTTACTCACCTGAGGGATAGATGGTATCCAGGGTGACTTTTCGAGTCCGAATGAAGCGCCCTACCTGCCGCAAATCACCCTGTCGAATGTGATCCAAAAACAGGACATCGTTGGGAAATCGGACACAACGCTCTGCATGTAGACGCCGCTGATTATAGCGACTGCGGTGGGCAGCGGTGGTTGGCACTGAGTAACGCATCCTGGCAGGCAATGGGAAGAAGCAAACTCTCCTTAAGTGCCCCTAAAAGACTTGGACAGTCTGGGGAAATTGGGAGTACAAGCTAAAGGAGTGTACGTAGCACAGACAGATCTTTGGTCTTTAAGAGAAACTCCCACAATCCAGGGACAGTGGTGATGAGAGCAGCAGCAGTCACAGTGATGTCCCTCTCCAGCCCTGGGCATTTCCACCTTATATAGAGCTTTCCAGGCTATATAAAGTGAGCAAGTCATGCTGTTTGCCGAAGGGACTGTAATTGAGCCACCTCCCTCCCCGTGCTCAAGATCATGTTTAGAGTCTCAGCTTACAGCCCACCTGTCCCTGCATGCAGCCAAAAGGGTCAACTTCTTCCTTGCTACTCACTCCCAGCCCCACAGCTGGACCTAGGCACTTACGGCAGGGCCCACTGAAATGCAATGGGAATCATGCTAGGAAAAAGAGTCTACTGGAGGGAACTTGTGATTGCTGACTCAGTCAAGTCAGTCAACTAGCACCTATTCAAGGGGGAAACAAGATCTAAAAATAGCCATGAAGGAATATTAATACCCCAAAGCCTAAGCAATTCAGATTTGATGAGCTGGTTCTTAGGCAAGGGATGATGAAATGAGAGCTACTAGACCCAATCCACTGTTGTCTGGCTTTCTTGGTTTCCTTCAAGTCCTAGATAAAATCTCATCTTCTATTTGAAGCATTTCCTAATCTTCCTTAATGCTGATGCCCTTTCTCTTATTAACTCTCTCCCATTCATCTTGAGATATAATTTATACAAAATTGTTTGTATATTGTCTCCCCCATTAGACTTGTAAACTTCCTGTGAGCAGGGATTTTCCTTTCTTTGTATACCCATCATTTAGTACAATGTCTGGCATGTGATAAGCTCTTGTTAAATCTATACCTTCTGTTTTAGATTCGATATTCCAAGACAGAAGAGCAGTAAGGGCTAGTAAATTGGGGTTAAGTGACTTACCCATGGTCATGAAGTTAGGAAATATCTGAGGCTAGATTTGAATCCAGGACTTCCTATCTCTAGGACTGGCTCTCTATCCACTGAGTCATCCAGCTGCCCCTTTTGTGTTTCTCTAAACCACAGACAAAGGCTCTTAATAAATATTTATTGACTGCACAGTGCTGGCCCTTGCTGCAATTAGTATCGTCCAATTCACTTTGGGGAAGAGAAAAGTAAAAGACCAGAACAGGAAGCAAGTGTTCCAGGAGACCTATGTCCATCAGGTTTCTTGCCTTATTTTTTCCCCTATGCCCATTTCATACTGTCCTTTGCTGTTAGACCCATCTTCCTGGAACACCAACATCATGACATTTTCCTGCTCAAAAGCCTTGAGCCACAAGTCCAAACTCCTCTGAGGAACATTCAAGACTCACCCAATAGAGTTCAACTCTAACCTTTCTAGCCTTATTTCTCACTGCTCCTCTACTGTGAACTTTTTTCTTCAGCACAGCTGATTCCATCACACTGTCCCTTGAATATGCCAAGCTTATTCCTATCCTCTACTATTCCCCCTTGCCTGGAATGCCTTTTTAACTTTCTGAAGTTAACCTATTCTTTTTTCTTCTTTTAAGCCCTTACTTTCTAACTCAGAATCAATACTAAGTAATGGTTCCAAGGTAGAGGGAATTGGGGTTAAGTGACCTGTCCAGGTCACAGGGTCAAATACAGCTAGGAAGTACCTGAGGTCAGATTTAAATCCAAGATCTCTGGTCTCCTGGCCTGACTCTCTACCCACTGAGCTACCTAGCTGCCTGTGTCTTTTTTTCCCCCAACTCATTTTTCCCAATTTATCCTAGCCTAAGTCTTATTTCATCTAGTACAGTGATTCCCAAAGTGGGCACTACTACCCCCTGGTGGGTGCTGCAGCGATCCAGGGAAGTGGTGATGGCCACAGGTACATTTATCTTTACTATTAATTGCTATTAAAATTTAAAAAATAATAATTTCCAGGGGGCTAAGTAATAATTTTCCTGGAAAGGGGGCGGTAGGCCAAAAAAGTTTGGGAACTACTGATCTAGTAAGCCTTTCCTTAAAAAGCATACTAAAACACTGATGGCAGAACTGTGAATTGATCCAACTATCATTGAAGGCATAATCAAAGTTAAAGGGGTTAAAGGAATATAAAAACATATTTTTCAGCATATTTTCAGAGGAGCCGTGAATCAATACAACCATTTTGGAAAGAAATTCAGAATCATGCAATAATAATTACAATACAGTAACTAAAATGTCTTTATACCCTTTGACTCAGAGATTAGGGAATGGTTAGACCAATTGTGATATAATGAAATATTATAGGGGTAGCTAGGTGGCTCAGTAGATTGAAAGCCAGGCCTAGAGATAGGAGGTTTGAGATTCAAATCTGACCTCAGACACTTCCTAGTTGTGTGACCCTGGGTAAGTCACAATTACACTTGCTTAGTCCTTACCACTTTTCTGCCTTGGGACCAATATACAGAACTGATTCTAAGATGGAAGGTAAGGATTTAACAAAAAAAAAAGAAGAAAGAAAGGAAGGAAGGAAGGAAGGAAGGAAGGAAGGAAGAAAGAAAGAAAGAAAGAAAGAAAGAAAGAAAGAAAGAAAGAAAGAAAGAAAGAAAGAAAGAAAGAAAGGAAGGAAGAAAGAAAGAAAGAAAGAAAGAGAG
>NC_058133.1:226857368-226939993 GCF_016433145.1 Gracilinanus agilis | reverse complement strand
TATTTCTAGTGCGCACTAGGGGAACTCAGCAAAGGAGTTCCAAAGCAACATAGTCAGAGTGGAGTTTAAATACATTTTTGAAGCTTTGATCTAGTACCTATGAATAGATTCATGGTTTCAGTTCAGTGCTCAGGAAGGAACAGGACTTTACCCTAGAGATAAAAGGACTCAGTGTTTTGGTCTGGTGCTTAGACTTAAGGAGAACAAGACATTACATATCAGACAGGTATGCAAGGTGGGAGTTAGTTGACTGGTTTTAGTTTTAATCATTTACTTTACTTCACTGGGATTTTTGGAATTTTTGGAATTTTTGTTTTTGTTTTTTTAATTTTTTAAACCCTTAACTTCTGTGTATTGACTTATAGGTGGAAGATTGGTAAGGGTAGGCAATGGGGGTCAAGTGACTTGCCCAGGGTCACACAGCTGGCAAGTGTCTGAGGCCGGATTTGAACCTAGGACCTCCGGTCTCTAGGCCTGGCTCTCAATCCACTGAGCTACCCAGCTGCCCCCTTGGAATTTTGCTATAATATTCCTGGGAGTTTTCTTTTTGGGATCTCTTTCAGGAGGTGATCAATGGATTCTTTCAATTTCTATTTTATCATCTGCTTCTAGAATATCAGGGCAGTTTCCCTTGATGATTTCTTAAAAGATGATACCTAAGCTCTTTTTTCTTAAGTCATGGCTTTTGGGTAGTCCAATAATTCTTAGATTATTTCTCCTAGATTTATTTTGCAGGTCAGTTGTTTTTCCCATGAGATGTTTCACATTTTCTTCTATTTTTTCATTTGTTTAATTTTATTTGATTGTTTCTTGATATCTCATGGAGTCATCAGCTTCCACTTGCCCAATTCTAATTTCTAAGGCATGATTTTCTTGAATGACCTTGTACAATTCCTTTTTCATCTTGGCCATTCTACTCTATAAAGAATTCTTTTTCTCATTCTTTCCATATAGCCAATTCTGCTTTTTAAGAAGTTTTTCTCTTCAGTGCATTTTTGATTATCTTTTTCCATCTGGCCAATTCTGGTTTTTAAAAAGTTCTTATCATCAGTGGATTTTTGTGCGTCTTTTACCAATTGGCCTATTCTGTTTTTTAAAGTATTAATTTCTTCAGTATTTTTTTTTTGCCTCCTTTACCAAGCTGTTGACTTTTTTTCATGATTTTCCTGTATCACTCTCATTTCTTTTCCCAATTTTTCTTCTGCCTCTCTTATTTGATTTTAAAAATCCTTTTTGAGTTCCCCCATTAATTTTGGGGGGGCTTGATTGCAATTCATATTTTTTCTTGAAGGTTTTGGATACAGTAGGATTGATTTTGTTGCCTTTTGAGTTTTTGTTTTGGTCTTCCCTGTCACCAAAATAACTTTCAATATTGACTTTCTTTTTTTGTTATTTGCTCATTTTCCAGCTTTTTTTCTTTTTTTGGAATTTAAAAAATTGTTAAAGTTGGGGTCTGTACCTGTGATGAAGGGAATACTGTTCCAGGCTCCAGGTTCTTTGCGCAGCTGCCTTTAGAACTGGCTCTGAAGATCTATCTGTTTTCAGTTCTTCCAAGGTGGTATGATATAAGAAGTGTGTTTAATACTCTCCCAGTCTGTAGTCTGGCCTGCACGTAACCATAAGCACTCTTTTACCCCTCGGAACCATAATCAAGTAAGTGAAGGAAAAGGAGGAGGAGAAAGAAGAGGGGTGTTGCAACTACTATCTTAAATAGTAGTTTAAATAAGTATATACTTTAAAATGGCAGCTAAGTGTTGAAGTGGATAGACTATTAGATTTCCAGTCAGAGAAATTCATCTTCCTGAGTTCAAATCTGCTCAGACCCTTACCAGTTATATGATCCTAGGCAAGTCACTTAGCCTGTTTGACTCAATTTTCTCATATGTCAAATGAAATGGAGAAGGAAATGGCAAAGCACTCCAGTATCTTTGCCAAGAAAACCTCAAATGGGGTCATGAGAAGTTGAACAACAATCATTTCCACTACTCCCCTATTTCTCTTTCACATAGACACACAAACCTCCCTTCCCTGGTAAGATTAAACCCTTCTTGTAACATAAGTATACTCAAGTAAAACAATTGGGCATGTTCTCTGAGATTGTCTTATTCTGAACCTCTAATATTTCACCTTTTTACAACGAGGTGGGAAACATCAGCAGTCCTCTAGAGTTATTAGTTATTGCATTGATAATGGTCTTTCATAGTTATTTTTCAAAGGGGAGGGACATTGTATAAAATTGCTCTCCTGTTTCTGCTCACTTCACTCTGTAGTAGTTCATACAAGTCCTCATAAGTTTCTCTTTAGTCCATCCATGCTTTTCATCATTCTTGCAATTCAATAATATCCCATTGCATCCATACCATAACTTGATCAGTCATTTCCCAATTAATGGGCACTGCCTTAGTTTTCAGCTCTATGCTATAACAAAAGTGCTGCCATAAACTTTTTTTACACATATGGTTCCTTTCTTCTCTCCTTTATCTTTTTGTGGGGCATATGCCTAGTAATTGTATTGCTAGGTCAAAAAGTAGGCATGATTTAATGATTTTTCATGTCATCTTCCCACTCAATAAACTCCAAATAGCTGTTATTACATGTAATCAATAAAAAAAAAGAAAAAAGAAAAAAACACCAGTGGCTTCCTATTGCTTCCAGGCACAATTCTGATTCATGCTGTTCAAATGCCAAAAGCACATTTGCCTAAAATATTATTTTGTGGAGAACTCACACAATAGAAGAGCTCAGATAGAAGTCAGAAGTGAGATACAAGGACATTCTTGTAAGAGGGAAATTTAGGTATTTTATAGATATATATTTAAAACGTGGCCGCCAGGAATCAACAGTTCAGATTGATTCCGTAATTAAATCAGACCCAAGTCAGCATCCTAGTATTTACAACTAGGAAGGTAATGGTATAGGAATAAAGAGAAAGGGAGAGGCTAGTCCAGGCCTGCGAATGCCTGGACTAGAGAGAAGGTTAAAACGCTAAATAAATGAAGCTGCAAGCCTCAAGGCCTAACAACCAGATAGGCTAATGCCTACTTAAGGCCTAGGTAGGCCAAGGAAGTCAGCCTAACTTACCCATGTGACCATTCAGAGTAGAAGCTGCCTGAGGTCTCAGCCTAGATCCTTCAGCACCAAGTTCAAAGCGGGAACTACCTCCACAGGAAGTAACCAACTTACTTAAAGAGATAGTGTCTTTCGTCACTTCCTGTGGGTCCACCTCTAACTCAAGTGGACAAATGGCAGTCTCTACATTGATTTGGACTGCCCAAAGAGCAGTCCCTTGTTCTTGATTTGTTACTTATTGTCACGTGTGGGTAATTGGTCTCCCCTCCCCACTAAGGAAGGTGAGGGTGATGTCATTTCTATGCCTGGGTTGAGTAGGGTTTTGACTATGAATGGGCTAGAGCTAATTCTATTTACACATTCTCAAGGTCTCTGAAGAACTTTGGTATTGATTATGAGATCTGAGAAGCACTAGCATATCCAACATGGCATACCCTCAGCAAAAAAGGCACTATTCTCTATGAGCAAAGCAGAATTTCAGTAGTCCAAAAGAAGTGCTGAGATGTGCAAATTTAGAGCCATCTCCACCCCAACTGTTCATACAGGCTGTTTGTACCCAAACTATGATAGTCTTCTGAGCTTGTATTGGTTTGAACAGCCATAATTGGACAATACTGTACATTGACCCAAAGTGATATAATTTTGGTCTTTTTTGAATATGAAGGATAACACCCAAGAACCAAATACAAAATGCTTTGTTTGGCATTTAAAGCCCTTCATAACCCAGCCCCCACCTATCTTTCCGGTCTTCTCACACTATTCCTATACTGGCCTCCTGGTTGTTCCACAAACAAGACAGATTCTCTGTCTCTTAGTTCTAGGCATTTTCTCCAGTTATTCCCCATGCCTAGAATGCTCATCTATACCTACTGTCTTCTGTGTGGATTCTTTTAAGTCCCAACTTAAATCTCTCTTGTTCGTGTTTCTTCTTGTAATTTAGTTAACTCTTCCTTTAAATATGAAGACGCTATGCTATTTGGGCAGCTAGGCGGCACAGTGGATAGAATGCCAAGCCTGCAATCAGGTAGACTTGTTTTCCTAAGTTCAAATCTCATCTTGGGCATTTAACTGTTTGCTTGTTTCACTTAACTGTTTGCCTATTTCCTCATCTGTAAAATGATCTGAAAAAGGAATTGGCAAGCCATTTCAGTACCTTTACCAAGAAAAATTCCAATTTGGATCGCAAAGAACTAGATGTGACTGAACAACAATAAATGCTATTTGGTGGATCATATTAAGAACTGATATTTCATTATCCACAGTTCCTTTAAACAAAATGAAGTTTCCCCTCATCTTTTATAGCCATGTTTATTTTTATTGACTTATCTGAAAACATGATTATTCCTCTGCTTTTTGAAATTCAACTAAAGCATAATAAAAATTTCCAGTCCTTTTAACTCAGGTTGTGTTTTTATGTTTCTTTGTTTCTTGTAAACAACTTTGTCTGCTTTCTAATTTATCTACTACCTTCCATTTTAAAGGAGAGTTCATCATCCCATTTACATTCATGTTTATTATTGAGTTTATTTACTTCTGTCACCCTTTTGCTCTTTTCTCCTTACTATTCTCTGCAAAGAAGGTGGAGAAAGGACTATGACCAACAATAGTAATCTATGATTAAAATGGCCTCTCCCTACTTCTCTGACTCTTCTCTCTTGGAGAAGCCCAAAGGGTGACCCCTTGTTTCTTTCCCCTCTGTTCAATTACATGAAAAAACAAATTTTTTTAACCTTCATTTTTTTAGAGTCAAATTCTTCCCCTCCATCTTTCTCCTCTCCCTCTCCTTGAGAGAAATCTGATAAAGATTTTACATGTGTAATATTGCAAAACATCTTTCCATATTAGTCATTTTGTGAAAGAGAATTCAAACAAAAGTGAAGAAATAAACCGAAATATAGTAAGTTCCAATTTGCATTTGGACTTCGTCAGTTCTTTCTTTAGAGACATGGTATTTTTCATCATGAATCTTTGAGGATTGTCTTGGATCACCGATTTGCTAAGAAATAGCTAAGTCATTCATAAATGTTCATGATATAATATTGCTGTTACTGTGTACAATGCTCTTCTGGTTCTGTTCTCTTCATGTAGTGACCTTTGGTTCTTATGCTTTTTAATCCATTGGTTCCCTATTAAACTCCCACTACCCATCCCCACTTATTTCTTCCTTGAGGTTTGTGAATTTCTCCACCAAACACTCAAATCTTTTTATGGAGCCCATCCCCGAAACCCTTTCCTTCATGTTTGCATATTTGTGTCACACAATCCAATTATGAAAATAAGTTCCTCTCCCTTTCTCATTTCTTCTCTAGTGTATTCCTTCTTCATTCTTTTCTCTTCTTAAAATCAACAAAACCAGTCTTAGTTCTCATGTTCATGTTTCTTAATTCCCTCAGTGTCCCTTTAAGATAAGTGAGATTCTGAAAAACATGTCTCAACTTGCATTTCTTCAATGTCTCTTCCATTTGCTCAAATGTAAATTAACTTTCTAGCTTTCTTATGCTCTAGTATTTGCATTTCAAAGTTTCTACACAGCACTATTTTCATTTGGAATACTTTCTTAAAAACCCACCCTTCTTTTAAAGATTCTCCCCATTCGATTTTATATATTTATATACACGTATATCTTTTTTTCTTGTAGACTTGTAGAATATTGTATTCGAAGATCTTTTATAGTACTTGCAACAGTCTTGTGCTATCCAGACTGTAAGTTCCTTGGTACTTCCTGGCTGCTTGTGGAACTTTGATTTAGAAGCTCTGGAATTTGGCTATGACATTCCAGAGGGTCTTCTATTTTGAGTTTCTTTCAGGAGGTGACCAACAGATCCTATTTTTACTTTGCCCTTTGGTGCTAATATAGTTGGGCTGGTTTCTTTAAGTGTTTTTTTTTTCCCTTTTTGATTTGGTCATGGTTTTCAGGGACTCATGATTTTCATTATTTTGACTTTTTTCAGGTCAAATGTTTTTGATACTGTACATATTCTATTTTTTAAATCTTTTGACTTTCTTGAAATTATTCTTCTTGTCTGAGTAATTATTGTTCCATCCTATTTTTCAAGAATCCATTACTTAAGTTAAATTTTCCACCTTCTGTTTAAAAGTATTAATTCCTCCTTCCATTTTTTTTCCTCCAGAGCTTATTCATTTCTAATTTCATTACTTATATTGTTTCATGTCTTCCAGCCATTATTGCAGTCCCAATAGCTTTATTTTTTTTAACCCTTACCTTCCATCTTGGAATCAATACTGTGTATTGGTCCCAAGGCAGAAGAAGGGCAAGGGCTAGGCAATGGGGGTTAAGTGATTTGCCCAAGATCACATAGCTAGGCAGTGTCTGAGGCCAGATTTGAACTGAAGACTACCCATCTCTGGGCCTGGCTCTCAATCTACTGAGCTACCTATCCCCTCTCCCCCTCCCCCCACCATTGCTTTTTTTTTTTTTAACCCTTGTACTTCGGTGTATTGTCTCATAGGTGGAAGATTGGTAAGGGTGGGCAATGGGGGTCAAGTGACTTGCCCAGGGTCACACAGCTGGGAAGTGGCTGAGGCCGGGTTTGAACCTAGGACCTCCTGTCTCTAGGCCTGACTCTTACTCCACTGAGCTACCCAGCTGCCCCCATTGCTATTTTTTTTTAACTCCACAATTCTATACTTGTGGAGTTATTCTTTTCATCTGTGTCACCTTCTTGGGTTTCTTTTAATCCAAATGATTTATTCTCTCTGGTGTTTTGCTTATTTATTTTCCCAGTTAAGTATGTCTTTCTCAGTATCCAACTTTCAGGTTCATTTACTGTGGCAGTACTGGTTTTTCTTACAGGAACTCTCTCAGCTTCTGCTGGGTTCTTAGACTCAGTCTCAAAGGCATGAGCTCTGGCATCTTTCTTTTATTAACAAAACAAGCACTACTGGAAACAAATTGTTGGATACTTAACTGTAGCTTCAACATTGTTGTTACAAATCAAGTTTGAAATCAATAAACATTTAAGTTCCTACTATGTGCCAGGTCCTGGGGATACGAAGAACAAAAAAATCAAAATCAAAATCCTTACAAGGAACTTCCTTCCATTCTATCAGGAGATATGTACATGTATAAGTACATACTGAGTAAATGCAAGGCATTTAGCAAGGGCACTAGCAATTGGTCAGGGCAAGATTTAGGAAAAGGTTCATAGAATTGGTGTTTGAGTGGTATCTTGAAGGAAGATTCTATAAGGTGGCAGTGAGGAAGTAATGCATTCAAGAAAATGAGGACCACCAGTACAAAGGCGCAAAACTAGATATGGAGCGCCATGAATAAAAGATGAAGAACTCAGACTCAACTATGGTGGGAGAAGGTAAACAATGTATGATACGGCTGACCAAGGTTGTGAAGGATTTTAAAAGCCAAAACATAAATGAAATCTTATCTTTTTTATCCTAAAAGCAGTAGGAAGGCATTGTAGTATATTAAGTAGGAAAGTGACATGATTGGATCTGTCTTTACAGAAAATTATTTTGGCAGCAATGTAGACAGAACAGAGGTGTCAAACACAGGCTTCAGGTTACATATGAGCCCCCAATATTTCCAGTGTGTCACAAAATAGATTAAAATGTAATTAGTGAGGGCAGCTGGGTAGCTCAGTGGATTGAGAGCCAGGCCTAGAAATGGGAGGTCTCGTATTCAAATTTGACCTCAAGATACTCCCTAGCTGTGTGACACTGGGCAAGTCACTTAACCCCCATTGCCTAGCCCTTACCACTCTTCTACCTTGTAATTAATACAGAGTATTGATTCTAATGCAGAGGGTAAGGGTTTAAAAATATTAAAATGCGATTGGGGGGGCAGCTGGGTAGCTCAGTGGAGTGAGAGTCAGGCCTAGAGACAGGAGGTCCTAGGTTCAAACCCGGCCTCAGCCACTTCCCAGCTGTGTGACCCTGGGCAAGTCACTTGACCCCCATTGCCCACCCTTACCAATCTTCCACCTGTGAGACAATACACCAAAGTACAAGGGTTTAAAAAAAAATGCGATTGGGAAATAGTTAATAAAATAAAAATTCAATAAAACATAATACTACATGTTAAAACAAAGTTAATGTTGCCTGCAGGGATCCTTATATATGGATTAATGGCTCATTTTTTATTGGCATTTGATATCATTGAAGTAGGAAGAGACTTTAGATGCAAGAATAACAATCAGGAGGCTAGTGTAAGTGAGAAATGATAAGGGTCTGAACTAGGGTAATGGTTGTGAATAGAGGAAACAGAGCCAAGACATTTTGTAAAGGTAGAAATAGGAAGATTTAGTAACTTATCATGCATGTGGGATAAGAGTGAAGTCGCAAATATAGGAAGCCTGAAATTTGGTAGATTGGATGAGTTCAAAGAAGGAAAAGTCGAGTTCTTTTTGGACATATTAAGTCTGGGATGTCCAATAGGAAATGGAAATACTTAAGGGCTAGAACTCAGGGGAGACTGGCCCTGGATAAAGAGTCCAGAACTCTTTTTATGAGAATGCATAGGGTCACCAGAAAATGTCGATAAGAGAGTTCCTGACAGAATCTCTCCCCAGTTTGGAGGCATGATATGGATTATGAATCCAAAGGTCTCAGAGGAAGCAGTCAGAAGGTAAATGAACCAAGAGAAAGTAGTGCTATGAAACTGCAAGAAGGAAAGAATATCTAGGAAAAGGTGATCAACACTGTCATACAGCAGAGATACAGAAGAATGAATACTGAGAAAAGTCCAGATTTAGCAAATTAAGAAAATGTTCATAATTTTGGTACAGTTTTAACAGAGTTCAGCTAAAGACAGAAGTCATACTAAAACAGTTTGAAGTATTAATGAAATTTAACATATCCATCCTACTTTACAAGCTTAAGTGAACTAGGCAAGAGCAATGACAACCATTAATTGTAGCAAGGAGGTCTTCAGTTTCAACTTAGGTACCATTAAATTCATTCTTCACACTGTAACTTCCTGAATTGGTTCTTAATGCACTGACACTCTTAAGATTAAGATTCTTGATTCTGTGCCCAATTACTTACAGATTTGAAAAATAAATGAGGTAACAAGATAAAGACAAAACCAAATATTAAAATTTCAACTTTATTTGGCCAATGTGTTCAGTTCCAACATTATGGTGGAAATGCTTAAAGTGTTATCAAGTCTGATTGAGCTCAAACATCCTTGGCCCACCCCCACACAACTGCCCTCCCCAATCCCCAATAATCATAAGTGTCCTGGTTTACTGCATCAAGTAGGCTTTGGAGCCCACCTTGTACACTTGGAAAAGAATCCAATATTCAGAGCAATGCACCAGAAAGTTGTAGAACAAAACCCTGTATCATAACAGGGAAGAGGGTGGTACTACTTCTGGATCTAGTCTAAGTAGGGGAACAGAAACTACCTTCCCCCCTTCACCAATGATTGTTATAAAAAACAAATGATGGCATAGTCCTATCCACCTCTAGAGCATTTAAAAAGTGTCTTTAAAGCAAAATACAAGGACATTCAGCCATGCTAACACTGGTATGAAGGGAAAGAGTCCTTGCATTTAGCTTAGTGGTTGCCCCTCCCCAGACTGAGGAATGGTTGATTCCAGGGAGGACTAGCTAAAAGGTGAGTGACATTGCTATTTGACACCCTGACATGTAGTTGAAATATCAAATGTGCTTTTAAAAAAAGGGATGACATGAACCTTTGTAGGAGATATTATCAGTATGGCAGACACTAAAATGGCTTAGTAATGACAACAGCACTCATGCTTTTAACTTTACAACCCGCTTCAAACCAAAAAACATGTGTGACAAAAAAAAGTACATCACACCACCCCCACCCCTTCCCCTGAAAGAACAGGAGGCTTACCAAATGATCTGGGCTATTAAAGGTAACTCACTTTTCAAAAATTGAAAAGCAAAAAGGAAAGAACATTTGAATTTACATACATGTTAGAATGAAGTATTATTTTTTTTTAAATCCCTGGATTTTCAATTAACACTCTCCTTCAGTTGTTAATCTTACAAGTTTCCAGATGCATTTGCTGCTTGGTTGGAGCAGCCCATAATGTAGTGTCTTATTTTTGGGATATGTCAACTTAGTTCTCTACTTTACAATTCATCTTTTGGAGCTGTCTGATCATCATCTTCTTCCATATCTGGCTCTTCAGCTTCTTCCAAGTCTTCTAGATCCTAAAGTTAAATAAAAAAGTTTGATCACTTGTCAGTTCAACACTCACTTTTTCTTAGTATTCAGTTCAAACATCCAACACTCTATCTCAATACATATTCTTTTATCTAAGCAAGCAGACTTGCTCATTCTTGAGGGGCTCACACACACTGGCACTTATTAAGCCATGAAAATAATCATTCAGATCTTTGAATAATTCATGATCATACTTCATAGATATTAGCTGCATGAATCATGCAGTTTCCTCCTCATCAAACCCCCACCCACCCCTGTCAAAAGAATAGGAAATGAGAATATTTTATATATAAAACAAGAAAAAAACACCTTATAGAAGATCCCAATGACATGCCCATATCTTTCAGATTTATTTTCAAGAGTCAGTACACTGGATGTAAAATGCTCAGACAATTAAACAAGCTAGACAAAAATGAAGCAGTCCCTGCCCTCAAGGAACTTGCATTCTATGGGGGTGGGGTGGGTGGTATATATAAGTAAATATTTCCGAATAAATCACAAACAGGAGTACAAAAAGTATACTAGCAGTCTGGGGAAGGGGAAATTTTGGGAAAAAAGGTGGTGTTTGAGCTGAGTCTTGACAGGTGTTGAGATGAAGACGAGGAGTAAGGACAAAGGCAAAGGAAGATGAAGTGCTATGAGTGAGAAACAGGAAGAAGGCCAATTTCAAAAGTTGAGGGATGGAAAAAAAATATATATATATATCTATATATATATAATAAGGTTAGGAAGACAGAAAGGACAAGATTGTAAAAGACTAAAAGTCAGAGGCAATGTTTGTGACTTGAACTATTCAAGTAACTGATCAATAAATAAAATAGAACCCAGATGCTACAAAGAAAATTAAAACTCTTTTTTGCATGGCAACACACCCTACTTCTTTTGAGAAATTATATTGAATAGTCTTGGTCTAAAATTTTCATTTAATTTGGGTGAAAGAATTGAATAGAATAGAAGAAAATGCAGAAGACAGTGTCCTGATCTAAAGTCCTTTTCACATCTTATTAAAGGACTAATCAGTTGGTTTCTTTTTAAACCCATACCACCTTCCATTCTAAAATCAATACTGTAGGGGGCAGCTGGGTAGCTCAGTGGATTGAGAGCCAGGCCTAGAGACCGGAGGTCCTAGGTTCAAATCCGGCCTCAGACACTTGCCAGCTGTGTGACCCTGGGCAAGTCACTTAACCCCCATTGCCTACCCTTACCACTCTTCCACCTATAAGTCAATACACAGAAGTTAAGGGTTTAAAATAAAAAATAAAATAAAATCAATACTGTATACTGGTTTCAAGGCAGAAGAGTGTTAAGGACTAAGGCTAGCATTTTGGTTTACCTTTTCGAGATCCTGTTTAATTTTATTATGGAATTTTTTTCTTTGTTCTTGAACTCAATAAATTATATATGGAAAAAAAGTTTGAGCAAAGACATTTTCAAAGGCAATATGAATTTCTGTTCCTTTGGGGTCTATTAACCCTTTTGTGTCATGGTCCTCTTTAAACTATTCAGTGAAATTTGGACGCTAATTGAAGATGCTAAGTTTCCAATTAGAGGCAAGCAAAAATAAAGATATGACTTTTTTCCCATCCAAACTCACAAGAATCCAGCTTAAGAATCCCTTAAATCAAAAATGCTTAGTTATTTCAGTAAGTCTACTTCTAGAAGATTTGGCCTAAAATTAATAAAAACCTTTAGAGTACTGGGCCTGCCACCCCTCACCCCCAAGACGGAGTGCCCTGCCTTTTCTTGCCCACATACTGGGTGGGTATGCCCTGCCTCCCATCCCACACAGGGCGGAAGAAATTGCTCCCACTGGGGCTGCTGGGCAGAGGGGCTGGTGAAGTGAGGAATGTTCTCAGTGAATGTGTCGAGGGGGAGGAGAATGGCCCAAGTGCTCCGCTCCCCTCTAGCTCTGCCACCTGTGAGCCGCCCACCTTACCTCCTTGTAACCCCATTGGGTTGCTAGGCAGAGGAGCGTGGAGGGGAGAGGGGCACAGCTCTGCCCAAGGCCCTCTGCTTTTCTAACAATGCACCGGTGTGGGGGGATGGAAGGTGGGGAGGGAGGGTGAGTGCCCACAGAAAATGCTCTGCATCTTTGGCACCCATGCTATAGGTTCGTCATCACTGGTCTAAGGTATACAAAGACATAATCATAGGGACAGAACAAAGCAGAAATGAATTAACTGGAATGGGTGGGCTTTGGTGGGGCTATTCTAGAAAAGGTTCAAAAAACAATAAGATGGTTTAAAAAATTCACACATTTTGACTATGCATTTGTAATGGGTTTTGCTTTTTCTTGTTTTTTTCAATGGATGGGGGGAAGGAGAGAATATGAAGCTGAAAGAAAACTGAATTTTCAATAAAAAGAAATATCAAACATTCATCAAATGTTTTTCTCTAAAAAGATACAGAGTTTAGAACAAGGAAGAAGCCCTTTAGCAACATGGCAAGGTGAGTCATATCCTATGTATTAGAATGTCACTGTCAAATTTAGGATTCAGCACTTTAAGAATAAAGCGGCAGTGATAATACATGTATAATCTAGTCTGAATTGCTTACCATCTCTGAGGGGGGACAGAGGAAGGGAGACAATTTTAATCTTATAATTGCAGAAAATGAATACTGAAAATTGTTATTACATGTAAATGGAAAAATAAAAATATCTTCGAGTGAAAAAAAAATAAAGTGACAGGGGACAGCTATGTGACTTGGTAGATTAAGAGGCAGGCCTAGAGATGGGGAGGTCCTGGGTTCAAAATTTGGCCTCAGATACCTCCTTGCTGTGGGACGAGTCACTTTTAACTCCCACTGCCTAGCCCTCATCATTCTTCTGCCTTGGAACCAATACACAGTATTGATTCTGACATAGAAGAGGTAAGGGTTAAAAAAAAAAAAAAAAAAGGAATAAAGTAGCATTCAATCATCTAAAGTTATATGTTAAGCACTTTGAACTGCAAAGGTCAAAAGAATGTGCTAATATTTAGGGCCCTCTACCCAAAGCCATCTAAAATCATTTGTGTCCTAATCCCTCATCTGATCTGTTTATAATACAGGCATAGGAGCAAGGGACATCATGGTTTCTCCCCCAATTAGGATGAATTCAGTAAGCAGCAATATAAGTCAGTTGGATCGGAACTATTCATGGAAGGAATGGAGTGGAAAAATATCAGAGTAACCATGGTACAGATTTAACATATTCTGAAAGATTTTTCTTTCACTAAAGTAGAGATAAATGGATCTACACTGGTACTCAAAAGAAAAATACTTACATCATCATCCCCTGCCCCATCTTGTCCACCACTCTCCAGGAACTTTTTGAAACCTTCTAGTGTTCTCTCTCCATTGTAATCAATTACCTGAAGGGGGAAGAAAGGGAAATGGGGAAGGTGAAATAGATACCCTCTAAATCCTGTCTGTAACAATTTTCACCCCCAAAACCTCTCCCTTCCTATACAAAGTCAAGGAGCTCAGGAAATATGCATTTCTATCAACCCACAAGGGAAAGAAAGAACTTCTGCTGTGGGGTACCAAAACCAAAACAAAAGCCACACCCCCACTTACAGCTCTTCTACTCCTTCCCCACCAACAAATGGCCCTTTCCCAGCTCCCTTACCTCTGTGCTAAAGCAGCCCCAACCCGATCCTTCCTAGCTCCTGGCTCCCTGGATGACAGATCCCATAGAGAGGCTCTCAAGTGGACTTGAGGGAAGGCAGGTTATGAGAAGAGTACATGCTAGCATCATTGGCATGGAAGCAAGTCTTAACCAGCCCATGATCAATCCCACCCCCCCAAAAATCTCAGAAATACACCTTAGCTTCAAAGATAAAATGTAAACTCTTCCCTTTCCTTCCCACCCCCAACCCAACATTAATCTCAGGATCATGGCAAAAGCCATCCCACTGCAATTGGTCCTTCCCCTCTCCCGCTTCTTGCTGCTGGCAAATCCTTACCGTTCTGTCACCACTTGCAGGGAAGAACTTTAACGTAGGGAAACTGTGAACCTTAACTGCCTCTACTTCATTAGCTGTTGAGTCCATCTTGGCAATGACTATACTTTCATGATCCTTATAAGTCTCTCCCAATTTATCCCAAATGGGAGCCAGCTGTTTGCAGTGACCACACCAGGGAGCATCTGAAAAGGTGACAGGTAAACAGTCAACACAAGGAGGACAGCATTCCCCTGATCCTTAGCCTGTGAACAGGTGTTTTGATACACTAATTAGGTCTTTCTGTATCACAAAAGAAATCATCACAAATATACTTACAAAATTCCACAAAGACATTCTTTTTTTCATCAAAAGCAACTTCCTCAAAGTTTTTCCCAACTAGTACTTTAACAGGCTGCTTGTCCCAGTCATCAGGTAGGTCCTGGCTCATTAAATGAGGCTAAAAATCAAACATAAAAAATAAACAAGTAAATGTAACCTTCTCAGATCATAATGCAATAAAAATAATAATTAGTAAGGGTACCTGGACAGGCAAATCAAAAACTATTTGGAAATTAAATAATATGATTCTCCAAAAAGTTAGTCAAAGAAGAAATCATAGAAACAATCAACAATTTCATTGAAGAGAATGACAATGATGAGACATCCTACCAAACTCTGTGGGATGCAGCCAAGGCAGTACTCAGGGGGAAATTTATATCCTTGAGTACATATATTAACAAATTAGGGAGGGCAGAGATTAGTGAATTGGGCATGCAACTTAAAAAATTAGAAAGCGAGCAAATTAAAACCCCCCAGATGAAAACTAAATTAGAAATAATAAAAATCAAGGGAGAAATTAATAAAATCGAAAGTAAAAGAACTATTGAAATAATAAATAAGACTAGAAGCTGGTATTTTGAAAAAACAGATAAAACAGACACTAAGTACTGGTCAATCTAATAAAAAAAAGGAAAGAAGAAAACCAAATTGACAATATCAAAGATGAAAAGGGAGACTTCACCTCTAATGAAGGGGAAATTAAGGCAATCATAAAAAGCTATTTTGCCCAATTATATGGCAATAAATATGACAATCTAGGAGATATGGATAAATATTTGCAAATATATAAATTGCCTAGATTAACAGCAGAAGAAATAGAATACCTAAATAATCCCATATCAGAAAAAGAAATTGAACAAGCCATCAAAGAACTCCCTAAGAAAAAATCGCCAGGGCCTGATGGATTCACAAGTGAATTCTATCAGACATTCAAAGAGCAACTAATCCCAATACTATACAAATTATTTGATATAATAAGCAAAGAAGGAGTCCTACCAAATTCCTTTTATGACACAAATATGGTACTGATTCCAAAGCCAGGTAGATCAAAAACAGAGAAAGAAAACTATAGACCAATCTCCTTAATCAACATAGATGCAAAAATCTTAAATATAATATTAGCAAAGAGACTCCAGCAAGTAATCAAGAAGATCATCCACCATGATCAGGTGGGATTTATACCAGGAATGCAAGGATAGTTCAACATTAGGAAAAACATCCACATAATTGACCATATCAACAATCTAACAAACAAAAACCACATGATTATCTCAATAGATGCTGAAAAAGCCTTTGACAAAATACAGCATCCATTCCTATTGAAAACACTGAAAAGTATAGGAATAGAAGGACCTTTCCTAAAAATAATAAACAGTATATACCTAAAACCATCAACAAGCATCATATGCAATGGGGATAAATTAGAAGCCTTCCCAATAAGATCAGGAGTGAAACAAGGATGCCCATTATCACCTCTATTATTCAACATAGTACTAGAAACACTAGCAGTAGCAATTAGAGAAGAAAAAGAAATTGAAGGTATCAAAAGAGGCAATGAGGAGACTAAGCTATCACTCTTTGCAGATGATATGATGGTCTACTTAAAAAAATCCCAGAGAATCAACTAAGAAGCTTGTAGAAATAATCAACAACTTTAGCAGAGTTGCAGGATACAAAATAAATGCACATAAATCATCAGCATTTCTATATATTTCCAACACTTTAGAGCAGGAAGAGGTAGAAAGAGAAACACCATTTAAAATCACCCTAGACAATATAAAATACTTGGGAATCTATCTACCAAAACAAACACAGGAATTATATGAAAACAACTACAAAACACTTTCCAAAAAAATAAAACTAGATCTAAACAATTGGAAAACCACTGATTGCTCAAGGGTAGGACGAGCTAACATAATAAAAATGACCATTCTACCCAAATTAATTTACCTATTTAGTGCGCCATACCTATCAAACTACCAAAAAACTTCTTTACTGAATTAGGAAAAACTATAACAAATTTCATTTGGAATAACAAAAGATCAAGAATATCAAGGGAAATAATGAAAAAAATGTGAAGGAAGGGGGCCTAGCAGTACCAGATATTAAACTATACTATAAAGCAGCAGTCATCAAAACAATATGGTACTGGCTAAGAGATAGAAGAGAGGATCAATGGAATAGACTTGGGGTTAATGACATCAGCAAGACAGTGTATGATAAACCCAAAGAGCCCAACTTTGGGGACACGAATCCACTATTTGACAAAAACTGCTGGGAAATTTGGAAAACAATATGGGAGAAATTAGGTTTAGATCAACATCTCATACCCTACACCAAGATAAATTCAGAATGGGTGAATGACCTGAATATAAAGAGGGAAACTATAAATAAGTTAAGTGAACACAGAATAGTATACTTGTCAGATCTCTGGGAAAGGAAAGATTTTAAAACCAAGCAAGAGTTAAGAGAAAATTACAAAATTGTAAAATAAATGGTTTTGATTACATTAAACTAAAAAGCTTTTGTACAAACAAAAACAATGCAGCCAAAATCAGAAGGGAAACAACAAATTGGGAAAACAATCTTTATAACAAAAAACTCTGACAGGGGTCTAATTATTCAAATATACAAGGAGTTAAATCAATTGTATAAAAAAATCAAGCCATTCCCCAATTGAAAAATGGGCAAGAGACACGAACAATTTTCAGGTAAAGAAATCAAAAGTATCAATAAGCACATGAGAAAGTGTTCTAAATCTCTAATAATCAGAGAAATGCAAATCAAAACCACTCAGGTATCACCTCACACCTAGCAGATTAGCTAAAATGAAAGAAGGGGAGAGTAATGAATGCTGGAGGGGATGTGTCCAAATTGGGACATTAATGCATTGCTGGTGGAGCTGTGAACTGACCCAACTATTCTGGCTGGCAATTTGGAACTATGCTCAAAGGGCTATAAAAGAATGCCTGCCCTTTGATCCAACCATACCATTATTGGGTTTGTACCCCAAAGAGATCATAAAGAGACTTGTACGAAAATATTTATAGCTGCGCTTTTTTGTGGTGGCAAAGAACTGGAAAAGGAGGGTATGTCCTTCAATTGGGGAATGGCTGAACAAATTGTGGTATATGCTGGTGATGGAATACTATTGTGCTCAAAGGAATAATAAACTGGAGGAATTTCATGTGAACTGGAAAGACCTCCAGGAACTGATGCAGAGTGAAAGGAGCAGAGCCAGAAGAACATTGTACACAGAGACTGATATACTGTGGTAAAATCGAATGTAATGGACTTCTGTACCAGCAGCAATGCAATGACACAGGACAATTCTGAGGGATTTATGGTAAAGATGCTACCCACATTCAGAGGAAGAACTGCAGGAGAGGAAACATATAAGAAAAACAACTGCTTGAACACATGGGTTGAGGTGGACATGATTGGGGATGTAGACTCGAAACTACCACACCAATGTAACTAACAACAATTTAGAAATAGGTCTTGATCAATGACACATGTTAAAACCAGTGAAAATGTGCATCGGGGTGGGAGGGGGGGGCAAGGGGGGTGGTGAAGGGGAAAGTAGGAGCTGAATCATGTAACTATGTTAAAAATTAATATTAATAAATGGTAAATAAATAAATGAACAAGTGCTCCAGAAGGCCACTGGACACTATGCTAGCAGTACCACTACTTGGTGGGTCAAATGAGACTTGTCTCTCCATCTTGATTCATTTCTCTTTCCCATAGTCCTTCCTGGAGCTTAACCAGAAAATTATACTATGGTGCTACCACTCAGTTTCATTAGGCAAAAAGAAAGCCTGAACACTTAGTATGTGACAGTTCAAACAATTACTGCAAATTATAAGGGGAATGATTGGGGCAGAGCTTTTCCCAGAAAAACAAAGAAAGACCTAAATCCTCCTCTGTTTTCTAAGGACATGGGAACACTGGTTAAAACACAACTAACTTTCTTTCATATATACCATAGCAGTCCCAAAGCAAGAGGGATTTACTGTCATTATTGACTATAAAAAGAAGAGTTATTTTTGTTCTGGCATTGCTGCATCTTGTCTCATGGGCTATGCTCTTTGGCTACTGTTTACAGCTATAGAGGGTCTGAGATAAAGATAGTTCAAAGAGACTATGGTGTCCCTTGCTCTGCTTCAAGGTTGTACATATGGTTCATGCTTTTATTATTTAAGCCAAATCATCAAAAAATCAAGCTTCAATTTCCCCATCTGTAAAGAATGGGATAAAATACTTTTCAGCTCTAATACCTTGACTTTGCCCTCCAAAAATTGGTCACAGAATTCTTTTATCTTTTCTGCTGTTAATTCATCTGACTCAGGCTTGTACTTGGTCATCTCCTCTTCCAAAGTGATGAGGCGGACAGCTGGGCACTCCTCTTTCTTTAAGCCAAAGAACTCAAGAATCCTCTGGTTGTCAGTGTGGTCACTATCAATGAAGATAAATAGGATCTTGGGAACAAAAAAAGAAATTTTTGATATTAGAAAGATTTGAGTGATTCAGGATAATTTTTGCTTGTCCTGTAAAATTCATGCTAAAGAAGTTATTATGTTCCTAATTTATTTACACTTTAGATCAGATATTCATAGACCACATCAAATGCAAGTATAAAAAAGTTACTAAAAAGTCATACAATAAATACCTGCATGGTCCTTTAAAGGAAATTTAAAAAATGATACCTTGTTAATATTTCCCTAGCAGAGGCTGTGCCAAGGTAGCCTAGCAAAGGCACAATTAATTCTTCTTGAGTATTAAGTACATACACACACTTTTGGGGGGGAGGGGGAATGAGGGGTGGGAAAGATGTATAACACTAGAGTTATTTAGGAGACAATTTCACTGACATGATGGATACTTAAGATGGCAATTAAAATGTTAAGAACTTTAAAACTGATGGTCATGTCTCCAAATTGTGACCAATTTGTTATGCTTCCTTTAATATAAAAGCTGCCTATGGAACATTAAATCTATGCACAAGACAGTCAATGCTTCCTTCATCAACATTCCATTTATTTCTGGTTATGCAGAAAAATAAACAAGTTCCATGATTTCACCTCAGACATTTGCACTTATCTAAATATATTGGGTTTTTAGGGATTTTTTTGGAAGAGAAAAAGGATGAGGCAGGATTTCTTCCTTCCTAAAAATTTATCTATAGAGCTACTAAAATTTTGCATTTATTAAAAAGAAAAATCTATGAAAACATTCCTCTGGATTGTACAAGGGAGGCATTAGGGTTGACTATCAAGAAATTTGGCATAAGACTTGTTTTAAACTTGTTATAAAGACTTGGTTTACTTATCTCCAGCTCAATTAGAGGCTGACATCTCTTCATTTTTCCCCATTTCTGCAAGTAAGTAGTCATCTTTAGTCTCTTCTGCTTATTTTCCTTTTGTGAAAATTCTCTTGTCCCCAAATTATCCTTCCCTGCTGTCTTTTTGGGCTTAAAGTCATATTTAATAGGGATCAATTTAATAGAATTTTTTAGACCTGCTTCAGGTTCCTCACATTTCTCCTTTCTCATATCTTGGCTACAAGAGCAGATTAGCTTCCTCTCCTTTAGACACTAGCAGGCAAGATGCATAAGAATTTACCACTAAGCCAGAATGGGAAGGATCATTATAAGGAGTCATTTCTTTCTAATCTCAGATTCCTTTGCTTTGTCATTTTCCCCTAAGAATTTATTTTTACTCCCAAACACCACTGTTTAAAGTCACATACCTTCCCTTTGAAGCTTTCTGCTGCTTTTTTGAAGTTACTTAGTTTGTCATCATAGTCAGAAACACTCTTTGGCAGGAACAGCAGGATGTGAGTCTTGATTTCACCTCCAAAAATTTTGGGGGCTGTCTGGTTAACAGAGAAACACATATTAAAAAGAAAATGATAAAAATGAAATGATCCTATACAATACTCATTCCATTCAAGGTCTTCTTTTGGTTATATACACATTTAGAAAACCATAGGTCAGTAATTAGTTCTGATTCACCAACTACATGGGCTCAATCAAGAATTTATTAAGCACCTATTATAAACCAGGGCCTGGGGATACAAAGAATAAAACAGTTCCTGACTTAAAGCATCTTAACATTTTATTGTTGGGGGAACCAACATCTATATATAAGCATATACAAAATAATTTGAGGGGAGGTGGTCGAGAAGAGTTTTGTGCAAAGGATGGGATTTTGCTAAGTTCTAATGAAACAAGGAGTTTAAGGAGGCAGAAATGAGGAAGGAGCACATTTTAGGTATGAGGGATAGCCAGTTATAAGGAATGGAGGCAGAGATAGTGTCAAGAGTGAGAAAGAGAGGGCCAGTTTAGTTTCACCAGAAAGTGAGAAGGTGAGAAAGTAGGTTGGAATCAATTTATAAAGGACTTTAAATGTCAAACAGAAGGGTTTGCATTTGATCCTAAAGATAATAGGGAGTCAATGGAGTTTATATCTGGTTAGACTTGTGCTTTAAGGAAAATTGTTATAGCAGCAATGTAGAGAATCAATGGAAAAACAGAGAGGAGGCAAAGATTCCAATGAGGCTACTAGTCCAGGAAAAGGCAATGAAAGGCTTAAATCAGGTTGGTGGAAAAGTGAATTGGGAGAAGGGGGTCAGATTCAAGAGATGTTTAGCAATGCTAAGACTTGGCTGCAAGAACAGGAATTTAGTGAAGGGTAAAATGAGGCAAGCTAGTATCATTTAGTTTAAGGGGTATGTGACCTGATAATAAAGGATAGGTCTAATGGTCTAGTCCTTAGCCAATAGCCTATTTTGTACCAAGGTATGACTTCCTTTTGATTGGCCTGATAGTATTTGGACCTCTTCTGGCAAAGGTAAGGCAACTCTGACAGGCCAATATTTTATTGAGATGGGTCGATAGATCTCAGCTCCCCCTCATTACTTCATGATTAGGGGACAAGACTAATCCTTAGGATCAATCTATTAGGAAAGGCAAGGATATAAGGATTACTGGGGGGGGTCCCTAGGTCAAACTGCCTTTTAATAGGGTAAACAAAAAGCAAGTATTCCTGCCTAAGTAGATGTCTTGAGGCTGGAAGTAATGACCTTATTCAGTTATACTTTTCAGAAACAGCCTTGTTCTTCAGAGATTGAAGTCTGAGTAAATGGATGGATTCACATGGAAATATTGGTAATAAATATACAATCTAACATTAGTTTTCCTCATGGTGACTGGATATATGAATTCTATCTATCTCCAGTGCCTGGCACACAATTGGTGCTTATTTATACTGACTCACTTGGGTGAAGGAGAGTGATAAGGATAATGCTGAAGCTGAAAATGAAGGAGACTAAAAGGATAGTGGTGGCACATGATACAAAGAAAAGGGTGGGGTTTGAGAAGCCTGTGGGATATTCACTTAGAAATATTCACCAAACATTAGGGGACAGGATACAGATGAAAAGGAGTGATCAAATGGGAAGGTGAGCAGTGATCAGGAAAAATCAGGAGGAGAGTCAACAATACTTTATATGACATGTCAAAAAGTATGAAGCTTTAGAAAAGGCCAGATTTGGTATTTAAGAGATCATTAGGAACTTTGGAAAGAATAATTTCAGTTGAGAATCAGAGACAAGAGGACAAATTGCACAGGGTTAAAAAATGATATAGGAGGGCTTCAACTCAGTGGACTTTGAGCCAGACCTAGAGATGGAAGGTCTTGGGTTCAAATTTGATCTGAGACACTTTCAAGCTGGGTAACCTCAGGCAAACCACTCAGGCTGGATTTGAACCTGCAATCAACTGATTTTAAGACAGAAGGCAAGGATTTCTTTTATTTATTTATTTTTTTAAGCAGGGGAGGGGTGGGGAATAAAGGCAGTAAGTGTAAACAGCTTTTTCTAGGAGCATAGCATGGGAAGTAGCAAAGACATAACAGGATGGTGGAATCTAGTTAGGTTTAGGGATGGAAGAAAATGGGTGTGTTTGTAGCAGTAGGGAAAGAACCTGTATATAGGGAAAGATCAAAAAATAAGAAAAAAGGGATCACTATGAGGGACAAGTTGTTGGATAAGGCAGGAAGGAATGGGATCAAAGGTAAATGTATAGGGGTTGATTCTGGCAAGTAGAGCCACTTCTTCATAGATAAGAGTAGAGGATGAAATAGAAGAATAAGGACAAAGGATTGTGAGATGTAGAGAAATGGAGAAATGAGCTCATAATGAATGGTTTGTTTTCTCAAAAGAGTAACAGGCAAAGAGTCCTCAGCTGGGGTGGGGAAAGGAGATGATTTGGGAGGTTTGAGGAGATAAAAAAGGTTTAGAACCCAGATCTGTGGGGAAGGAAATAGAAAATCAATAGTGAGGTCAAAAGGACTCCCTTTCTGTTATGAGGGCTCCCATGGGATTATAGGACATAAATCTTTTTATCGACTGGCTGAATGATTTCCTCTAGCTCCATTTATGAGCACCTGAAAAGGAGTCATGATGGGAGTAACCCAAAGTTGGAGTCTGGCAAGGTATCAGTACCAATAGGACTGGAGGACAAGAGCTTGAAGAATAGAGGACAATGAAGAGTTAAACTGGTTAGAGGCAGCTAGGTGGCCTCAGACACTTCCAAGATGTATAACTCCGGGCAAGTCACTTAATCCCCAATGCCTAGCCTTTATCACTCTTCTGCCTTAGAATGGATGTTTAGTGTTGATTCTAAGAGAGAAAGAAAGAGTTAAAAAAGTTAAACTAGTTAAGCTATGGCTGAGATTAGAGAGAGGGAGAAAAGTAAAGTTGGAGTAAGAATAATGGTTTTGGAGAGTATTGAGGAATCAAGGGAATGAAGGTCTTGTGAGTAAGAAAAATAAAAGGTTTTAGAAAGGTTGTAAGGCAAAGTGTGAGACAATTAAAAAGAGGTTATCTGACAAAGGAAATTTTTGAGGTTTTAAACACAGAAACGGAAGACCTGTGAATACAGCTAAAATCAAGAGAATAATTATTCATCCCTAGGGATAGCTGAGGTGGAAGAGAAAACTAGGTCACGGGAACTGAAAAGACAGAGTAACCTGGGAGTTACTCAACCAAATCTCTGAGAGGCAGAAAGCAGAGGGAAGAGATCTAAAATACTGTGAACCCTGTTAGTTAAGGGATGTTCCAGGGGAAAACTGGAAGGGACAGGTAGAAAGAAAGTGGGATACTGGAAAAGTAGGGTTCAGGTAGCTAGAATAAGAATATAACAGTGAAAGCTAGGAATGGGGTGACTTGCTCTTAGCCAGTAATTCATTTTCACAAGGATTAGGAGGGAAGGAGGGAGTCTGAGAGATATGAGAGGAATCTATGCAGAGGGTTTAGGGCACTCCTGATCTCTGGAGGTCTCAGCTGGTAAATGAATTCCAAAGCAATAAATAATCTCTCAGAAAAGAACCTCACGTCCTTCTTACTTCCCAACTCTTGAATTCTCTCTGAGCTAGTAGTATGTTAAAAGCAAAAAGCTTCATACCTGCTCTGTGAACTCAATGACCAAGGGCAGCCGGTGATAATTAACAAAATTCACTAGATTCTCCTTGGTAATCTCTCCATCATAGTTGTTTCGACCTTCATCAAACTGAGAAAAAAAGAAGGGTTACAAGTTAAGCCCTCTGAACATATACTTGAGCCATTCTAGGCTCTTTCTAGTAGGACAGTTTGGCAGCATCTCTGCCTAGTGGCTTTGTGTATCCTACAGATCCTAGCAACAACAACAAAAAAGAATAAAAGACTATACTTTAACATTATTAAGTTAGCCAAATTTTCCCAATAGTGTCTCAACCTGTATCCTGGATTCCTTGCAATAAGTTAACAAGGAATTTTCATAACACTCTAGTCAAACTCAAATCCAAGTGCTCACAGATATAAGGAAGTAATCTGATAGTCAAGCAGAGCAGTGGCAAAGACGACCTCAATCCTTGACACTGCCCTAGAGGACTAGAAAAGCAGTCATGTTGAAGAGCTATCACTTAACAATGCTGTCTTACAACAGGCTAGAAAGTATCAAACCAGACAGTTAACAGACTCTCCAAATCCAAGCCAGTGGGAAGACAGAAAAGAAAAGTGTCATTCTGGGTAATAAGAACCAATAAGCAGTGATGAGGAAATGCTTCCCATTTACCAGGAAAGCATACAAAAAAAGAGGTGGTCTGAAACAGAGCTGATATTTCATTTGCCAACTAACAGTAGTTTACTTATGAGAGCATTTTGTCCCCACAGGGTATAAGGTGGCATCAGGGATAAAAGTCACAGATGTTCACTGGAGATAAGCTTCGGATCTAGTGCCAAAGCCAATTTCATAATAAAACACCACCTATTTTTGCTCTCTATTCTAGGAACCCTCATTTTCTATGGTGCCAGGAAGAAAGGAAATTGGTATATTAGGGTTCAAATGTACACCATCCATTTCTTTCAAAGGTTTTATTTAGAGCATGGGCCAGAATCTTGTTTCTGAAACCCATGTGGTTCAGCAACATATTCCACATGGCTGGACTCTCAGTTTGGGAAAGAGTTAAAAACCCGAATTATCTTTTCATTTTTATTAAAATGCAATTACTGTGTACTAACAAAAATAGTCCTCTAAAAGGAGGGTCTTACAGTTCAAGTCACTTAAACCTTTATTACTGACAAAAATAAACTTCTAAAACTTCTTTTTTCTCTGAATTAATTTTTAGAAACATACACCTGCTTCAGACACATACATATCCATCATTATTTACAGTTTGGGTAAAATTAACAGAGATAAAGGTATTCCGTTCCTGCTTACATACCTTCTATAAACCACTAAAAAATGTTTTTTAAAAATCCATTCCTAACAAGTGGTTAGGATTTAAGCAGTTCTAAAGAGCAGATTTGCAAATTATAAGTGACCAAATGAAAAAATGTCCTAAATCACTGATTGTAAGAGAAATAATAATAATTAAAAAAAAAAAAAGCTCAGGTTTCATCTCACTTATAGAAATCAGCAAAGGTGAAAAAAAGTTGAGGAATAGTTTTTGTTGAAAGGGATGTGTGAGAAGAGGCACCCTGAAATATGCAATAATTTAGTCAACGGGTATTTATTGATTTGGCTCAATGGATAGTCAGACCTGGAGTCCAGAGGACCCCCCCCCCCCAAGGTTTTACATCAGGCCTGAGGTACTTCCTAGCTGTGTGACCCCTGGGCAAGTCATATAACACCAATTGCTTAACCCTAACAGCTTTTTTGCCTTAGAACCAATACCTAGTATCTCATCCTAAGACAGGTTAGAGTTGTTTTTAAAAAGCACATATTTATTAAGTCCCTACCATGTGCCAGGTTCTGGGGTAACAAGTCAAAGCATGCAATGATTCCTATTCACAAGTTTGGAGAGAGACAAGGACATATACAATTACAGAATCAAAAGTTAATAAACACAGTTAAATATAAGGCAGTGTGGTATACACATATGTACATGTACATAAGGATCTATACACAAATACATTTACTGAAATCATAGAAGTAGAAGGTCTAGGAAAAAACTTGGGGAACACATATGTGACATGGATAAGCCAGCAAGACTGAGGAGTATTCAGGGAAGGAGGACGACTGAGAGAAGGAGGATCACAAAAACTCAAGAGTCTAGAGAGTAGTCAATATCATCAAATTCGGGAGAACTGAGCAAAGAAAAGATTTGGCAAATGAAAGATTACTGTTAACGTGGGTGAGAGCAGTTTAAATTGAGTGATGTTTGGAAGTTAAATTTCAAAAGATTGAAGATTAAATCAATGAAAGAAACAGAGTATGGACAGCTATTTTTCCCCTCAGAGTTTAATTGAGAAATGGAGGAGAGATACAAGATGATAGCTTGAGGGTCAGTGAAGATTTTTTAAGGTTAGGAGATGGTTTGAGTCTGCTCGGAAGGAAGAAGGGAAGGAATCAGTAATGTGGGAGAAGTTTATTGAGAATGCAGTCTGTTGGTCAACAGTTGGGAGATACTAGCAAAGATTATATTTGCTGTTAGATATTATCTGTGTATCAGATGTCTGCTTATTTTTTTTTTGTAACAATGGAGAGCTCCATGTGAAGAGATATATAATGCAAAGACAAAATGCAATAAAACCATATATACTGTCCTGATTGAGCCAGGAACTGATTGAGATGATTGTTTTCACTAACCAATTTTGCCAGGAAATAAAGTCTAATTCCAAAAACAGTTTTTCAAACCTTATTTGTAAAAAGAATTAGGACAGAAAGCATAAATGGCAAAATACTTTTTCTTTAAAATACTGATTTGGCAAAACAACTCTGAGGTATCACCTCACACCTAGCAGATTGGCTAAAATGACAACGAGGGATGTTGTCATTTTGTTGGAGGGGATGTGGCAAAATTGGGACATTAATGCATTGCTGGTGGAGTTGTGAACTGATCCAACCATTCTGGATGGCAATTTGGAACTATGCTCAAAGGGCTTTAAAAGACTATCTGGGGGGCAGCTGGGTAGCTCAGTGGAGTGAGAGTCAGGCCTAGAGACAGGAGGTCCTAGGTTCAAACCCGGCCTTAGACACTTCCCAGCTCTGTGACCCTGGGCAAGTCACTTGACCCCCATTGCCCACCCTTACCAATCTTCCACCTATGAGACAATACACCGAAGTACAAGGGTTTAAAAAAAAAAAAAAAAAGACTATCTGCCTTTTGGTCCAGCCATAGCACTGCTTGGATTATCCCCCAAAGAGATCATAGATAAAAAGACTTGTACAAAAATATTTATAGCCATGCTCTTTGTGGTAGCAAAAAACTGGAAAATGAAGGTATGCCCTTCAATTGGGGAATGGCTGAACAAATTGTGGTATCTGTTGGTGATGGAATACTATTGTGCTCAAAGGAATAAAGAACTGGAGGAATTCCATGTGAACTGGAATGACCTCCAGGAACTGATGCAGAGTGAAAGGAGCAGATCCAGGAGAACATTGTACACAGAGACTGATACATCGTGGTACAATCGAACATAATGTTCTTCTCTACTAGCAGTAATGGAAGGATCCAGAGCAAGGCTGAGGGACTTATGAGAAAGAAAACTAGCCACATTCAGAGGAAGAACTGTGGGAGGAAAAACACAGAAGAAAAACAACTGCTTGAACACATGGGCTAACGGGGATATTATTGGGGATGTAGACACTGAACGATAACTCCAGTCCAACTATCAATAATATGGAATTAGGTCTTGATCAGTGATACATGTAAAACCCAGTGGAAATGTGTGTTGGCTAAGGGGGGTGGTGGTTAAGGGGGTTTGGGGGGGAGGGAAAGAACATGAAATATGTAACTATGGGAAAATATTCAAAATTATTTTTTTAAATAAAATAAAAAAAATTGATTTGGTGAGTAATTTTTGAGACCTGTATCTACAAGTCCACTATGGTTTCAATCATTTTCCTTCCTAAACAGTGGCAAAACAGCTTTTTGGGTCCCACCTAATTGCAGGTTTAACAGCAAGCAGCAAATGGAACACAGGCAATGTGTCCCCTCTTATGCCTCAAAAATTTACATCTTTTGCTTCTTAACCAGAGCACACAGTACCATTTCCTACAGAGAAGGAACAAGATTAGAGTGGTCATCAGGAATGAACTGTTATGTATAGTATGACTCTATTTAGATATGACATTAAAAATAGAACTCTACAAGGGCAGCTATGTGTTTCAGTGGATAGAGATCCAGGCCTGGATTCTGGGGACCTGGGTTCAAATGTGACCTCAGATATTTCCTATTGTTATATTAGTGTGACCCTGGGCACTTAACTCCAAATGTCTAAGCCCTTACTGTTCTTCTTCATAGGAATTAATACTTAGTATCAATTGTAAGAAAAAGATAATGGTTAAAAAAACACAACTCTACCAATTGAGAGAAAATCTTGAAAAGTTGTAGAAATAAGATCTCTGAGCAATTTATGAGACCCTGATGCATGCATATAAACTGGGATAAAAAGATAAAATTCTTGACTACTGCTATGAAACCTTGCTGGGTCTTAAAGTTCCCAAATCTCTGGCCTCAGAAATGGTCTTAATAAAAGCATGGCAGGGGGCAGCTGGGTAGCTCAGTGTATTGAGAACCAGGCCTAGAGATGGGAGGTCCTAGGTTCAAATCTGGCCTCAGACACTTCCCAGCTGTGTGACCCTGGGCAAGTCACTTGATCCCCATTGCCTACCCTTACCACTCTTCTGCCTTGGAGCCAATACACAGTATTGACTCCAAGATGGAAGGTAAGGCCTTAAAAATAAATAAATAAAAGCATGGCAAAAACTTCAATAAATTATGTGAAAGAAAGCAAAGAAGCAGAACTAAAACAAACAGATAAATGAAGGAAAGCTAACATTTTTCTTTATCAACACTGAATGAGAAATTATGTTAGATGCTGGACTCCTCTAGTCACTAGAATTAAATCAGTCACCCCCTATCAGTTGGGATAATTCCAGAATGCCACTTGACAACTAGCCTATGGTCCAATAATGTTTACAGAGGTTGTATGTTTTTGTTATTGTCCTCATTGCTAACACTGCCTGGAGACTTAAAATCATGAAATGATGTCAAACCTGCACTGGGAAGGTAGTCCAACTCTGCCCTCTATTGCTCTTAGTGACACCCAGAAGGATCTCATTGGCACCTGGAGCTGATGCAAAGGATCATCAAAACTGGAAGTTGCAGCAAATATAGGAGCTTGGCCTTCTGGCAGGTAATTAAATTAAAAACAAACAACCCCCCCAAAAAAACTTACTAAGCACCTGTTGAAGTTGATGTTCATTTCCAGAAGACCGTGGCTTTCTAAGCACTCTACTAAGTATAGTACAAAGCAAAGTTTATCCAAGAGATATAAAGTACTCTTAAGAGTTCAGCCTCTTCCCCCCTCCCCCGCAAAAGCACACATTCAAGTGAAGAGGGGGAGGGGGAAATAAGAATAGAAATTGTAGTTGAGGTAGATCTCAAAGGACACTTGTTTCCTATGTGCCAAAGAGGAAACAACAGAAAAAATGTAATAGTCCCTGTTCTCAAGATACTTATATTCTTCTAGGGAAAATAACTACCTATAAAAATATTTATAGCATAAAGTTAAAAAATAAAAGCCAAGGGGCAGCTGGGTAGCTCAGTGGATTGAGAGCCAGGCCTAGAGACGGGAGGTCCTAGGTTCAAATCCGGCCTCAGACACTTCCCAGCTGTGTGACCCCGGGCAAGTCACTTGACCCCCATTGCCTACCCTTACCACTCTTCCACCTATAAGTCAATACACAGAAGTTAAGGGTTTAAAATTAAAAATAAAATAAAATAAAATAAAAGCCAAAATAAGGCACTTATAAATACAATGTAGTTTGTGAGAGTATTAATAGCGATTATTAGCAGAAGGTATTATATGAAATCAGGAAAAAGATTTAAGCTGAATCTTAAAAGGAGGGGAAAGTCTATGGTGTATCCTCCAAGCATGAGAACCAGCTAATGAAAAGATAAAAAGAGGGAGGAACAGAGAAAAGTATAGTTTGGCTCTATATGGTGAGGTTGGAAGAAAGACAGGTTGGGACTAGGTTGTGAAGGGCTTTAAAAGCCAAACAAAAGAAATTTTTACTTTATCCTAGAGGCAATGGGAAACCACTGGAGTTGGTTAAACAGGGAAGTGATATGGTCAAATCTTTAAGAAAAATCACTTTGAGGAAAGGTAAGTAGGTAGCACGATGGATAAAACACCAGGGCTGGAGTCAGGAGGACCTGGGTTCAAATTTGGCTTCAGACACATTCCAGCTCTGTAGGCTTGGGCAAGTCACTTAACTGTTAGCCTAGATTTTGCCCTTCTTTCTTAGAGTTGTTACTAGGACAGACAGTAAAAGGTGTTTTTGTTTTTTTTTTAAATCACTTTTGCAGCAGTGTGTTGGAATGATTGAAGTAGGGAGACAAATTAGGGGGTTGCCTCAGTAATCTAGACAAGATGAAGGACTGGTGAAGGGGAATGCTAACTTCAGTCTAAGATCATTTAAATGGTTATGTACAACCAGTTGAGAAGTCACATGTAGAAAAACAAATTTGGAAGTCCTCTCTAGTGAGGCAATATTTTAAATTCTAGTACTGTACAAAATTGCCCAAAAATTAAGTAGAGTGAAAAGTGTGGATGCCAGAATCATGGAAAACAGAAAGAAAAGCCAGCAAATGAAGGTAGAGTTTTATTATTTCTACAAAGCAGACCAAGGAAAGTCTCATTTTTGTCAGATCTCTGCAGAAAGGCCCAAGAATTAGATATTAGATTTGGCAATCAGAAATTACCTTAAGGAGAACAGTTTTTATAGAATCGAGGGCAAAGACAAACTGGAAAAATGAGTGGATAGACTACTCTTAGAAGAAGAAAGTCAGAGAATTTATCAAAAAATTAACAAGCATTGATTTAAGTACCTGCTTTGCACTAGAGATATAAAGACAAAAATTAAAGGCTCTGCCCTTCAAGAGGTTTATATTCTAGCCAGAAAAACATAATACAAGTGTATTTGTGTGCATATACACATAATCTATACTTAAATACACAAACATGCATTTGTATATAGAATGATATAGATGTATAAACAAAATTTAACATTAAGTAATTGGGAGAAAGGTACTGGAACCTGAAAGAAAGATAACATGGCTTCAGAGTAAAAGGATTAAAATAAGAGTCTCTCAGAATAAGGCAAATGTGGAGGTTAATTATCTGTGGAAAATGGGGAAGAATGAGAGTAAACTGAAAAGATCTACCTCATGGAATAAAATTAAAAAGATGAATAAAAAGGTTTTAGTCCAAAAACACTGAAGGCCTACCCCTAATGTTATATTATGAATTGTTAGTGTAGTATAGTCTCAACAGCAAAAATGATAAAAGATGAAATTATTATATTTATCTTTTCACAGTATCTCCAGCATTGATAAATACAATGTTGACGGAACCAGGAATTTAACCATACTGGAAAACTAATTTAGAGCTATGCTGGACAAGTAGCTAAACCATTCATACCATTTGGCCCACTAATAGTAATAGGTCATTTACACTAAAGAGATCACAGAAAGTCTTCCTATCTCTAGAGGTACTTTTTGTGGTATGAAGAAAATGGGAACTAAAGTTTATGTCCATTTGGGGAAGGGCCAAAAGGACTGTGAAACATGAATGCAATGAAGTATTATTAAACTAAGTGATGAATATGAAGAAGTTAGAAACTGGAAGGCTTGTATGAACTGATGCAGAATGCTTTTTAGTAATTATAATGATGGAAAGGAAAAAACGCAATAATATAAAACAGGGGAGAAAAATATCAAATAGCAAAAGAACGAATGATGATGAAATACATCTCCCTTATTGCAAATGAGAAGTGGTTAACTAAAAGTTTGGGAAAAAGTTACATATTGTTCAGCTCTTAATGATATACTTAACTAGGTATGACTCTATTGGGGTAAAAAGAATAGAACTGAGAAATTTTATTTTACTCTAGAGAAATACCTGCTGAGGAAGGAAAATAAGAAACAGTCACTTAGCTCTATGTTCCTCAAATTTTTTAACTTCTTTCCTACATAAAAAAAAAAAAAAAAAATAGGACCTTAGATCTGTATTCCTATTGCTTCCAAGTTATCTCAGCTGATTAAGCAGATAAAGTTCACTGGGACTAGTTTATGGTCCATATTTTTTGGCAAAAGACTGCCAGAAGGCAAAAATGTTTCATGGTTCATGGATAAAGCAAACTATTTATAGAGTCTCATAATTCAATCATTTGCTAACTTGATTTGAAAGTGGTTCATATTAATTAATCTCAGGCCCAAACCAGAAGAGCAGACAGTCTCAGAATTAAGTTCAATAATATTTATCAAGAGCCTATTGTGCTCTTAACACTATTAGGTCCAACATCAAGAAATGGTCCCTGCCTTAAAAGAGCTTACATTCTCCTTAGGGAGATTTGCAAACATGAAATGGTTAAGAAAAATCTAAGGGAGCAGCTGGGTAGCTCAGTGGATTGAGAGCTAGGCCTAGAGATGAGAGGTCCTAGGTTCAAATCTGGCCTCAGATACTTCCCAGCTGTGTGACCCTGGGCAAGTCACTTAACCCCCACTGCCTAGCCCTTACCACTCTTCTATCTTACTTTCTGTCTTAGAGTATTGACTCTAAGACAGAAAGTAAGAGTTATAAAAAAAAAAAAAAAAAAAAAAAAAAAAAAAAAAAAAAAAGAAAGAAAGAAAGAAAGAAAAATCTAAATCCAGAGAAAGAACCAATGGACTCTGAATCTCAAAGCATACTATTGTTCACTTCATTTTGGGGGTTTGTGTTTGGGTCTCCTCTCCCCACAAAAACTGATATGGAAATATTTTGGAAAATATATGTTGAAAACTATATGTAATAGGGAAAAAAATGTTTTTAAAAAGACAAGAAAAATCCAAGCCAGTGATTGATTACCAAAATAAATGAGTCAAATAAGCAACAAGACATAAACATTAGATTTTTCTGAAGAAAAAATTCTTGATGTTCCCCTTATAGTTGCAGTAATAGGACCCATTCTTCCAAGAGTCCATTTGAATAACAGAACCACTCTAGACTTTAGAAAAAGCTTCAATCTCCAAAGTATTTTGTAATGGTAAATTTTAAAATATTATTGAATTGTACCATTCTCTTCTTACAAAGCATTCTTTACCCCATCCATAAGGGGAGAGTTAATATAACTGCAGTCCAAATTCCTTAATTGGTATTGGTTCACCTATTAGACCTACTAAGTATGTAAATCTCATTTAAATGTTTAGGAAAAACGCCTTTCTCCTAACAATTAATAGCTCCAAACACTGTACTTTTGAAAGGTTTGCCCATTTTTCCATTAAATAATATTAGAATTCCTTAGGAAAAGGTGTAACAAATAGGAAATTATAGTAGGACTACTAAAACAAATTGTTCCAAATCACAGTGATTTTCTTTCTTTTTTTTTTTTTTACCCTTAACTTCTGTCTATTGGTTCACAGGTGGAAGATTGGTAAGGGTGGGCAATGGGGGTCAAGTGACTTGCCCAAGGTCACACAGCTGGGAAGTGTCTGAGGCCAGATTTGAACCTAGGACCTCCTGTCTCTAGGCCTGGCTCTCAATCCACTGAGCTACCCAGCTGCCCCCACAGTGATTTTCTTACTGAAAATAGCTTCTATTATACTTTTAGGAAAGACTGTACTCCCCTACCAAGATAAATTCAGAATGGGTGAATGTCTTGAATATTAAGAAAGAAACTATAAGTAAATTAGGTGAACATAGAATAGTTTACCTGTCAGATCTATGAGAAAGGAAAGATTTTTAGACCAAGCAAGAGTTAGAAAATATTACAAAATGTAAAATAAATCATTTTGACTACATTAAATTAAAAAGCTTTTGTACAAATAAAACCAATGCAATCAAAATTAGAAGGGAAGTAACAAATTGGGAAAAAAAATCGAAAAAGTGTTCTAAATCTCTAATAATTAGAGAAATGCAAATCAAAACAACTCTGAGGCACCATCTCACACCTAGCAGATTGGCTAACAGGACAGCAAAGGAAAGTAATAAATGTTGGAAAGGATGTGGCAAAATAGGGACATCAATACATTGCTGGTGGAGTTGTGAATTGTTTCAACCATTCTGGATGGCAATTTGGAACTATGCTCAAAGGGATTTAAAATACTGCCTGCCTTTTGACCCAGCCATCTACCACTGCTGGCTTTATACCCCAAAGAGTTAATAAGGAAAAAGACTTGTACAAAAATATTTACAGCTGCACTCTTTGTGGTAGCAAAAATTTGGAAAATGAGGGGATGCCTTTTGATTGGGGAATGGCTAAACAAATTGTGGTATCTGTTGGTGATGGAATACTATTGTGCTATAAGGAAGAATGAACTGGAGGAATTCCATGTGAACTGGAATGACCTCTAGGAATTGATGCAGAGCAAAAGGAGCAGAACCAGGAGAACCATATACACAGAGACTGATACACTGTGGCACAATCGAATGTAATGGACTTCTCTACTAGCAGCAATGCAATAATCCAGGACAATTCTGAGGGACTTGTGAGAAAGAACACTATTCACACATCCAGAGAAAGAACTGTGGAAGTAGAAACACAGAAGAAAAACAACTGCTTGATCACATGGGTCAATGGGGACATGTTTGGTGATGTAGACTCTAAGTGATCACCCTAATGCAAATATTAATAATACAGAAATAGGTCTTAATCGATGATATATGTAAAACCCAGTGGAATTACTTGTTGGCTAGGGGAGGGGGGGAGGGAGAAGAATATGAATCATGCAACCGTGGAAAACTATTCTTAATTAAAATTCATCAATTAAAAAAAAAAAGACCATACTCTGCTTTTTTGGGGGTCACAAAATTCTATCAAGAGTGCCTGTGTTAATATATCTTGTAAGTGCTTAAAATCCTGAAAATTAAAAAAATATGTTTACTCAATTTCATTTATCCCTCATTATGCTACTTAAAAAAAAAAAATCTTAGATTCTAGCTGTTAACCAAAATGTTTCCTTCTCACCATACAACACAAGCACCATGCCTTTTCCTTAATGAACAATAATTACATCTACTTTCCAACTACTTATTCTTTTCAGTCAACTTGTATTAATTTGATCTAACTTTCCAACTTGCTGGTATAAGAGAAAATTATGAGACTGGACATAAATTAATAATTTTATTAATCAAGTAGTAGTAGGGGAAAAAGATGGAAAAATAGGAGAGATATATAGGCTACTTTCTGGTTTGCTCCATTTAACTTCCTATTCTGTGGCTACCATTAGGAACCTCTAGCCATACTCACAGGGAAGTCCAGCCAGTAACACAAAAGAGAGCAACATCTACTCTTGCCTTCTGCCTCTGTTTATCAAACTTTTTTCTCTGCCCACTAACTCTCACACATAACGTTTTGGGAGCCAAATGTGGCTTTCTATTTTGCCTGGACTGCTGGCAGTCCAGGAAGCAGTGCAGGGGACATCCACTGCCTTTTTCCATTCCCGTTCTATCCTTGTGACCCAATTCATTCAATGATTTCCTTCACACAATCCTCACCTCTGGGTCAAGTTCAAATATATGCAGATAGCTGTTCAACCCCAGAAAATAGGGAAGGTAAATTTCCTTCTAACACTAGTCCTAGTGGAGAGAGCTCTCCAAAGCAGGCACTGCTTTGGATTTAATGAATGAGCAGTTCTTAGCAAACTCACCTGAATAAATCTTTCCACTATTAACTTAGTACTACAGACAGTTCTTGCTTTATGTAAGTGGACCACTTTACAAAAAGTGATTTTTATAAAATCTGAATTTGCCCTGGAAGGGTAAGGAAGGGAAAGAAGGCAGGAGACCTTACACATGGAAGGAAAATATGGGTACATGGTTCAAGGATATGTAGGAGCTTGGTCAGAATAGAGGAAAAATGTGTAGGAAGAGAGGGTCAGAGACAGAAGAGGACTGGCCCTCTGGTACTGGAGCACTAACATTCAGGTAGGGGAAATGCTTGTCTCAGAGATTGAGGTCTCAAGACCAGATCTGGGGTGGCTACAGTCTTTCTGAACAATCCTTTTTTTACTTAGAAATCGAGGGGAGGCATGGGAGATTGGGATTGGTGGAGAGGCCTCAAGCAGGCATGGAGAAAGAACATAGTACTATAGAGAAATGTTAACATGGTTGGTTTTTTGGGAATATGGATTTCTTTCAGAATTCTAAATGTAAAGCAGAATTTGTGTAATGCAAATCTAGGTAAAATGAGAACTGTCTTGTACTCCCCCCCCCCCACCTTTTAAGTATTCCAAAATGATTTATCAGCTGTTAACCTACCAATTACCATTCTCTATCAGTTTTTTTTAAAGGAAACAAAAAAAATGTCCTTTCCCCACAGCAGATTATAGTTTAGAAATAGAATCTTTTCCCCTAATAAATTTGCAGGACTAATCTTATCTTAATTTGATCAAGATGAAGAATCTCAGATCCACTCTGTTCCAGAGTCTCAGAGGGTAAGGTGCTCAAAGGCATTATTACTCTCCAAAGACCAAAACAGAATTATATTTCATTTTAGAGTTCAAGAAACCAAACAACTTACCTTCTTAAAGAGGACAATGCCATCTTTATCCATTTGATATTTGGAATACACATCATTGTTGGAAGAGATTCCAAATGGGATATCATCAATGGACTCTGCAGCCAATGTGAACTGTTTGACAAATTCTGAATCTACATCCTAGGAGAGGAAGATTGAAAAGACAAGAGTTAATGATTTACTGGCTGTGCATAGTCGGTACATATGAGAGCAAAAGCATCAGAACCTGTGGTCCAACCACAATGAAGGCTCTTCACTTAACGTGTGCTAGTGCCCTGGACAACAAGATGACATGCAGTCACTTGCTCCAGCAGTTGTGCTAGGGATGACACAAAAAGCAATAGAATCTGAAATTAAGTACTAAAAGATCTACCTTGAATAAGCCAATAACAGCAACTTCACTGGAATCCACCAAGGACTCAGCAGCAGCAACATCCGCGAGGACAGTGACTGCGGGACTGGTCCGTTTCCTCAGCCAGTTCACAATGTCTTCGGCTTCTCTACCAGCTGTGTCCCCCACCCCCAAAAGAGTTCAAATTTACTTTAGTATATGAGAAGATTCTTTCATTCAATAAACATTTGTGAAGTGCCAACAATGAACTTCCACAGTAGGAGGGGAGAGGAGAGGATACAAAGATCAACATAGCCAAGGCCTAATCCAGAAGTAACTTGCCAGTTATCACCAAATCACCTTGAATCTTGGGCAAGTCAACCTCTTGATTTGAGACTTTTCCTAATTGTAAATTAGGGCTAATATCTACCTTGACCTTATCTTTACAGGGCTATAGTAAAGATCAGAGCTATAAAGAACTTTGAACTTTTCAGAGGTGGCTAATATATATGGGCTAAAGTAGTATTCCTGCCCTAATTACCTCATCAAGTTGTTGGAAGGAAAAAATTAGCATGTAAAATGCTTTGAAAAGTTATTCCAGTATACCAAACGAATCTAAGGGATTATATTTTCAGGTTTTTTTTTTTCCTTGTGTATCTATCCCTACCTAAAAGAACTTGGTTACTTCCTAGGAAGAAGACCTACCTGTATACTCTTTAGGAGAAACTGTATCTCCATTCTTAAAAAATTTGATAGTGGGGTACCCCCGAACCCCAAACTGCCGTGCGAGATCAGATTCTTCAGTGGCATCTACTTTGGCCAATCTGATTTTAGAACCTTCAGCCTTCAATTTTCCAGCTGCCTTGGCATACTCAGGTGCTAGAGCTTTACAGTGGCCACACCAAGGAGCATCTGAAAAGAAAAATAAGCATTAACCAGGAGCACCTGATGTAGTTCTAGTTCTTTAAGAGTTTCCCTAACCCCTCATAGATTTTCCTTCATGGAAACTCAATAGCAATATCTATTTAATATACTGTTAAATGAATTCTCAGTGCTCTTTCGCAGTATAAGGACATAAATATTCCCATCAAAAGAAAACCATAAACAACAAAAAAAGCCACACTCTTAATCTGTTTTGTTACTGAAAGTTCCTAGTGGCTTTTTAGACTCTAATTAATAACTATTACCAGCTTTTAAACAGTAGGTTTGTTTTTTGTTTTCACCAAATCTGTAGTTTCATCACTGCAGTTTCACAACTCTGGATAAAAAATTCCAACAAATGCAGTTTTATATCTGCCTTGCAACTTGTCTTTAAGATTTGAGAAATTAAATAATTTGCCCAGATTAGAGCAAGTATGTTCCAGAAGCAAGACTTGAACACTGTTAACAGGTGATTACAGAAAACATACCTAGGAATCACTGCCAGTCCCTTAAATATTCAAAGCTGTCAACACTTTAGTTATCTGCTTGGTAGTGATCAAAAAATCCGTAATATTTGAGTTTCTTTCCTCAGTGATCCCAACTCATCCAGGCCTGTTACATTCTGTGAAACTCTTGTCCATATCTTCCCATGAGTTCACCACAGGGAGTCTACCTAAAATGCTACAGGACTTCCCTTAACATCAAGAGAGCCCCAGTGGAACTCTCTGATTGTCCACCTATCATTCCCTGGCCACATGACTAGCCCATTTAAAAAAATATATTTCTTTGATGATACCTTTTATTCCTCTTTCAAAAGTTCCTCATTGGTTCGCTGTTGCACCCAATGGAAACAATTCACCCAATGGAAACAATTATCTTGAAACTATAAATGGAGCACACTATTAAAGTTTATTACTCCCACACAGTGTGTTTCCCTGTTCCGTATGACAAGTTAGCAACTATTACTGCTTGACTGCTGCTGAAGAGATTACTAAAAGCTCAAATGACAACACAAACTAAGATGCAAGTTCTGGTTTGCACTATTAAGACAGACATAAATTAACAGGGTCGCATCCAGGTGACACTGGAGCATTAAACCAGAAGAATAGTTCTTTTATATTTGCTTTTCCCTGAATAAGCTGATCCTCTTCATGCTTACAGAGGAAGTTTGCCATGAGGACATCATGCACGAAGACACCCAACTTGGTCTATCAGTCAATATAAAAGTTACTGAATATAACTTAGGCATTAAAGATAAATTGTAACGGATAGAAAAGGCTTAAATTTGAGCGCTCCTTAAGGAAGGATGGATGCTACCTTCTTCTCAATCCTCCCGCCGTCCCCAAAGTGGCTTTTTGGTGACTTTTCCTATTCCCTCAGAAGTGGCCTGAATACCGAAGACATCTCCAGCGACAAAATAAAGTCTTGTAACCCCCAAGATCGCATATAAACTTGAGAATTGTGTGGTTCTAAAAGGATAGTTCCCCGCAGAAACAAAGAACCTGGGGAGGACGGAGCCATTGCCAAGTTCCGGTAAAACTAGACCTAGTCAAGAGGATCATCGATGAGGACCCCTCAACCTCTAGCAGGGAAAGGGCACAGAAGGCACGACACCCACTGCAGTCAAAGCACCCTCTTTCACGGAGAATCCAGAGATCCCCACTCCTGCTTATCTCTATGGATTTGAAAGCAGCCTCCCCCTCCCCTCCTCCCGCCCAGACCCAGGAGAGGAAACTCGGGTCTGCTGCACCACCCACCCCAGGATCACACGCGCGTCCCTGGCCTGCCAAGCTCCCCGAGAGCCTCGGGGAAGGGGGCCGCTCGCTTTCCTGGGGGCCGAGACCGGCGGGGCAAGGCCGGGTCGGGCCAGGGAGGTGGCCACTCACAGAACTCCACCAGGAGATACTCGTAGTTCTTCAACGCCTCCCCGAAGTTATTCTTATTCAGGACCAGGACGTCGTCCTCTTCCTTAGGGGAGTCAGCGTAGACCCCGGCCGTCACGGCCAGGGTTAGCCAGAGCAGGACACGATTCAGCATGTCTTTCTTCAGGCCCGGCGGGCGGTGGTAGGCCAAAGGCGCGCGGAAGGGGCGGGCGCGAGAGGGAGTGTAGGACCGGAGGCGCTACGGTTACGTCCCCAGGACGGAGAAAAGGGCTGAAGCGCGCTTTCTGTCTTGGGGCCTTGCCTTTATAGATCCTGTTCCCGAGAGTGCGCGCCCGGCTACCTCCCACTTCTCACAGGCTTCCGCGCGCGCGCTTACTCCGCCTCTCGCCCCGCTCCAATTGGCAGGCTGACTCCAGCACCTGCCATTTTCCTCCTCCGATTGGTTGCTAAGTTAGGCCTATGGTCCTCCTCCGAATGGCTGCAAAATGGAACTAGCCCTCTTCCGTTTATCATTGGTTAAAACAATTATGCTCACGCCCTGCCCACGTTTCTTATTGGCTAAAAGAGAGAACTTTCTCTTTCCCTACTTCTGACTGGTAGAACTCACAGGCACCTTCCCTTTTTTGATTGGTTGCTACGTTCGGGGGGGGGAAACCCGGATATTGAAGGTTTTGATTGGCTAGTAGGCGCACGCGCTCTTTACCGTTTCCTTGTAGAACGTGGCAATGAGGATGGTGAGGTAAGGGAGAGACCCAGTTGAAGGGCTGAGAGGCGCGTGCGCTGAGGAAACCCCTCGTGTTGGATTCTGACTGGACCGTGTCTCCATAGCCGTCACCGCCTCCTCCTCCTGCCCCCGCCCAGGAATGAAGGAAGTGTCCGTGAAGTAGCTTCCGGTGAGCGTGTGGTCCGTGCGGTTCCTGCCTTGGGAAGCTCGATCTGGAAGGGAGGGAAACGGATTCGAACTCAGGGCCCACGTTGTCGTAGGCCACTAGCCATGGGCTCTCCGGCGGCCCCTGGCCCCCTTCTTTCAATACTTCTTTTTTCTCGAGTCTGTCCGTAGCCCAAAGACTGCGGGGCGGGACTGGGGGCGAGGCCGCAAACCCATGTTGGACACCTGCTGGCTGCTTCTTGGAGGAAGCCATCCATCTCATTCTGACTTCTTCTGATTCTACTCCGGCCTCTAACCGTTCCTCTCTTTAGAAGAATTAGAACTGGAAGGGATATGATCCGGAGTCCACGGACTCGAGGGTAGATGTCAACCCAGTTGTGAACCCAAATTGACATTTGAATCTTTTCTAACCGTCTCTTTGAAAATTAGTATTTCCTTCAGTTACTTTTAAAACATTCTGGGAAGGGCCCCATCAAACCGCCCAAAGTCGCTCAAAAAAAAAAAAGACCCCTTACCTAGATCAACTATTAATTTTTACAGGTAAAACAGCAGACCGAAAGAAGAAATGACTTGCCCAGGAGAACAAAAATTATAGGTAAATAAAGCCCAAGATTCAGACCCAGGGTTTTTTCCAGTATACCAAGCTGTCTTCTCTTTTTCTGTTGACTCTTGAAATCCAAGTCTTCATACTCTTAGTCTTCTCTGCTGTTTCTTAGAAAACAACCATTTATCTGATATCTACAGAAACTAGATAGATATCCAATTGCCTTACTAAACTTTTTTTATACAATCCTATTTTTACTAACTGTTCAAGATTGTGCATTAGTGAAGGTTCTCTTTTCCAATGGAATCAAAAGGGTGTTTATAAGAACACTAGGAAACTGGAGAGACAGCTGAGCTTTAACTTTTAAGTGCTTTGATGGTGCTTAAATTCCAACAAATAGCTATCCAACATCTAGAGTATCTTTCCCAGAAAACTGACCTCACCCCACCTATACATTTTTTCCTTGACAACCTCCACTATTTATCTCATTGTGAAAAAAAATCTATCTTAACTGCCTACCCTTTTCAAAGTAATGGGCATGATGAAGAGTTTGCTCTAAGTGACCTTAAGAAGTCATCTGATCTATCTCCCTTATTTTACAGTTGAGGAAATTGAAACCAGTAGAGGTTAAGTAATTTGCCCAAGGTCACAGTAACCAAGCCAACACTAGATCAAGGTTCTCTTCCAGTGAAATCAAAAGGCTGGTATTAGAGCACTAGGAAACAGAGATGGGCTGAGCTTTATCTCACCTCTCCTCCCTTTCCCTCCTAATACCAGAAGAAATTGCCTTAAACTTTTTAATCACTTTGATGACCTGGACTATACTTTATATTTAAATTCCATCAAATAGCTATCCAACATCTAGGATGGGATTTGTTTGTGTGTGTCTAATCTAGGAGATTAGGAAGCCACTCAGAATGGGTAAAGACATAAAACAGATAACTGATACGAAGAGGAATAATTTTTAAGTTCAAAGGAGAGATTCAGTAAAAGTACTATGGATTATTTGAAGAGTTGGTAGAAGGTCATAGTTGGAGGAAGTGAGAACCGAATTAGACCTTATGGGAAGGGAGGAGCTTCAATAAATAGACTGTGGATTTAGATATAGATAGAAGGATTTCATTTAACTCATGGGAGTTATGCAAACTTACAGAGACAATATAAGGCAGAATGGGGACTGGTTAGAGAAAATATTCCAATTTGGCAGGTGTATGAACTGAGAGTTGTGTAAAGTAAGGTTGAATAGGTAGGTTATAACAGGATTATGGTAAACCTTAATCAGGATCAGGAATAAAAAAAAAAACTCTGGGAAGTGATGGAGAACAAATAAAGGTTTTTGAACAGAGAAGTGATGGAAGGTTATTCAGGTAGTAAAATGTTCTCCCAAGTCCACATCTGTAATGCCATCAAATTAACTTCATTAGCACCTCTAACTCAAGATATATAAGACTTAATCCTCTTAAATCTTTTCCTGCTTGTAACTTCTTTAGTTTTTCTTTAAAAAAATTTTGTGATGATAAACATCAGTGTGAATGTGAATGATGCAAAATTACATGCCCAGCAAAATTATGTAACTCCCAGGATCACAGGACTAGCGTTTGAATTGGGAATTGAACACAGGTCTTCCTGACTCCAAGTCTAGCACTCTATTCTCTATATCATGGGCCCCCAAATCCTTTCCTCTTTCTCTACTCATACCCCAACAGAATTCTCTCCAGAAACAAAGTACAATTAAATAATACAAATCACATTATCTCTGTATGATATGGTATACCTCATTCTGCATCTGTAGTCCTCTACTTCTTTGGGAAGAGGAGGGAGACAACTTCATCACCTATACATCATCCTGAACAGTCACTGCCTTGATGAAATTCTAGTATCTTCAATACTATTTTACTTTATTTTGGTTTTATTTCTTCTAGTAGCAATACTATTTACCTATATCTTTGCAAAATCTCAGCTATCTTTCCTCTTACCATGGCTGCCTCTCATTATTATTCATCTACATGTTAAAGTAGCTTCATAATTAGTCTTGCTTTTTCCCCTTCAGTCCCTACTGCCAGACTTCAGTGGGATACCTATTGTTTCCCAACTCTAGACCTGGCTCTCTATCCATTATGCTATCCTAGCTACCCCTTTCTGTGCAGTTTTTTAAATGTCTTGATGGGGGGTAACTGGGTGGCTCAGTGGATTGAGAGTCAGGCCTAGAGATGGGAGGTCCTAGGTTCAAATCTGGCCTCAGACACTTCCTAGCTGTGTAACCCTGGGCAAGTCACTTAACCCCCATTGCCTAGCCCTTACCACTCTTATACCTTGGAGTCAATACACAGTATTAACTCTAAGACAGAAGGTAAGGATTTTAAAAAATGATAAAAATAAAATGTCGGTGGAAGGTGTTGGGTTCAAATTTGACTCAGACACTTCCTAGTTGTGTAACCCTGGGCAAATCAATTAATCCCAACTGTTTAGTACTTACCCACTCTTTTGCCTTGGAACCTAAGAAGTTGAGGGTTTAAAAAAATACCTAGAACAAGAAGGAAAACCAAATAAGCAGGAAAACTTTGAAAGTTATTTGGGGAATTTATTGTGTACTTTTTTTAAAAACCCTTACCTTCCATTTTAGAATCAATATTGTATTGGTTCTAAGGCTGAAGAGTGATAAGGGTTAGGCAATGGGGGGGTTAAGGGTCACATAGCTAGGAAGTTTCTGAGGTCAGATTTGAACCTAGGACCTTCTGTCTCTAGGCCTGGCTCTCAATTCACTGAGCCACTCAGCTGCCCCCAATTTATTATATACTTAAAAGTAAGCTATACACAATAGAGATCTGCAGTGTCATGTATAATACTTTTTTCTGTTCTACTTTATACATAAAAATATTCATTTGTTATATTCAGAAAAAAATTTTTTTTCTTTCTTACCGTATCTGTTTCTTGTACACTTTTCTCTGAAGGCCAGCTAAACCAAAAGGCCTACCTCAAATGTCACCTTCATGAAGACATCCCTGATTCCTTCATTCAGTAATGAACCTTTCCTCCTCAGACTTCTGTTAAACTTGGTTTGTACCTCTTATATACTTAGAATATATCATATATCATCTCACATTATGGTTGTTTGTATCTACTAATCCTTACTAGATCTGTACTATGATGCCTCATTGTGGGTGGTTCAGAGATGACTCTGGGTTTGTAGAAATTGTGCCAGCCAAGTGTAAACTAGCTAGACAGTCCTACTAGACAGAAAAGGCCTGGTGATGAGATCCTGTGTCTTAAAACCAAGTTGGTCATAAAGTAATGATGAATTTTTGGACCTTGAAGAAAGGCGGTTAGGCACAATGGATAGAGTCCTGGGCTTGTAGTCAGGAAGACATCTTCCTGAGTTCAAATCTGGCCTTAGATACTACTTAACTAGCTCTATGATCCTAGGCAAGTCCTTTAACCCTGTTTGTCTCAGGCTCATCTGTAAAATAGGCTAGAGAGTATTGGCAAACCAGTATCTTTGCCAAGAAAATCCCAAATAGGGTCCATGAAACATGCAACACTTGGAAGTGGAACTAGACTAAAATATAATTGGGAAATATCTAACAAAATAAAAATACAAGTTAAATAATGTCAATATTTTTTTAGGCGAATATGTGGCCCTCAGAGATCCTTATGTAGGGTTTAGTGACCCTAACCTGCCTTCTCATCATTCTCCACAACACAGTAGGTGTTGAATAGTTATTTGTCAGAATTGAAGTATATATCATTGTCTGGGCCATCTAAGCACTTAAAGTTTAGTAAGTGAGACAATTATATCTGTGTTCTCTAAGAGCATAAAGGACTGTTATTTAAGAGTCAGAAGACTTGGGTTCAAATCCCATACTGAGCTGTGTGACCTCTTTTTAATCATTTAACCTCTTTTGAGTCTAGTTTCCTCATTTGTAAAATGAGATACTAATATTTTTACTCCCTCCTTAGGATTCTTGTGAGGTATAAAAGTAGAACATAAACTCTTGGAAAGAAAGAACTGTTGGTTTTTTTCTTTGTGTCCCCATAAACAAACAGTGCCTGGTATAAAGTAAACCCTTCCTAGATGTTTGTTGAATTGGATTGCAAATTGCAAAACAAGGTAGAATTGTGAGCTCATTATTTTGATCAGTGGGCTTTCAGCAATCATATACCAAGCACTAATGAAGTGTCTTCTATGTGCCAGGTATTATGCTGGGATACAAGTACAAATAAGTGAAGCAAGATCCTCCCTGCTGTGGTATTTCATTTTTTTCATTTAGAAAAAATTATCCTCACCCTCCCATCTCAACTGAAAACATTTGAAAACTCCCACCCAGCTGAAAACACAAGAAAAGCAAAACCCCTGTTTAGTCATTTAGTCAAGTAAAACAAATTTCTACATTGGCTATGTCCAAAAAATTTTTGTCTCTCTCTATTCTCTGAGTCCTTCGTCTCTCAGGAGTTAGGTACCATGTTTCATCATTGGTGGAATCCTGGTTTGTAATCATGCTGATAAGAGTTCCCAAATCTTTCAAAGTTGTCTTTATCATAGTGTTGTCATTGTATAAATTGTTCTTCTGTTTGTTTCACTCTGCTTCTGTTCATACAAATCTTTCCAGATATCTCTGAAAACATCTCCTTCCTCATCTTTCAACACAGTAATATTTTTATATTCATATACCATAATTTATTCATCCTTTCCCCAGTTTGTGGCCATCCCCTCAGATTCCCATCATTGCCACTTCAAGAAGAGCTATAAATATTTTTGAACGTCTTTGGAATTTGTTTTGCTTAGGACTAATCCCTCCCTTAATCTACCATCCAATTCTTCCTCTTCCCTTTCCCTCCTATTTCCCAATTGAGTAAAATGTACTTCTGTACCCAACTGTGTGTGCGTTCTTCCCACCTTTGACCAGTTCAGATGAGAGTAAGGTTCAAGTGTTAACCACTCCCCTCTCTTCTCATTTGTAGAAATGTCTACTTTCATACTCTTGATTATGCAAGATTATTTCCCTTAACTCTAGTCCTTGTTTATTCTTGCTTATTCTCATCTTGTTCATTCATGTTCACCTTTTTATTTTCTCTTAAACTCCTGTGTTTGAATGTCAGAATTTCTACACAGCTCTAGTCTATTCTCTGGAATGCTTGAACATTCTCTATTTTATTAAAAATTCATTTTTCCTCTTGTAGTATAATAGATTTGCTAGATATGTTTTTATCAGCTATAATCCTATATCATTTAATTTCGGGAATAATATATTGTATTCCTTTATAGTGGCGGTTGCTAAATCATGTGTGCTCCTGACTAGCTCCTCACAATTCTTGAATTCTCTTTTTGATTGCTACAGTATTTTTTCTTTTTCCTGGAAGCTCTAAGTTTTGGCTATAAAGTTACAGGGAATTTTCATTGTGAGGTTTCTTTCAGATGACCAATAGTTTCTTTCTACTTCTATTTAGTCCTCCAGTTCAAAGAGATTTGTGCAGTTTTCCTTAAAGATTTCTTAAAATATAATGTCTAGGATTTTTTTTGTTGTTCTGACAGTTGGATGATTAAGTTTTTTCTACTCCATTTGTTTCCCAGGTCAGTTGTTTTTTCTTTGAGATAACTTTTAAATTTTCTTTCTATTTTTTCAGTCTTTTGACTTTAATTTAATTTCTTCTTGTCTTATGGAGGCATTGATTTCTATTTGGCCCATTCAAATTTTCAGGGAGTTTATTGTTTGGGCAAGGTTTTTACCTCTTGTGCCAAGTTGTTAATTCCTTTTCCAATTCTTTCTTCCTTTGCTCTCCCTTCTTATCCAGTTTTTTCTTCAAGCAATATAATTTCGTCTATAAGAAACATTTTAAACTTTTAAAAATTTTTGTTTCCGGGGACAGCTGGGTTGCTCAGTGGATTGAGAGCCAGGCCCAGAGATGGTAGGTCCTGGGTTCAAATTTGGCCTCAGACACTTCCCAGCTGTGTGACCCTGGGCAAGTCACTTAACCCCCATTGCCTAGCCCTTACCACTCTTCTGCCTTAGAACCAATACTCAGTATTGATTCTAAGATGGAAGGTAAGGGTTTAAAAATAAATTTTTTTTGCTTCATCTCTTCCAAGTCTAAAAGTTGAGTTTGTGCTCAAATCTCTGAGGCTTTGCTTGTAGATGTTTTGAAGTCATTCTCTTCTACTGGGTTTGTATCTTGAGCATCGCTGATGCTCACAAAGAGCCCTTTATGGTGAGATTCTTTTTTTTTTTTTTTTTTTTCTCTTTCTTCCAGCCTACTTTCGGACTTTGGACATGATTGGGCTGGGCTCTGCCAAAATTCTGGAGGGAAGATCTAGATTTGTCCTGTTGCTCCTTTTTTGAGGTAGCAAGTATATTGTATTGTTCTAGAATCTCAGAGACCACTCAGGCTAGGAACCTGCAAACTTTTCAGGGCAAAGTTTGATTATTGCCTCCTCTGGTCTGAGCTCTGCAATTTTCTTACTTGAGTTTAGGGCTTAGCAACTGTAGAACACTGTTGGATTCAGCACCTATCTGCCAAATGGAAATTCTATTGGTTGGAATTGTAATGGTAATGGAATTGTAGACTTTCCCATTGTTCTGGAATTCTTACCCTAGTCATTTCTCTGTAAGCTTTAAATTGGGCTAATTGCTATAAATGAGATCCCACTGTGTTCTTGGGGAGTCTGAGCCATACTGTTGCTGCTTCTGAAATTTCCTCCTTTCTCAATTCATTACCCAGGCTATCCCTATTAAGGAATATCAGTCTTCGACCCAAGTCCCCTTCTCAATCCACCCTGAATCTGTGACCTAAAACTGGGTAGTGGGCCACAAAGTGAACATTTGGCACCTATCCTTCTTATGGGGCTCCCATAAAGTTCTAGGATAAAGACTGAGACCTCTACTTGCCCAGTTCATAGCCTCTTCCTGGGTGCTAAAGAATTTTGTGAGCTTGGCCTATCTCCTGCCCTTAACCTGTTCCCAAGTGTACACAGACCTCTGACTGACTCCTTATGCTGACTTCGTTCTAAAAAAGACTTTCTTTACATTTCCCCATCAGGATTGAATCTATTATATTTTCTTAGTCTCTTTGGAAGAATTATTTACGGGAATTTGTCTTTAGTTTCTCCAGTATTTTTCAACTATATTCCCTCTTCATCCCTAAACTTTTGTTCTGTTGCCAAAGTAGGTAAACTTGTTCTTTGTAATGACTTTCAAGTTTACTGCTTTCACTGCTGCCCTAGTCTAGGCCCACAGCTCCTCGAACTTGGTTTATTATTACAGTCCCAAACATTAACCCAACCCACAGATCCAAGCTGCCCAAATAATAGAGTTATTAATTAAGTCACTTATCGCTGACTTATTTTTTTTTTTAAACCTTTACCTTCCGTCTTAGAATCAATACTATGTATTAGTTCTAAAGCAGAAAAGCAGTAAGGGCTAAGTAATGGAGGTTAAGTGACTTGCCCAGAGTCACACAGCTAAGAAGTATCTAGGCCAGATTTGAACCTCCTGTCTATAGACCTGGATCTCTATCCATTGAGCCGCCTAGCTTCCTTTTAACTTTTTAACTTCTAGTAGCTCCATAGCTTCCTTCTTATTCACCTTAAAATCTAAACTAATAAACTTAGCTTTCCAAACATCCCTGATTTCTCCCCCTACATCTCTCACCTTCAAAGCTCAGTTTTTTTAGATGGCCTTACTTTACCAACCCTACTCAGCTGTTCATTTCTTCACTTTCACAGATGTTTTGCCTCCCTAACTAAATAGTTAATTTCTTATATATATTTTTTTCCTTCATAGGGTAATTTGATAAGCAGTAAGTAGAACTGAAAAAGACCTTAGAAGTCATTTAGACCAATGGCCTATTTTACAAATAAGCAAACTGAGGCCTGGGAGGGGAAATGAGTTAAACTGACAGAAAGGCATAATTATCCGAGGTGGGTTTGGAGCCCAGATATTCTGACTTTCAATTCTGTGCTCCATCTATGACCCTAAGAGCTTTTAGTGTAATTAGCCTTGAGGCCATGCTTATGGATAAGCTGTAGATAAGATGGTTATGCAGACTAGAACTGAATTACTTCACATTTGTAGACCAGTCTGACTTCAATCCTTAAAATCTCCCTTCTCTCTGACCAAGTAACCCTTTGGAAACCAGATTCTTTTGAGGGCTTTTTTTTTTTTCAAGCTTTGTAACTTGTAGAAGCAGAAAAGCCAGTTTCCCTAGAGGACCTTGTAGGAGGCCCAACTTGGTGTGTTAAATTTGAATGCCTCTTTATTTGCCGTGTCTAATGGTAAAAAGTAGAATTTATGGGAAATGAGGTCATTAAAAAAAAAAAAAAAAAAAAAAGGAAAATACATTGGGAACACCTAGCCCATCTAGCATACAGAGCTCACCAAATAGTAATCTGGTGATCTGACAAGGACAAAATGGCATGAATTCCAGTCCTACAACGGGTAATTATTAATGGAGCTTAGTGACTGCTTAGTGGCAGAACAATAGTTAGGGTGGGGGAAGAAGTATAGTCACCCCAGCTACTGCCAAGAAGTGGCCATATATTTGCTTCTCAGCTAGGAAGTTTCTTCCTGCTACTCCAACCCATAGAGAAATAGATCTTTGGGGTTGAGAATATGCATGTCAGGGTTAGAATTGAAGGTTTTATGGAGACTAGGGAATATTTCATTATTGGAACTGAAGGACTAAAAGGTATGTGGAAGATGGTAATGTGGTATGGTGGAAGAACACTGAGCTGGGTTCAAGAAACTTGCTTGCAGTCTGCTATGTGATTGTGGATAAGACATTTGAGCTTTCTGGGCCAAAGTTTCTTTCAGGAAATGAAGGAGTTGGAGTAGGTGATCTCTTTAAGTTCTGAAGTTCTTTGACACTGCTTCTGTGGTATCTGGAGTAGGCAGAGGATTGAAAATCTCAAGAGTCTAACATCATTCTGAAAATTTGTCCCAGGAGTATGCCAAAAATAGCCTGTAATTGGATGGAATAATCCTGTTTGTACTAAGCACATAGTAGGTGCACAGTGTTGAGGTTTGCTCAGTCACAGAGAATCCTTTGACCTTCATCCAGAAAAGCAAGCTGCCAATAATTAAGACCAATTTTTTTTTGTCCAGCTCTCTTTTTCTGTTCTACTACATATATGTGAATGCCATTCTATTTAGTGTTTGTTAAATTCAAAATAAAAATTATTTAAAAGGAAAAACTTCAGCCTTGGACCTCTCATTACCCCACCTTCCCTCTCCCTGGTGAGAAACAAAAGTGGCCCGAGTTGGGGAGAGAAAGAATAGCAAAGTGGAAATAGCAGTGAAGTTGGAGAACAGTGTCAATAACATAGGGGAGAAAGTTGGAGGAGTGGAGCCTTTCATTTCCATGTCTGTTAGACTGGAAAAACAAGCAGCAAAGTTGTGTAAACTTGGAGTTGGAACCAAAAGAATCAGTTTAGACTTAGGACCCATGAAACACATCACAGACATTCACCCAGTGCCACCTCATGTTCATTTAACTCAAAGGAGGAACTGAACAAAGTCCTGACTGTTGGCCCCATGTCAGTACAACCTGGCACCTTAGGGTCTGAGTTCAAATGAAGCCTATGTAAAAACTAAAGCAGAAATATGCCTTTTGACCCAACCTTGAATCTCTTTTATATGATAGGCACTCCCTTTCCCCTACTTGTGCAAAGTCTTTCTACTTTGAAGAGCTATCACCGATAAGTACCTTGCTGATACCAGTCCTCAGCAATGGATTCTGTGTGATTCACTTCCTGGCGAGTAAGCCACCCTGAGTAGAACTGGTTTGATGGTTAAGGAACTGATATCTTGAGCCAGATCTCTCGGCTTCCCTCTTTTTGTGTCTCTTTCCTTTCCCTCTCTCCCTCTCTCAGTTTTTTTCCCCAGTCCTTCCCTTCACCTGCCTCTTTCTTCTCTTTTTCTTCTCACCAGACTTTACCCTCTCCCTTCTTCCTTTTTCAGCCAAACTCCTTGAAAAAGCTTTTGTCCTCCAACTTCACTGCTATTTCCACTTTGCTATTATTTCTCTCTCCTACTTGGGCCACTTTTGTTTCTCACCAGGGAGGGAAGGTGGGGTAATGAGAGGTCCAAGGCTGAAGTTTTTCCTTTTAAATAATTTTTATTTTTATTTTGAATTTAACAAACACTAAATAGTTGTACTGACATGGGGCCAACAGTCAGGACTTTGTTCAGTTCCTCCTTTGACTCATTGCCTCTACTTCCTCTCCTCTCATTTGCTTCTCAACTCTCTGTAAACTGCCTTCTGACCTCAGCTTTCAACTGACACTGCTTCTCTCTCCAGAGTTACCAATGATTTCTTAATTGCCAGATATGATGACCTTTTCTCAACTGTCATTCTTCTTGACTTCCCTGTCGTATTTACCAGTTTGACCACTCTCCTCCTCCTGGTTACCCTCTCTGCTCTGGTTTTCATTACACTGCTCCTTCTTGTACTCCTACTTGACTGGTCATTTCTCAATCTCCTTTGCTGGTTCATTATTGATATCACACCCAGTAATTGTAAGTATAGTCCAGAAGTCTGTCTTGGGCTCTCTTTTCTATATAGACTCCCTTACTTGACCTTATCAACTCCTATAGCTTAATTATCATCTCCATACAGATGACACCCAGATCTGTGTATTCATCTTGGGTCTCTCTTATGAGCACCAATCTCACATCAAAAACTGCCTCTTAGACATTTCAAACTGGATATCCTCTTGTAGACATCTCAAAATCATTTCCAAAAATGAATTTCTCTTTCTCCCAAACTTACCCCTTTTTAAACTTTCCCGTATCTATCATGAGCACCACTATCCTCCCAATCCCTAGGTTCGCAACCTCTACTTTACCTTTGTCTCCTTGACATGGGTATTGTGCAGAGATGGCAGGGACCCTGTACCCCTTAACTCAGGCAGGCTGTGAACAGGGAAATTCCCTTCCATTCCAAAGACCATTATCCTTGGAAGTCCTTTAGATTGAGTTAGACAAAGATCAGGCTACACCTTGATAGCCTAAGCCCAGAGGATCTCAGACAGACCCCCCCCCATCCACAGAATGCCTGAGTGCCAGAAGTCACGTCCACACTACTACAAAGAATATAAAAATCCCTGAACTGGGGCACTTGGGGAGCAACCCCTGATAGTTGCTCCACTTATGCTGCCATGCCATGCCTTGGAGGGCAACCCCCCAGGGTTGTTCCACTCATGCTGTCTTGCTGGCCATTAATCCTATCTTACTAATAAATCTTTCTTTTTACTTTTAAGCTAAGCTTGGAGTCCTCTCATTCTTGAGAAAGGTTTCCTTCCTGAACCCAGGGGTTCACCATTTACACCCCTATAACATCCTTACTTTACCTCACTCCATATATGCCCATTTTGTTGCTAGTTCTTACTATTTCTGCCTCTACAACATTTCTCACATCTGATTCCTTTCTACTTGCATGGCCACTACCCAATTTCAGGTCCTTATCACCTCTCATTTAAACCATTGCAATAGCTTCCTAATTGGTCTCCCTACCTAAAGTCTCCACTCTCTTTATTCTGTCTTTCACACAGCAACAAGACCTGACCACATTACTCCCCCACTCAGTAAATTACACTAGCTCCCATTTGCTTCTAGGATCAAATATAAACAGTTGTTTTGTTCAGTGGATTTTTTCACTCATGTCCAACTCTTTGTGACCCCATTTGGTTTTCTCTGCAAAGATACTAGAATGGTTTGCTCTTCTCCAGCTCATTTTACAGATGGGGAAACTGAGGCCAACTGGGTTAAGTGACTTGCCCAGGATCACAAAGATAGTGTCTGAGGCCAAGTTGAATTCAGGAAGAGGAGTCCTCCCAACTTCAGGCCCAGCATTCTGTCCACTGAGCTACCTAAGTTGTCCTTACATTTCTTTGTAAACTCTTAAAAGTGAGAGTCCTTTGGAAGACAGGCTCTTCAAAGCTAAATGTGTAGAAGAAACTATTGAAAGCAGGAATAGTGAGTATTCCTTAGGTTATTTCCCTTGTAAATATGTTAAAAAGACTTTTGTGCCATCATTTAAAGAATGTTGTATTTTTATTTAAAATAATAACAACTCTAATTTTGAAGGTTACATATGACCTTGAGACTATAAGACAATATATTTTAGTGTGAGAAATACATCTCTTTTTATGAACTGGACTTTTTTTAATATTCAAAGTTATTTTATTTTTCTAATTACATGTATTAACAATTTACGTTTTCCAAAAGTATAAGATCCTCACTCTCTTCTCCTCCCCCATCTCAGAGATAGGAGAAATACACCTCTACTTAAAAAAAAATCTAAGAAATCAATAATCATGTTAGGAAAATGTTCTAAATCCCTCAGGATTAAGGAAATGCAAGTTAAAACAACTCCGAGGTACTACTTCACACCTATCAGATTACCCAACGTGATAATAAAGGAAAATTATAAATGTTGGAGGGGATGTGGCAAAATTGGGACACTAATGTATTGCTGGTAGAGTTGTGGACTGATCCAACCATTGTGGAGGACAATTTGGAATTATGCCCAAATGGCTATAAAACAATGTGTACCCATTGATCAAGTAATACCACTACTAGGTCTGTATCCCAAAGAGATAATAAAAAAGAGGAAAGGACCTACTTGTACAAAAATATTTGTCTGCTCTTTTTGTGGTGGCAAAGAATTGGAGACTAAAGGGATAGCCATCAAATGGGGAATGGCTGAACAAATTGTGGTATATGATGGTGATTGTGTTGTAAGGAATGATAAACAGGATTATTTCAGAAAAAACTGAAGAGACCTATGTGACTTGATGCAGAGTAAAATAAGCAGAACCAAGAGAAGATTATAAGCAATACTGTGGAATGATCAAATATTACAGGCTTAGCTATTATCAGCAATACAGTGATCCAGGACAATTCTGAGGGACTTAATGACAAAGAGTATTATCCACTTCCAGAGAAAGAACTGTTAGATTCAGATGCAGATGTTGGGGGGGGGTTGGGTTTTATAAGATTATTCATTTACAAAGATGAAAAATACAGAAATATGTTTTGCATGATAATACATGCGTAACCCAGACTGAATTGCTTAATGGCTCCAGGAGGGGCTCAGGCAGGGAGGGAGACAATTTGGATCATACAACTTCAGAAAAATGTATGTGGAAATTTGTTATTACATATAACTGATTAAAAAATAAAAATTAAAAAAATCTAATATTGTCTTTAAGGATTACTGCTGTAACTTATTGAAGGATTATACTAACACAAATTTTAATGCCAGTAAATACACTTAATAGGACTGGAAACAGACTTTATTTGGTAAAGAGGCTTATTTGGATTGATTTTGAAACCGATTGGAGGACTGGGTGGTATAATAAGTTGTAGCTACTTCACAACTAAGTATTAGCTCAGTTCAGAAAGTCAGGCCAAATGCTAAATTAAGTGAGCTATATATATATATATATATATATCTGTTTAGAATTATTAAGCTACATTTAAAATTTTTAAATATTAAGAATCTCTAATATGACAGAAAACTGGACAGAAAAGTCCTAAAAATGCTTAGAGTAGCCTTAAAAACAACTATATTTTCATTATTTGTTTCTTTACTCAAAGAGGATGAAATTTGATAAATTGCTTTGACAATTTTTCATTTGATTCATAATAACTAATGCCAAAATGGTTTTAACAGTTGTACAAAGATCAGTTCTCCTTGTACAGTTAAGTACTGTTCCCATCTACAGACCTTGCTTTGTCCATAACAGACTAAAGCTGATTTTTTTAAAGTCCATCCAAAATGTACACAAAACAATGATTTCTGAAACACCTACTACACATTCATATGTAATCTTTTATAACTGATTCATCATCCTTAAATTCTAAATATATCTACAGTAGAACTTTAAAGCTACAAGGAAAAGGACCAGCTCATCCATACCCTCCAAATTATCCAACATTCTTATTATGAATAATTTTTTCCTCTTTCTGTTTCATTCTGTTCATAAAGCCATTTTCTGTCATAATTTTCTGTCAAATGTAAATAGCTTTGGTTAAATCTCTCCACAACTAGCACAAGGCTGCCTTTCCAGCCACATTATATATTACTCCCCTTCATAAACCCTGGTCCAACCATTCTTCGTAACTAGTCACCAGACCTTTATACTGGTTGTTTTCCTCATACTTGGTACATATTCTCTCCTCACTTCTCTCCTGCATCTCTCCCAGGAGGGACTCATTTGGAAAATAAGCAGACAAATTAAGAGACAGGATTTTCGTAGGGTTCCAAGAAGTCAGCTATCAGTTTTGGAGGAAGGAGCTAGATGTCAAAGATAATATCAAAAATAACAATGCATCACCTTCCTTCAAAAATTCAAAATTCAAAAATTACATTGTAGTCATATATTTATTGTCCAAATGTCCTCTAATAAACTCCTTAAGAACAGGACCTTTCATTTTTGTTTTATCTGCCTAGCACAATTCTGGCCTGTATAGAAGCTTAATATATGCTTGGAGATTAATTGACTGAGCCTCCTCGGGGGTCCTCCAAGTTGTGTATGCCTTTTGCTTACTCTGGGAAAAAGGGACACAAGATCATAAACTCAGGAAAGAACCTGAGAGGTTATCTCATTTTACAGCTCAGGAAACTAAGGCCTAGACTATTAAATGAAGCAACTTGCACAGGGTCACAGAGGCAGCAGATGGCAGAGTTGGGAGCTGCATTATTTCTTTCATGTTTTCCAAAAGCAGATAGGATAAAGCTGTTTGCTTGATCATGACACAGAACATATGTTCTGCTTAGAAGCTCCCCAGGCCCTTATTCATCCATTCCCATGTACAAACAAATCCACTGAAACTACCTAGATCAAACATTCTGCCCTAACACCACCCCCTTCCCTAGCCCATTCATTCCCTCTGATCCTGTTCTGACCTAAGACAGCTGGTACCAGATAGATTTGGCTTTGTCACATGCTACCACTTCCTTATTTCAGTACCAACACTCTCCCTGCCTGGAAGAAAAGGTTTATGAAAAAAGACTAGCTAGCTTATTCAAGATTCAGCTCAAATGCCATCTTCTGCAGGGGGCCTACCAAGATCTCTACATCCTCTTTCCCCCAAGCTTTTAGAACCTTCTCTAAGGATACCTCCCACCTACTCTGTATCTATTGGTAAGTAAAAAATAGAGTATGTACCTATTTATAAATTGCTAGCATTTTGCTTTAATGTCTGCAAAACATTTTATGCATTATCACATTTGATTCCCAATGCAGCCCTATGAGGATGGTGCTATTATCCTCATTTTGCAAATGAGAAAATCAAGGTTGAGGTTAAGTGACTTGCAAGAAGTCACAGTACTTGAGGCAGGATTTGAATTCAGGTCTTTCTGACTTCAAGTCTAGCACTATCTGCAGTGCCACCCAGCACTTCATAACAAGTATTGTCTCTTCAGATAGAAAGTAAGCTCTTTGAGTTACACAAAGCACTTTTTTACCTTTTTATTTCTTGGCACTTAAGAACTTAATAAATGTTTGTTATTTGATAGTTAGCAAGTCAGATCTCCTGGGAAACCTGATTAAGTGGTAGGTCTTGGCAGGTGACTGTTTGCTCAGGCCTGAGAGGTGATGAGGGCATCATGTGTACTTCTCCAAACTCTGGACAAGCTCCCAGGTGGGACTTACCCGGAAAATAAGCAGACAGTTAAGAGACAGGGTTTCCATGGGGTTCCAAGAAGGCAGCTACCAGATTTGGAGGAAGGAGCTAGAAGACAAAGATAATATCAGAAATAGTTGTTTTTAAATGCAGCAATTTCCCCCTCCCACTGCATCAGTATAAAGTTTCACCACTTTTCTAAACGGCCTAGACCATACAAAACCCTGAAGGTTTCACAACTGACAACAAGGAGCCCAAGACTCCATCATTCTCTACTGTAGTTGTTGAGTGATGGTTTTAGGGAAGAAGTCTTCCTGGGCAGGAAATTATTATTGAGTTGAAAAGAAAACCTTAGCTTTAGGAGGTTTTTCTTAGTGAGGAAGGGATTCCCAGAATCAAGGAGTAGTTAGGTAACCAAACTTATCCCAGCCAGTGTTCTCATCACAAAGGAAAAGCAGCATCAAAGGAGGCCTGTGTTTCAATGTTGCCTCTAACATTTACTAGCTGTATGACTGGAGACAAGTCCTCTCTCTCTCTCTGAGGCTCCAATTCCTCATGTATAATAATGTATCCACCTCACAGGGTTGGCGTGAGGATCAAACATGATATAAATTATATAAAGCATCTTACAGAGTTTATGTAAATATGTAGTCATTGTTAGGATCAATAAACAGTTGGGAGGGAGGGGCAGAGGGGATGGGTGGCCCAGTAGATTGAGAACCAGGCTTAGAGGTCCTAGGTTCAAACCTGACTTCAGATACATCCTAACTGTGTGACCCTGGATAAGTCACTTGACTCCCATTGTCTAGTCTTTACCACTCTTCTGCCTTGCAACCACTACACAAACTTGATTCCAAGATGGAAGGTAAGGATTTAAAGAAAGAAAGAAAGTGTTAGTGATCAGGTGGACCTCTAAATTTAGAGTTTAGGAGATCTTTATTCCCTAACTCCAATTCCCTCATTTTTCAGCTGATAAAACTGAGGCTCAGAGAGGTACTTCATGGTTCAGAGAATCATAGGTTTAGGAATAGAAGTGGACCATAGAGGTTATCTAATCTCATCATTTTACAGATGAGGAAATTGAGGCTTATTAAGGTTAAATGACTTGTTCTATCATGTGGGCAGTAAATGACTGAGGCAGTTTGAACTAAGATCTCCTAACTCCAAAGCCAGAGTTCTCTACACTGTACAGTATAGCTGAGAGATGTTAACACTGGCCCAGGCAAGGCCTACCTTGGAAACTCAGAGGGAATGATGTATTTCTAATTGTCCTTTCTATTGATTTAACAAATCAATTAACAAAAAAAACAAACAAATTTAACAAAATAGAACAATACAGAAAGAATACTCAATAAATAAAATGCTCTAGGTAACCACAGAAATGCCTGTTTATAGGCTAAACAGAGGGAACAGTAAGGGGTGGATGGCCCTGATATCTTCTAGAATTCCTTACATTTCATCTCCTGCCCCTGTCCCCTTCACAATTAATAAACAACTACCAAGCATGCCAGTGCCTCCGAGTCATGCTAAAAAATTAATAGTCTCCTTGCCACAAAAAGGTTAGTCCTTAGTTTTCCTAATATCAGTTAATGATACAACTATCCTGAGGGCCCCACCTGTTTGGATGATTTACAATTTTCCCTAAGTATTATTATATGGTAGAACATCACATGGTAGGCATTAGGGGAGCTATTAAGTTTTTAAAAATAACAAGTCTATATCTGTTCAATAACAATTTAGGATCATAGATTTGAAGATTATCTAGAATATTGGTGTCAAATAGAAATGGATCCCTAGAAAACCATAAATTAGCTATATTGGATTGCATTGTTATTTTCCCAGGGGCATTTTAACCTGGTTCATTTGGGAGTTTTGCTGATACTTGGAGCCTATTTGCCACCTCTGATCTAAAACAATTCCCTTATTTTACAGATGAAGCTCAGAGAAAAGAAATTACTATTACCCAAGGTTACAATATGCTAGAGTCAAGATTTGAACCTTGGTCTTCCAAATCCATATAGGGAATAGTAATGAAATATACGAAGTTGGGGAAAGAAGCTAAAGTGTCCACCATATTTGAAAATAGATAGCTTAGCTTCTACTAAAGTAGCCTTGGAAAATTTCTATTAATCAGGTCAGTAGTTGATTGATAGTCTATTGTATTGATTTGAGAATATATGATTTATTTTTGTTTTCATATCTATATGTGTATATGTTTATCTGTGTATAAACACACATGTACAAATCTGTAGTCAATTCTTATTTGCTGTGGTTATGTCAATGTGAACTCTGAATTAGCAAATACTGAACCAGTGCTTCTAGGGGAAATACAGGATTAGATTCTTGAAAGCTTCCTGTTACGTTTACTTTAGTACTTTGTAAAGCTGTCTTATGTACAGATCAGTGAATTTCTTCTACCTTTTCCTAGATGTACCATATTGTTGATTCATTAACATTGAACTCATGGCCAACAGCATTATAACTCATGCCTGGAAAAAGGCACAGCATTAGAGAGCACTTCAGTACTACTACACTTGGGAGCCATTTTATACAGTGAAATCACCAACAAAAAGCACAAAAATGTGAAAAATTTGACTCTAAATAAACTGCAGAAAGGATACGTGTTTACAGTATGAGAGTTGAAACAAGAAGGCAGATCTTCATTGCCTAGTTCAAACTACTGAAATAGTGGGTGTCTGGTGACTCAAAATTTTTCTTTGAGCATGTCTACAAATGACTGCAAAAGTGCTACAAGTATTGATTTGGGACTTGAAAAACTTAGCAAGTAAGCAAATTTGCAAATACAGAATCCATGAATAATGAGAATTAACTATTTTATTTTTGGCTTTGTATCTCTCAAACACCTGATATGTAGTAGACAATCAGCAAATGGAGCATCTTCTTTTTCCAAATTATTCTGTGTGAATATATATACATATAGCATGCACATAGGTGTTTGCATGATGTCTCCTCCACTAGACTGAGCTTTTTGAAATCAGGGACCACCCACAAGCATTTCTTTTCACTCATTGGGGGAGGCACAAGCAGTTAGGAGGGTATTACATAAGGCCTCTTCTAGGTAGTAGCATTTGAGCAGAACTTTGAAGAATACTAGGAGTCCTGAGGAGCAGAGGGGAGGAAGAAGTGCATTCCAGCTGGGAGTGGGAGTGGGACAGCTTATAGAAAGGCATGGAGTTGGGAGATGGAGTTCAATGTCTGAAGAACCAAAAAAAAAAAAAAAAAAAAATCTGGTCACACCATAAAGAGTGTGAAGGGAACTAATGTATAAGTTTGGAAAGAAAGATGGAAACTGGATTCTGAAAGGTTTCAAATACTGAACAGAGGAATTTGTATTAGATCCTGCAGTTTACCAATGTAACTTTGGCAGCTGACATTAGAGTTACAAAAAGGACATATAAGGAATAGCTTGGTAGCTCAATGGGTAGGACACTGGGTCTGGAGTTGGGAGGACCTGGTTCGAATCTGACACCAGATCCTAGCTCATGACCCTGAGAAAGCCACTTGACCCAATTGCCTAAACCTTGCCCTTCTGGCTTAGTATTATTATCAAGATAGAAAATAAGGGTTTAAAGAAAAATGAAAAAAAAATGTACATAGCCCCTTCTTTTAAGGAGTTTGCAGTATACTGGATGAATACCACATATTGTTAGGTATTGAGACTATGATGTCTAAGCCTATATCTTATGTCTATGTCACCCATATCCCCATAGTTCTCAGCACAATGCTTTAGAGATCATTTAATTCAACCAGTATTTATTAAGGATCTGCTGAGTGCCAAAGGCTCTGCTAGTTGCTGAGGATACAAAAAAAAAACCAACAAAAAAAAACCTTAAAAAAGTCCCTCCCCTCTAGAAGCTTACATTCTACTAGGGGGGGAAAGAACATATATGCAGATAAGTAAATACGAAATATATATCAAGTAATTTCAGTGGGGGAGTGAACACTAACAACTAGGGGATCAGAAAAGTCAACAAGTCATTTATCCTGGCTCCTGAGCTGAACCGTCAAGGAAATTATTAGCTGCTGATTCTAGACTGAGGAAGGAGAATATTCCAAGTATAAAAATGGAGATAGATGATTGGTCACAGACATATAACAGTGCTTTTCCTGGTACTTGAGTAAAGTGACATTTTGAAATCAGTATAGCATCATGTGTAAAGCACTTTAACATTTGCAAAGCATTTTTTATATATTCTCATTTTGTCCTCACAACTAACTAAGGTAAGTGTGGCTATTTTAACAAATGAGGAAATTGAGATTTAGGATAGGTGACTTACCCAGGATAGCCAGTAAGTATCTGAGAGGGACTTGAGGATGATGGAGGGGAGAGACTAGAGGCAGAGAGGCCAGTTAAGAGGGCTACTGCAGTTAGAGGTGATGAGGGTCTGATGGCCAGGTGAGTAAAGAGAAGGGGGCAGACATGAGAAATATTGTGGCATTAGAACCAGTGAGACGGTACAGCAGGCATGATTCAGTACCTGGAGTTGTTTTGGCCTCCTGGTAAAGTATATATCCCTTGCTGAGGTGATAGCACCTTCTGATTGGCTCCCATGCCTGGGGAGGTTTGCACCAGAAATAACTGGGGATTGAGCAGGGACAGACTCATCAAGAGATAGTCTGTAATAAGAAGGGCTGTAGGAACACTCTTGTCCTTCCAGACAGCTGGAAGGTGGCCCACTGGTCAGAGTGCAGGCCTCTAGTCAGGCAGACTCATCTTTCTGAGTTCAAATTTGGCTTCAGATACTAACTAGCTGTGTGTGATCCTGGGCAAGTCACTTCATCCTATTTGCCTTGAGCTCCTTATCTGTCAAATGAGTTGGAGAAGGAAATGGCAAACCATTCCAGGATCTTTGCCAAGAAAACCCCAAATGGGGTCATGAGGAGTTGGACACAACTTAACAAAAGTAGTGGAGAATATGAGCATTTGTCTTTTACTGATACCTACACTGTACATTGAGTTCTTTTTTTTTAGGAGGCACCTTGTTATCCACATATTGAGACAACCATGGATCATTCCTAAGCTTTGTTTAGAGATTTTCCTGCAGTTTTACCCCAAGTGAAGTCAGAGCAAGAGGAGGAGGATGGGCAAGGAGAGAAGGAGGGAGAGAGGGAGAGAAGAAAGAGAAAGGAAGAAAGGCCAGGACCATGTTTTTGCCTTTCTTTGTGATGCTAGTACCTAGCACTGTGCCTGACTCACTTATGCACTTAATAGATGTATGGTGATTACAGACTGACACTCCTTTCTCTTTGAGGTCCCAGAATAAATCCAGGTCCAGGTGAACACAGCCCCAGAGCCCCCTGTGAGGGTGAGGGAGTATTGTTTGTTTAATAAACAATTGTGTTCAGATGAACACAAATATGTTAAAAGTAGAATGGGATGGGGACCAAAAAGAGATCGTGAGAAAATGTTCTGAGAAAATCAGGGAAGAAATTACTTTTAATTGGGTAGGTCAGAGAAGGCTTCATGGAGAATGGAGGTAAATTCTTCTCTGATGGTCACAGTGAACAGCAATAGCTGTTCCATTGTAGCTGGTCAAGAATATAGGCCACAGGGGAAGCTAGGTGGCTCAGTGGATTGAGAGCCAGGCCCAGGAAGAGGAGGTTCTGGGTTCAAATTTGACCTCATATACTTTCTAGCTGTGTGACCCTGGGCAAGTGAGGAAACTGAGGCAAACAGGGTTAAATGACTTGCCTAGGATCACACACAGCTAGTAAGTGTCTGAGGCCAAATTTGAACTCAGAAAGATGATTCCTCCTTACTATAAGCCTGAGATACTAGCCACTGCGCCACCTAGCTGCCCAATTCATATCATTGAACATTATCCAGATCCCCAAACAGCCCTTTTTGGGAAAATGATACTTGCACTACCTATTTCTTAAGGGTGTGGTGAGGAAAGCACTTTCTAATCCTTAAGGGCTACATAAATGGAAGATTTCATCATGTTAATAAATCATTTCATAGTTGGAATATTTCAACAGATTTTCTAATTGGCCTTTTACTTCCAATCTCACCTAGGTTTTAGAATAGTTGTCTCCAGGGGTAATTTTCAACCTGTCGCTTCTCTGTTCCAGAATCTCCAGCGGATCCCCTTTACCTGCCAAATCCAAACTTCTCAGCAGCCTTCAAGGACTTCCACCACCTGTTGTTTCAACCCACCCTCAGGTCATTTATTCCTCCTGAATACTATTGCTCCACTCAAATTGGCACACTACCTGTATCTATGCGGTAAGTCATTTGGCTTCTCTAGACATCAGTTTCCTCATCTATAAAACAAAGACATTGAACTAGATGATGCCTTGGATCCCTTTCAACTCTTAAATTTATAACTTGTTCATTTCTACATTTTTACACTCACAAACATTCCTTTTTTACTCAATATACCTTGCTTATCAATGCTCATTTTTCTTTAAAACACAACTCAGAACTCATCAGTTCTAAGAATACTTCCCTGTTTAAATCCATCATTCCTCTATCATGGCACCTCCAGCATCACATTTTGATGTTGCTTTTTAAATACAGTTTTTTTTTTTATTTTAAACCCTTAACTTCTGTGTATTGACTTATAGGTGGAAAAGTGGTAGGGGTAGGCAATGGGGGTCAAGTGACTTGCCCAGGGTCACACAGCTGGGAAGTGTCTGAGGCCGGATTTGAACCTAGGACCTCCCGTCTCTAGGCCTGGCTCTCAATCCACTGAGCTACCCAGCTGCCCCCTTAAATACAGTTTTAATCTATGAAAGCTTAACCACTGCACTAAAACTTTTGGTACACCCTGTAAAATTGCACATTTATACAGTAGCTAGGGGGCTTAGTAGATAGAGAGGCAGGTCTGGAGACAGGAGGCAAGTCACTTAACTCCAATTACCTAGCCCTTACCCCTCTTCTGCCTTGGAACTGGTGCTTAATTTTAAGACTAAAGGAAAAGGTTAAAACACACACACACATAATACCCCTGCACATTTGTCCTATCTTCCCAATGAGGTTTCACATTCCACAAGGATGGGTGTATTTGTATTGTGATGTTTTTCATAGTGTTCTACAATGAGTTGATTTCTTTTTAAACAGACTATTTTATGTTGAATTTTTTTTATTAATAGAATTTATTTCTGGGTATCTTAACCCCCTCCTTTCCTCTCCTCCCCACATCATGGGCATCATCCATCAAATATATTTTACATATATATATACATATATATATGTTATGTCTCTTGTGTTTCTGCTTCTCAGTTCATTCTCTGGAGGTGAACATTCACAAGTTATCCTTCAGATATTAAATCTGTAGGTGTATATAATGTTCTTTTGGTTCTACTTGTTTCAGTCTTCATGATCTCATGTAGTTCTTTCCAAGTTAAAAAAAAAATTACCTGCTCATCTTTTCTCATAGTACAATAGTATTCCATCACAATCATATACCACAGTTTGTTTAGCTATTCCCCAATTGATGGACAGCCCCTAGATTTCTAGTTCTTTTCTTTTTGCCTTGATCTCCTTGAAAAACAGACCTAGCAATGACTTGCTGGATCTAAAGGTCTACAGTATTATTGCTCTCTGGGCATAATTCCAAATCACTTTCCAAAATGGTTGGATCAATTCACAGTTCTACCGATTTTCCACATCTCCTCCAAAACGTTTGTCATTTTAGCCAGTGTAACGGGTGTGAAATGATACCTCATAAATGATAAATGTTTTGGTTTGCATTTCCCTAATCAGTAGTGATTTTAGCGGGCTGTCTTGATTAAAACTTTGATTATTTTCATTTAGTTTGGTGGCAAGGGCTTGAGAAAAGCATTTGTTTTCTTGTGGTTAGGTAGGCAGCATGGTAGAACGAGTGAATAGAATGCTACTTTTGGGAGTTGGGAAGACCTGGGCTTGAATCCCGCCCCAGACACTTACTAGCTATGTGAACATGGACAATTTCTCTGGGCCTCCTCAGCAAAATTTCTACAAATTATGTTGTGTGGATGTATCCATCTATCTTGTGTATACATAGTTTGCATGTTATCTCCCCTACTAGACTGGAAGCTCCTTGTATCCTCATGGCTTAGCACAGTGCCTGGCTCATAGTAGATACTTAAATTAAATATTAAATAATTAAATGATTGATGGTTGACTACTTTATAGGGTTGTTTTGAGGATCAATTAAGAAATTATATGTATTATAAGACTATAGATTTAGAACTGAAAGGGACTTTTGAGATCAAATCCAACCATTCCCTTTAGAGATGAGGAAGCTGAGGCCCAGAGTGACTTCCCTATTTTTGTCAAGACACCCCCATCCCTCCATGACCCCTAAGTTTATAACCTTACCATTGTCCCTTCCCCTTTCCCATTCTTCTTTACCCCAAATACTGAATATTACCAAATCTCGCCATTTCTACCTCCCCATTATTCAGATCTGACTCAGTCTCTCTGCCTACACCCATATCCCTTTAGATTGTCATTAGCCTCCCGATTGCCCTGCCTTGTCTCTTTCCACTCTAGCCCATCCTACACACTGCTCCCAAAGTGATTTTCCTTTAGCAAAGATCTGATCGAGTCACCCCCCTACTCCATCAATTCCAATGGTTTCCTATTCCCTTTAGAATATTTACTCTTGTGCTTAATTTTAAAAACCTTACAAAACGGGGCCCTAACCTCTTTCTAACTTTGACCCTTCCCATCACCCTGCAATCCCCAAACTTGTGATCTAATTTGGTCCTTAATAGGACATCATTCATGTCCTATCTCTGTCTTTTCACTGGCTGAAATGTACTCCTTCCTCACCCATCTCAGAGAAGCCCTCTTCCTCCAAAGCATTATTTCACTTTATGAAGCCTTTCTTGATCTCTCCAAAATCTAGTATATTCCTAAACTATTTTATATTTAACTGCTTCATATTTTATTCATTATACCTTGCTTATAATTATGTGCTTCTCTCTAAACATAAGCACCTTGTAAGTATATATCATGATATATACTTTAGTACCTGCCATTGTAGGCATTTAAAGCTGAATTGGGGGTGAAGAGGGGTGACTAGGAAGCTCAGTGGATTGATAGCCAGGGCAAGAGATGGGAGGTCCTGGGTTTAAATCTGGCCTCAGACTTCCTAGATGTGTGACCCTGGGCAAGTCACTTAACCCCCATTGCCTAGCCCTTACCAGTCTTCTGCCTTGGAACTAATGCACAATGTTTTCTAATAGGTAAGGGTTTAAAAAAAAAATAAAGCAGGGTTTTGGGCCCAAGTTCTGACTTTAAATTCAGAAATTTCCACTACATCTCACTACCTTAGTGAAAAGTATTTTGTGTCCACTACTGTGTATGAGCTACTGTTATGAACTGGTTCATTGAGATGGGGAGTCAAATACTCAGGAATTACTAGTTATACCAGCCTTAAAAGCAACATAAGATGTTAAAGCTTGAAAGGCCTTAACTGATCCTCTAATCCCGTTTCTTCATCATAAACTCCTTACACATCTTCCCAGCATGACCGTAACAAATGCCTTGTTTCATTTGCACCCTACTGACAATTAGCAGTTTTGTACACATTGACTTTCCACCAATATCATGAAACTGCCTGAAGGATGGGCAGCATGCCAACCCAAGGCTGTTTCCTTGAGGCCCCGGCTACTGATCTGGGCTTTGTCACATGCTAAAAGGTTTCTAGTTCCTCCAGCCCAGGGACCCAGTTTTCATTTTTAGCTCACAGCTGCTCCCGAGATAAGGAGTGGGACAAGGAGTGGTTATAACTCTATTCTTTCTGTGCAAACAAGAAAAGCCGATAACCTTGACTGACAAGTACCAGTAGGACTCCCGTCCCCACAGGGGAGATTGCTGTGGGACAGCTGGGCAGCTGACCAGAACAAGCAAGTTGGTGGCCTGGTACTGTGGAGAGAGGCAGGTCAAAGTCAACCGAATGGCACTGCCCCCTTTTGTGGGCCTGGCCCAAGGACCCCAGGAGAGTCTAAGTGGGTATTATTGTTCTAGGCCCATGTTGGCAAAGGTGGGGCACAAATGCCCTTGCAGCAGGAAGGGGGCTGCTCAGTTTCCCCTCTCCACAGGGCCCGAGGACATTTTTTCACATGCCCAGCAGCCAAATGGGAGCATTTCCTTCCTCTGCTGTTTGGGGTAATGCATGGGGTTCACAGCTGACTTGAGGGTACAGGCCCTTATTTTCTGATGTCTGTTTTAATGTCATTCTACCTAAGTTGGTGCTGAGAGAACTGTCTCCTGTTTGCACTGAGGAAGCCTGTACCTGTATCATTGACTGAAACTCTAATCCCATCAGTCCTCACCCCACTGACACTCAGGAAAAAGCAAGATTGTCTATACCGAGAGTTTATTTCCCTAATCTGAAAAGGAGAAGTAGCCAGGCAATTCCAAACCTGTTACCAGGGCCTCAAGAGTTTGTGACATCAAACCAAGAGACTGGTGGCAGCAAAGTGGGAGAGGGAGGGAAAGGGAGGGAGGCACAGGAGCCACAGCTCCCAAATTTGTGTGCACTTGGTCCCATGTCTGTCTTGGCTAGGCCTTATGGGTGAGGGTGGGCCCTACCTGGGGATGGTGGCCCTGGATCCCAAGGGAGAAAGTGGGGCCAGTTGAGCAGGGCCTCAGGTCGGCACAGATCAAGGCAATACATATTGACAGGCCAGGCACAAGATTCCAAGGCAGGGGCTGAGAGCTCCAGCCAGGGACAAGTAAGGCTCAACCATTGGCTTTGTCGTTGGGGGAGGAGGGGTGTTTTTGTTCAAATAGGCCTGGAGACTCCCCAGGTAGGAGAGCTGCCCTGACCACAGAGAAGTGACCAGGACGGGAAAGCCAGAGCTTCCCCAGGGAGTGAAGAAACCCCAATCTTCTGAAGTGTGGGGATGGGGTACGGAGAGAAGGAACAGATTAGAGATTTGGCAGTTTGGCTCTCACCAGTTGGGAGCAGTTCCTGGAGCCCTGGTCTGGAAGGGGGAGTAGGGCTGAGACCCTGGGCAAGCTAGGGAGAAGGGGCAGCAGCACAGACAGACAATGCAAGTCGCTTAATTAGCGAAGGTGGAGGGAAGATGGGGAGAGGGAACCACATGCTCATGCAGACACTGGGGAGCCAGAGGTTAGTGATTGGGGGGAGCGGTTCTCCCCACATAGCACACGTTCCACATGTTAAGGCATCATGGTTATACACGGTTACAGACAGCAATGAATGAACTGACAGGCTCTTGATGGCCACACAAAGGGGGCAGTAGAAGGGCCAGAGGTCTCTTCACTACCCTGATTCTGTGGTGCACCACACCCCCTCCAAGGGGAACAAGACATGATTGGTGGGGCTGCAGCAGCTGAGGGAAGAGAATTTAAATTCCTGTTGAAGCCCAGAACAAAAACCCTTCCCTTTGGCCCAAGGGAAGAATTGGGGTCTTGAAGGAAGGTTAGGCCTTGGCTAAAGCCCCCACCTCCAAGCAAGATACTGGGCTGAAGCAGCAACAGGAAAAACAACGATAACCACCTGGGAGGCTGAGAAGGGGCCCAAGAAGACAAAAATGGGATTCCCTCCCATCCAGAGGCGAAAGACCAGGGGTATGAGAAGACAGGTGGGGGGGGGGGAGAGGGAAGGGGGGAGGATGGGACTCCCCTGTCAGCACTTTGGTATGGGATTAGGGATTGAAAAGGAAAGTGGGATGGGGGCAGGGGATTCAGATTAAGGGTAGGGTTCTCCCGTGGCCACTGTCTGGGGATGCCTCCCTCTCTCCCTCCCTCTCTAGGGCCATAGATTCAGTCCTTCCACTCCTTTTTGATGGTGAGGTTCCATTCCCAGGAGAGGTGATCCGTCTTGTCGTCATCTGTGAATCGGGACTTGATGTTGTAGCTGCCACGAGCCAGCATGCCCTTAGGAGCCTCCTCCACAGGGGTTAGAAATTCATATTCTTCTGCTCGAGGCCCATAACTGCCCACCATGTAGTCAGTTTTGTCAACTGCAGAAAGAGATGAGGTCACACAAAGAAAGCAGGAGTTCCTGCTATAAATCCTATTTCTATCTCCAACCCTGATCTACTCCTTGACCCAGGAACCTGTGAATATGCTAGAAGACAGTGTTTGGCAACATGCATGCAAATTTTTGATAGTGAAGCAGCTGGTTTTTGAAGCACTTATGTGGGAAGAGGAATGGGAAAAGAAACAGGAGAGGTTTATCCTCTCCACACTAAGGAAACTAGATATCCTAGGGAATGTTTTCCTACGAAATCTTTGATTGTCCGTTGTCTCCTGTTCCAGGGGGTTCTGTTGGGTTGAGCTCCCTAGGCCTATGGCATATCCCATTCTCAGACTCACTCTTGACGCCTTTTCTGTAAGTGTGCTGGATGTACTTCATGCCTGATACAATCTCCTTATTCACCTGCAGGGGAAGAAAGCCACTGATGTTACTATGGGCTTTCAATGGAGCTAGCCCAGATTCCTCATCTGGAAGTCTTTCCCAGCCTTTCTGCCTTACCTGGAAAGAGATTTTTATCCGGTATTCCACACCCTCTTTCAGAACAAATGACTGCTTCTTAAAGCTCTCCAGGTCACCTGTTTGGGGAGAACAACAGCTTCAATCATGAATTCCCTTCCTCTATTCCTCTCCTCAGGCACTGTTTCCCAAGGGCCTATCCCAATAGGCCCTGCTCTACAACACTCTTCAATTCTCAACCCACTTATTCACAAACTCTAGATTCTACCAACTTCTAATTGGCTTCAGGCCAGTCTTTCTCTAATTGTATTTTCAACTGGTCACCATCAGAGGGCACCAGGACAGAAGGCAAAGGAAGACTAAAGGTTCTGTCAAGGGTTAAGTGGGAGTCCCCACCCTCATAGTCCTCAGGTTCCCCACTTGTACTCACCAGTAAGATCTAGCTCCAAGGGACCAGGCGAAGTGCTGCACACCAGGGTCAGGCGTGTCACAATGACATTAGGAGTATTGGGATCTGAAGGCATGGAGAGGAAAGTGAGCTAGTTAGAGTACCCTCCCTAGCTTATGCAAGCTGTCCCAGAGACCCAGTTAGAGGACATAAGGCACAGGTTGGTTGCTGTCTGTTGAGCTCTGTCCTCAGGCCTCATAGAAGCTAACTGCCCTAGGCAAACATTCCTCAAACCCTGAACCCTCCCCAGAAGCCTGCAAAGTAGCTCCTACCAGCAGAAACAGTCACACTGCCCAGCAGGGCTTCTTTATACTTCCGAAGGCTCTCATCATCCTTGTCCAACTCCTGGATCTCCTGGATGCTCTTTTGTGCTGGGGGCTTGTAGTTGATGGAGTGTTCATCTTCCTCATTCTCGGCTGCAATCTGAGCCAGCTGCTCTGCTGTAGGTTCTTGTTCTGCCATACTCGACACTTGATTGGGCTTTGAAAACCTGTAGAAGAGGGAAGAAGTTTAGCAGCATAGCCTTGAGATAAGATTGAGGTGAAGGAGAAAGAATGGAGAGAAGAGTGAGGAAGAGAGTAGAGAAGGTCAATAGGATATGGATCAGGGGAAGAAGAAGAGAAAGGGAAAGAAAAAGCACCCCCCACACCCCTTCTGCTCCCACTAATCCTGGCACCAACACAAGGCAGTTTGCAAGGAAAGTTCAGAACCACCACTGCAGCTTTTAGTGGTGGCACTATCAGGACTGATTTCTATTACTCTAGGAGACAGAGTAATAGAACAGGAGAATTATGAAACAACAAGGGCAGGGTATATTTTCTGCCTTGGACCACATTGCAGCAATCACTGTAAGGTACCAAAGCCAAGGTACAAAGTTTTGGCTTAAGTGCTTTGAAAACAGTAGGTACTTAAAAATGGTTATTCCTTGAATTCCTGCTAAGTCCTTGAAAGCTATCCAATCTCTCTCTCCCTTTCATTCCATATAACCCTCCATCATCAACTGATGCAACACAGGACTACATGCAAGCCTGTTCTGGTGCCTTTAGTGCACAGTACAGAAAGGAACTTTTCCTAACCCTGATACTCAGGTCTTGCTCAAAGGACCTCTAGTTTGATAACATCCACCATGGCAACCAGAGCTGTCTCCTATTAAGCATACTACCAAGGTCACTCCAGGCCTCCTTCCCAGAACAAGAGTTGCCAAAGATAGGTTTCCCAACCCTGAACATTCGTCTTTTAAAGAAAAAGCAGAAGAAATTGACTTCCATCTTAGTAGAGTCTGTCCTTATGCTCAGGGGCCCCATCAGAAACCCTGCCCTTGCCCAAGTTTGTCCTGATGTGTCCTGACTCATACATCCTAGATACAGTCTTTAGGAGCTTCATTCTGTCATTGCAGAACAAGAATTCTGCATACACTGATAAAAGATTATAGACAGCAAAGAACCTTTACATCTATTTCTTCCCCAAAGATAGTTTCTCCATCATCACTCTTTATACTTGCACCTACCCACCATAAAGATTTCCTGCACATCTATTACTTCTGAAGGTTCCATGCTTAGACACTGTTTCAGATGCCAACACTGGTTCAACAGTGTCCAAGGCTGCCAAGAGGCTAAAAAGGATAAGAATTGAGAAAAGTTCATGAGATTTGTTGATTAAGAGATCAGGGGAAACTCAGAAGAGTAGATTCAGTTGAATGATATCAAAGGTCAGATTACAGAGAATGAAGAAAACTCGAGGAAAGGAAATGAGAGGAATCCATTGTAGATAGCTTTCTTAAGTTTAGTCATGAAAGGAAGAACTATAGGGCAATAGCTAATAGAGATAGACAGATCAAGTAAGGGTTATCTGAAGATGGATGAGACAGAGGTATGTTTGTAGTCAGTCAGGAAGCAGTTTGTAAACAGGGACAGGTTGAAGATAGGAAAGATAAGAGGGGGCAATCCCCTGGAGATAGGATGGGATGGATCCCTTGTGCTTTTAGAGGGGTTAGCCTAGGCAAGGAGAAGGGCCACTTCTTCATTTGAGACAGAAGTGAAGGAGAAGATAGTAGTGGAAGGGATCTGAGTGATGTGGCAGGAAGAGGAAGAAAAGGGAGCTCTACATTTAAAGTCTCAGTTGAGAGGTGGGGGAAGGGGCAGCCATAAGAGATTTGAAGAAGGATGAAAAGGTTAGAAAAGTCACTGTGGTGAGGGGGCTAGTAAATCATTAGAGAAGGTCTGAGTGCAGATTAAAGGAATAGTGCAATGAGGTCAATAACCTTTTACACTCTCCAACACTAGTCCTGGTCTCAGAGGAGTCCAGTAATAAAGGAAGTATGGGTCTCTAGACCCTAGACAGCCAGTCATTTCCAGGACTAATCCTTATTAAGGCCCCCCCCCCTTTTTTTTTTTTTTTTAAGCCCTTAACTTCTGCGTATTGGCTCCTTGGTGGAAGAGTAGTAAGGGCAATGAGGGTCAAGTGACTTGCCCAGGGTCACATAGCTGGGAAGTGTCTGAGGCAGGATTTGAACCTAGGACCTCTCCTCTCTAGGCCTGACTCGCAATCCACTGAGCTACCCAGCTGTCCCTTAAGGCCCTCTCTTGACAGAGCTAGGGCCCCAAGCTTGTCTAGACTACTAAAGTCATCCTACTAGCTCATTTGAAAGATGACTAAAACTGGGAGATTGGAACCCCTTTGGTCTTTCCAGAGTTCTTCACAGTACTACTCCCAGCTCAACATATTCATCCTGCTCTATTTTTCTCCCATTAAAAAGATTTTCCTTGAAATTTAGCTTCCCATCTTTCTCTAAACTGAAAATGCCTAAAGTTGCCAACTGTCTCTTAATTGTAAAATCCAAGGGCTTTTTCTCAGTCCTTATCCTTGACTGCTCTATAGTTGTTGACACTCCCAATCTTCCTGTTTTCCTGCTCTTGCAGTTTTCTTGATATTACTCTTTCCTAGTTCTCCTACTAGTTTGACTGATCCTTCTAGGTCTGTTTTGCCAAATCAGGTGCCCTCATCATGGATATCCCCTCCCAAAGGTCTGTTCTGGGCTTTCTTCTCTGCCTCCTCTATAGAATCTTTCTTCGTGGTCTCACAAGGTCCCAGTTGGTTCAATTTTCATCTCCATGCAGACTATTCTCAGGCCCTCATATTTATAACTCTAATTTCTCTTGACTTCCAGTCTCCCATCACTAATTGCCTTAGCTTCTCAATCTGCATCCTGTCCCTTAAATAATATCAAACTCAACTTGTCCCTTGACTGTCAATCACCCAGCCTCAGTCATCCTTGACCCCTCACTCTCTCACAGCACACACCTAATTTGGTGCCAAGCCTCCTCCACATTCCTTTCTCTCTTCTGACCCCACCACCACCCTGGCCCTCCCAACCTCACACACATCTCTTCTCACTTCAGTTCCTTTTAACTGAAATGCTACAGTGGTTTTCCTAAAGAACAATTCTGACCACATCAGCCCCATTCACCCTACTCAATAAACTCCACCAGATCCTTATTACCCCCCAGGATCAAAGAAACTGTCTGTTTGGTTTTCTTTCCAGTCTGCTGCTACCTTACTCTCCCCATTACCCCCTACCCCAACCCCTGGGATTCTACAATTTGGTGACACTTGCTGTTTCTTGGCCTTCTTGCTGTTTCTCCCTAATGATCTCTGTCTCTTGACTCCATGCCTTCTCATTGGCTGTCCCCCATTCTTGGAATTCTCTGTCTTCTCACCTCCACTTTCTGGCTTCCTTGGCTTTTGTTCAAAACTCAGCTCAAATCTCACCTTCTCAGAGTGAAGAGAAAGCAGAGTCAGGGAAACAATGTATTCAAGATTGATTATAATGTTGCAAAATCACAAAGAACAAACATAGCCCCAAAGAAAAGATATGATTAGACACCTCAACCCTTCAGAGGGGTGGGAGGTCCATAAATGTGGTACACTGTACACATTTTCATATTTTTAATGTATTATTGATCAGAAATGCTGATTTTTCTCTCTAAATATTGTTATACTGGATGGCTCTTTAAGAAGGGGAGAAATACTAACTAAAATTATGACATCACAAAAACTTTTTAAAAATCCCACTTTGAACTAAGAGGCTCTTTGAGGTTACCTTCTAGTTACACTGTAACTACCTTATGGATACATTTTTTGGTCATATTACATGCTAGACTATGAACTCCCTATTTTGTCTTTCTTTGTATCCCTAGTGCTTAACAGACTTAGAGGCATGTGGTAAATGCTTAATAAATAGCTGGTTTGATTCCCCAACCTACCTGATTGCTCCTCAGTTTCCTTTGCCAGTTTAGCATCTATGTTCTATTCCCCAATTATTTCCTCACCTCCACCCCACCACCAGGCCTGTCTTGGGTTCTCTTTCATTCTCCATCTCAGAAATTTACCTTTTTTGGGGCCGTGGGAGTGGGGGTGTTGAAGACTCTTTTGGCTATGTGATGAAGCCTAATGACTCCTCAGAATAACATACAAAATTACAAAAGAAACCAGTTACATAGAAACAAAGGTATTAAAATATTTTTGATAAACAAAACAAACACAAGTTCATGGATCCCAAGTTAAGAATTTTGCTTTTTCTTGGTGATGTCATCCACTCCAATGATATTATGTCCTGAGGTCTAGCCCTATATTAGCTATTTCTAACCACATGTCCTATAGACATCTTAAACTCAACTTAAATAAAACAGAATTCATAATCTTTCCTCTAAATCCATTCCTCTTCCTAATTTTCCTTTTACTATTGAAGGTACTACCATCATTCTAGACACCCAAATTCACAATCTCAGTCATCCTAAACTCCTTCCTCACCCCATAATTGAAATATGTAAACAACTGCCAAGTCTTGATGATTCTATGACATCTTTATTCTTTTCTCCACACAGAACAGTCCATCACTCTAGTTTGGGGTTTCACTACCTCCTGCCTGAACTACTGCAAATTTTCTGTTTCACCTTTAAAGCCTTTCCCAACCTGGCCCTAACATATCTTTTCAGCCTTGTGAGATATACCCTTTCTCAAACTCTGAAATTCAACCATTTTCTCCCTTTTCTCTATTCCTTGTATATAACACTTCAGCTCCCAAATGCATGCCTTGTTTGCACTGACTGTTCCCCCTACTGGAATGTACTCCCTCATCTCATCTCCAATTCAAAGAACTTCTCTATTTCTTTGAGATATGGCACAAGCACACCACCTTTTCCATGAGGGTGTTACCAAGTTCCTCAACTCACAGGTACGGGTTTTGGGTCCATTAGAACATAAGCTCAAGAGGAGGTATTGTTTCATTTATTTTATTTGCATTCTGCTGTGCCTATAGTAAACACTTACTAAATGCTTGCTATTTAACTAGTCTCTTAATTGGTCTCCTTGCCTCCAATTTCTCTTCTCTACCATTCATAAGCCAAACACCTGCTAAATGTCTATTCATAAAGCAGAACCTGTCCCTGTCACTTCCCTATTCAAGAAGGTCCAGGAGCTCCCTATTTCCACTAGGATAAAATTGCAAATTCCTTTATGTGGAGATTTAAAGTGCTTTACAATCTAGCTACAACATATCTTGTCTATAGTATGGTTCAGCTAAACTGTTCTACTTGCTATTCCCTGTACACAGAACATTCTAATCTTGCCTCTGCTTTGGCACAGGCTGTGCTCCATACTTGGTGCATATTCTCTTAGAATCTCTTAGAAAGGAAAGGCCTGCCTTTCATGCCCCCCTTATATGTATGTGGAAAGGCAGGAGGAAGTTTCCTTTTTTGTCTTTGAAACATCAGTATCTACAAGTGTCAGGCAACATGGAAGTTGTTTAATTAAATAAATGCTTCTTGGGGCAGCTGGGTAGCTCAGTGGACTGAGAGCCAGACCTAGAGATGGGAGGTCCTAGGTTCAAATCTGACCTCAGACACTTCCTAGCTGTGTGACCCTGGGCAATGGGGGTTGACCATTACCTAGCCCTTACCAATCTTCTGGAGGATGGAAGGTAAGGGTTTAAATTTAAAAATAAACAAATAAATGCTTCTTGATTAAAAAATTTCACTGCTCTTCCAACCTAATCCTTCAATGGCATCATCAAGAAACCTATTTAGAATTCACTCATGTTGCATTTGGGTTTGCAGAAATCATGTAAGTTATATGAGATGTGGAGCACAAACAGGGTCAGATTCTAAATCATTATTCTTGGTCATCACTCCCTGAATCTGAGATAAATCTGGAAAGAGAATAAGGTCTTAGGATAACCCCAGGGCTCAGGGCCCAAACTAAGCCCATTTTAAGGACCCATAATTCCATTTTCTTAAATACCCATAAACTGAGCAATTACAGAAAACATGGTTTAGGAATTGGGGAAAGGATAAAGTTTAAGCACAGTTCCTAACATCTCTCAGGGCATAAATTTCAGACCAAAGGTCATAGAAATCAAACAGCTGAGAAATTTTAATATTAAAAATCTAATCTGTAGTATATTTCCTTAGAAACAGTGGGTATAATCACAGACAGCAAGTATTTCTGGTTATAAAGAAATAAAGCAGTAAGGGACTGAAGAAATCTAAACCAAAGGTTCTTAACCAGGGGTCTTATGAAGGTCCATGAATTTTGATGGGGTGGTGGTGGGAATCCTGATTATTTTCACTCACTGAAATTTAGCATCTTCTATGAATGTAGGCAACAAACCATTCTTCTGGGAAGGAGTTCATAAGGTTTCAAAAGATTGCCAAAGGGTCCATGAAATCAAACAAAGGTTAAGAAACCCCTGATTTAGACCAACTACTTTGAAAAAATAAAAGTGAGGAAACTGAGGGCCAGAACTGGTCAGTCAGTTAATAAGCATTTAGGGGCCTATGCCATAGTAGCATGGGTGCTAAGTATCCCCTGGGGATACAAAGAAAAGCAAAAAAAAACAGTCCTAGTCCACAAGGAGCTCACAAATAGGAGGAGCTCACAGATTAAAGATTCAACATCCAGTGGGAGGTTTTACTCTTCCATTACACCATATTGTGCAGCCAGTCTCACTAGGATGCCGTTAGTGGGTGGGTGGCTATGAGAAAGGGGGAAAAATTTTTTTAAGGGCTAAATGGAAACTAAGATTGGATTCTGAAGATGGTCCAAAAGGCCAAGTCTCCGTTTTCCCCTAGGGGGGTCACTTCCTCTTTGGCTTACCCCCGGGCTCCTCTTGCTCCCTCCATTCCAAGGACGGTCACTCTCGGCACGCCGCCTCGCCCCACTTGTTTCCTGCCAGGAGCCGGGGCTTGCTCCTTCGTTCCTGGACCTCCCTGTCCCTGCCTCTGGCTGCCCCATCTCCTTTCCTCTCCTTTCCACGTGGGCGCGGCTCACCTTGGACGCCATCTGTGCCTCTGGCCAGCTCCTGGCTCTCTCTGCCTGCCTGGGCTTCATCTCTGCCTCTTCCCTCTAAGGGGCTCTGCCGGAAGGGATGTGCTGAGGAAGGGGCGGGGATGGTTGGGCAGCTCCCTCCTCCCGCAGTCCCCCACCTTGCTAGGGGGCCAGTAGGAAGCCCCGAGCAGCTGTCACCTCCCCCGTTCCCTGGCGGGTGAGCAGCCCCTCCCGCGGCCTCCACCAGGGCGGATGGCCCCCAGTCCCTGCGTGAAGGGAGCTTTCTCCGCCGCCGCCGCCGCCTCCCAGCAGGGCTGGGAAACAAAATTCCAGAGGCCCCCTCCACCCCGGGTTAAGGCCCGGGTCCCCGAGGCGAGACGTCGCGCCCACCACGGGGGCGGCAGGAACAAAGGCAGCAGCAGTGGCTGCAGCGGCCGCGACAGTGGCTCCACCCTGATGTCCCTTCCAAGCAGCCGGTGGCGGCGACTTTTCCCTCCTTGTCCCACCCTCCTGGGAAAGTCTGGAAGCGCGGCGGCGGTTACGGGACGGAGGGCGCAACCCCCCCAAATCCCGGTCACTCACTCACCGATGGGTTCGATACGTTCGCTGCGTCCGCCGCCTCTGGCGCTCCCTCCCACACTAAAGACGAACGGAGTCAACCGGCTCCACCCCGCCCGCGCGCCCCCTCCAGTCTCTTCCGGGGTCACGCGACTTCCGCTTGCCAGCCTCTAGGCGATAACTGGTGGGCCGCTAGTCCCTGCGCAAGCGCCCCGACTACTTTTCCCTTCCTCCCCCCCCCACCCCCCCAGTGGGACGAGGCGCAACGAGGTGTAGGCGAGAAGAGCCAAAGCTGCTCTTCCTCCTTCGGCTTCCACCTACCCAGGGGTGGGAGGATGGCCATAGAGAAGGCCCCTGAAGGAAAGAGAGGAGTCTGCGCCCGGCCATCTTGCTGAGGGTCGCGGCGGAGGGACTTATTTGGAGGCCTGCCAGGCTAGCCCCGGATTGAGGGAGTCTGTGCATGGCCTGTAGGGTCCCTGGGTATCTAGCCCTAAGGCCGTCGCTTTCCCCAGAGAATCGCCCGTGGGGCGAGTCTGGGATGCGGTAGGTCCAAACGCCTTTCCTTGTTTCCATGGAAACCGGTCGCACCCAGAGGGGAACCCGGAGAGCCTGGAGAGGTGTGTGACATCCGCCAGAGGGGCGGTGGTAGAACCTGCGTGGGGAGGCTCGAGACCGAGTTCTCGCCTTGTCTTCCCCCGCCTTTCCGTGAACTGGAGCAGCCTTATATAATAATAATAATAATAATAATAATAATAATAATAATAATAATAATAATAATAGCAGCTAGCATTTGTACAGCGCTTTATAAATAACATTCTTTATAGAGCACTTTAATAACAACCAATATTTACCTCCTTAAGGTTTGCAAAATACTCCGCATTTATTACTTCATTTGCTCCTTAATACTGAGGTAATATCCATGTCTTACTGATGAGGAAATTCAGGCTGAGTGAGTTTAAGTGATTTGCCCACTCACAACTAGTAAGTGTCTGAAGCAGGATTTGAACTCCAATCTCCATTTCATCATTTAGTTCCTGTGAGTAGCCGATGGATCATTTTATTTATCAAATACCTAATAAACTCTGCTTTGTGAGAGGCATCAAGATGCTATGCTGAATAGAAGACTAACAGCCTACGTAGTTAGGAAGACCTGGGTTCAATCAAATCTTGCTTCTGCCATAAATTAGCTAAGGGATTTAGCATCTCGGTGCCCCCAGAGAATTTTAAAAGTTACAGATTAGTTATCTGCATTGGGTGGATGAAATTTCTATACCAAGAGTCCACAGTGTTGAAATTAGAGATAAAAAAAAAAAAGTGCTGGAGACTAAGATAGGCATTGGATAAGATATGAAGATAAAATAAACCACAAGTTGCTGCTGGTTAGGAGATATTGAAACAAGTACACTAATATCTATAATGTAAATTAGAATATAAATGTGTAATGTAAAGCCCAATGGAACTGCTCCTTGGCTACGGGAGGGGGGTGGGAGGAGGAAGGGAAAGAACATGAATCATGTAACCATGGAAAAATATTCTAAATTAAATAAAAATTTTCAAATTAAAAAAAGAATATAAATGTGTAGAGGGAAGGATACTACATCATTTTTGATTTCTGAATCTAAAGGTCCAAGTTAAAAATCACAAAAATGCTGAATTTCTAGGAATTTGGGCTATGGCTGCTCCCTGGAACCCACCTAAAGGTTATACGACAGATTACCAGCTGATTTCCACTTAGCTATGATGATGTTCCACTCGGTGTATAAACACCCATATAACCCCACTAGGGTTTTTCTACAAGACTTTATTATAAGAACACACATTTAGGACAGAACAATGTCTGACAGTAAAACAGTGCTTGTTGGTTGAGTATATAGTGACAAACTAAATTAAATTTAAATCATATTAACCACAGTTTTAAAGACTACCAAAAAGTTGAATGTTTACTCAAAATTCTTGGGACACTAGTGTCTTTTTATAATACTCTTCTGGCATCATTCATATTTTTGTTCCCTAAAGTACCAAAATCTTTGCTTTGGGGCAACTAAGTGGCTCAATGGGCAGAAAGCCAGGTTTGGAGTTAGGAGGTCCTGAGTTCAACTGTGGCCTCAGACACTTCCTAGCTGTGACCCTGGGTAAGTCACTTAACCCCAATTGCCTCACCCTTATCACCCTTCTGCCTTAAGTATTTGCATTCTTCTGAAATACTGATGTGGATCTGAAATTCCACTGTTTGCCAGTTTCTCCAGACCTCGATTGTTGTTTTATTGTGCTTTAGTTTAAGACTTTTGTTTTTATACTAGTCTAACATTAAAGAACCAAGTACACCCACTCTCTTCTCCACTAATGGGTCCTTCTGCTCCGGCAGACACACAGTCACTCCTGTGTCAGAGAGTAGTTAGATCTTCAACTCACCATAGCTACACACAGAGATGGTCATTATCTTTGATCTTGCCATCACCCACAAGTGTTCTATATCTTTGTTCATAAACTTTGAAATTCCTTCATTTAATCATAATCTGTTGTCATCCCACCTCTCACTATTCCTTGCAACTTCAAACTCTGTTCTTTGTCCTCACCTTAACCTTCAAAACCTTCTATTCTTTTCCTTAGGCACTGCACAGCTCTGAAGAGAGTATAGATTCTCTTCCTTTCCCCACCTTAATGAACCAGTTCAATTCTACATTATCTTCTTTTGAGTCTCCTGCTGATTTGTCCTGTCAAAGATCTTGTTGCTCCAAACTCCAGCCTTGGAGTATTCCCACCATTCACTGCCTTTGTTCCTACTAAAGGCTCTGCAAAACGAAGCTGGAGAAAAATCATGAAACTTTGCTGACTAGGTCCATTAAAAGTTTATGTTGGAGCAGCTGAGTGGCTCAATGGAATGAAAACCAGGTCTAGAGACAGGAGGTCCGGGGTTAAAATCTGGCCTCAAACACTTCTTAGCTATGTGATCCTGGGCAAGTCACTTTACCCCCATTGCCTAGCCCTCACCACTCTTCTGCCTCAGAACCAATACACAGTACTGATTCTAAGGCTGAAGATAAGGGTTTAAAAAAAAAAGTTTCTGTTGCATAATCTCAACTGGACCTTCATTAAGGCACCCTAATTAATTCACTATTCCACTTGCCATAGGGCTTATTCCATTCCACCCAGACTTCTTCAGCAGATTGCCCTCTCTCTCACTAATCTTCATTTGAACCCTATCTACTGGTCACTTCTCTACCCTTATAAATGTGTACATGTCTCTGTCATCCTTGAAAAACCCTCACTTGAACTATCTATCCTCGATAGCTATCATCCTATATCCCTCCTCTTATGGCTAACCTTGAGAAAGCAATCAATAATAGGTGCCTCTACTTACTTTTTTCTCATTTTCCTTAATTTCCCTCATTCTAGTTTCAATTTTGTTGTTCAACCAACACTGTTTTCTTCAAAGTTACCAATGATTTTTTTTTAACCCTTACCTTCCATCTAAGAATTATTACTGTATATTTGTTCCAAAGCAGAAGAGCAGAAAGGGCTAGGCAATGAGAGTTAAGTGACTTACCCAGGGTCACACAGCTAGGAAGTATCTGGGGCCAGATTTGAATCCAGGACCTCCTATTTCTGGACCTGGCTGTCAAGCCACTGAGTTCTACTTACCCCAAACAATGATTCCTTAATTGCCCAAACCAATTGCCTTTTCTCAATCCTCATCATTCTTGATTTCTCTGTAGTCTTTGACATTATTGATCACCTTCTTGTTATTTTCTTTGGGTTTTCATGACACTGCTTTCTCCTTATTCTCTTTTATGTTTGATCATTCCTTTGCCCCTTTTGCTGGATCTTTATTCTCGTAGTATCTATTAACTATGTCCCTCAAAGCTCTGACTTGGGTCCTCTTCTTCTATATTATTTAATTTATAATATTATTCCCTTCCATTATTTCAGTTGTCATTTCTATACAAATGATCCTTAGCTCTACTTGTTTAGGCCCAACCTCTCTCCTAACCTATAGTTTATATCTCCAATTGCCTTTTAGACATCTCAAACTGAAGGTCTAGTAGACATCTTTTTTTTTCTTGTATGCATGATTTTAAAATTTTTATTATTATTTTAAAATTTTTATTTATTTTAAAATATTTTTCCATGGTTACATGATTAATGTTCTTTCCTTCCCTTCTTTCCTCCTTCCTCCCAAAGATGACAAGCAATCCCACTGGGTTATACACATGTTATCACTCAATACGTATTTCCATATTATTCATTTTTATAATAGAGTAATCTTTTTTTAAAACATTTATTAATATTCATTTTTGACCTGTTTACATGCTTCATACCCCTACTTTCCTCTCCCCCCCCCCCCCATGGCCGACGCACATTTCCACTAGTTGTAACTTATGTCCTTGTTCAGGGCCTATTTCCATATTGTTGTTAGTTGCATTGGTGTGGTCGTTTCGAGTCTACATCCCCAATCATGTCTGCCTCAGCCCATGCATTCAAGCAATTATTTATCTTCTATGTTTCCTCTCCTGCAGATCTTCCTCTGAATGTGGGTAGCGTTCTTTACCATACATCCCTCAGAGCTGTCTTGTGTCATTGCATTGCTGCTGGTACAGAAGTCCATTACATTTGATTTTACCATAGAATATCAGTCTCTGTGTATAGTGTTCTTCTGGCTCTGCTCCTCTCACTCTGCATCAGTTCCTAGAGGTCTTTCCAGTTCACCTGGAACTCCTCCAGTTTATTATTCCTTTTAGCACAATAGTATTCCATCACCAGCATATACCACAGTTTGTTCAGCCATTCCCCAATTGAAGGACATACCCTCATTTTCCTCATTTTCCAGTTTTTTGCCACCACAAAAAGCACAGCTATAAATATTTTCCTACAAGTCTGTTTATCTATGATCTCTTTGGGGTACAAACCCAGCAATGGTATGGCTGGATCAAAGGGCAGGCATTCTTTTATAGCCCTTTGAGCATAATTCCAAATTGCCAGCCAGAATGGTTGGATCAGTTCACAACTCCACCAGCAATGCATTAATGTCCCAATTTTGCCACATCCCCTCCAGCATTCATTACTCTCCCCTTCTTTCATTTTAGCCAATCTGCTAGGTGTGAGGTGATACCTCAGAGTTGTTTT